>NW_006399996.1:1470320-1481500 GCF_000299155.1 Elephantulus edwardii | reverse complement strand
GCTCTGCCGCTGCTTAAAAGCTTCCAGTGGGTCCTCCTCCAGCGCGTAGTGCTCCAGCACTGTCCGGACATCCTCCACGCCGTTCAATGCAATGGTCTTGAGAAAGGCAGACAGGTCCAACAAGACCCGGTCGTCAGAGTTGCCTTCCCAGGGCCGCAGGGCCACCCCGTTGTAAGGCTGCAAACGGAAGGCTTCCTTCTTGCAGTCCACGACGACCACACGGGCTGGGTCTCGATTCAGCCAAGAAATGTCCTTAACATGGTGCCCATCCATGTATCTTGTAGCATCCCGAAAGAGGCGGTAGGAGATGAAGCCGTGAGGGTCCACGCTGTCAATGAGAGGAAATGCTGTCATGCCAGTTTCTGATGTAAAGATGACAATTTCATATAAAGGAGCGAGCTGCTGGAACAAGGTCTCGATGCCTGGACGTTTCTTAAACCTCCAGCCAGTGGCTAGCGACCACTCAGGATGCAAAAGGACGCCAGTCAGCTCCAAGACCAGTGTGTAGGGTGGCTGGTAGTAGGGCTCCCGCAGAGGGTCTGGGAGCAAGCAGGGGCTGGTAGGCTCAATGATCATCTGTCGATAATCTTTGAAGTATTTGTACGTCCGGCGCAACTGCTGCACCAGGATGGGATCATTGTCAAATTCATCAGGAATCTTGGCACCAGTTTCATCCACAGAGTTGTTTCCAAAGATATAGACGATGCTCACAGTCCCACCAGCCCCTAGCAGCCCTGCAAGCCAAAGCGCAACCTTCTTGGCGTAGCGAGGGCCCTCAGAGTTCTGTTGCTGGTGCTGCTGCGATCCCTGGGCCTGAGTGCCTCCATGGCTTCCAATCTCCACAGCCTGAGCCGGGGCCCGGGGTGGCGGCGTCGCTAGCCTCGTGCACAGTCCCCGGGCGCCGAGCAGCAGCCAGCTCCGCAGGCGCAAGATCAGCGCTGCTGAGGCCGCCATCTTGTACTGACGGTACAAAATTCACGCTGTCCGCCGGGAATTCTTATTTTTTTTTTTTAAATATTTTATTAATTCTAATGAAAGTTTACAGAGATTTTGGATTTCCATTTATTCATTGTTGCACACTTTCCTCCCTGCCGACCTCCTAGTTCACTTTTCTCTTTGAAAAGCAAAAAAATTATTTCATTGTTATACAATCCCCTCCCCCATCCACTCCACTATGCAGCTTTCATTCTGTATTCTTGTCATGACAATAATGCCTAATCATATATCCCTTTTAAACAGTTCTCTCCCTCATCTGTTTCAATGCAGTATACATTATTTATTCCCTCTTTTCTTTGTTTCCCCCATCCTGATGTCAGTCCTGTTTTACAACGGTGGCATTATGCAGTATTTGTCCATTTGTGACAATTACTGGACAATTTGTCCATTTGTGACAATTACTGGACAATTTGTCCATTGTGACAAAATATTTCACTCAGCATAATGTCCTCCAGGGTCATCCATTTTGCATAATAATTCACGAGTTTCTTGTTTTTCAATGTATTCCATTGTGTGACTATACCACAGCTTCTCTATCCGTTTGTTGGTGGGCACTTGGGTTATTTCCAACTCTTAGCTATTGTGAACAAAGCAGTAATAAACATGGATGTGCATATATCTGCTTGGGTGTCAGTTATGGTTTATTTGGGGTATATTTCAAGCAGTGAAATTGCTGGGTCAAATAGGATTTCTATTTGTAACTTTTTGAGAAAGTGCCATACTGCCTTTCAGAGTGGTTGCACCATTTTACACTGCCACCAACAATGATTAAAGGTTCCAGTTTCTCTGCAACCTTGTCAGCATTTGTTGTTTGCACCATGGGAATTCTTAAAAATGCAGCTGGTGCTTGGAGTTAAGGCAGCTTTGTAGATGACTGTGCCCTTAACCTGTAAAGTTTGCCCTAATTCTGGGCAGAGTGAAAATTGCATTACATAACCAACCAAAGATTATGAACAATGACTACTGAATTCCCAATAATTTAGATATAATTTCTTCAATGAAAAATTGTGTATGTGTATAATTCCGTGTGAGACTACTCAGTCTTATACATATTTCCAAAGAAATGCTCATCCATTCAAAAACATGATGAAAACATTAATAACAATGTTGATTGTAGTAGCTTGGTGTTGGTAAAAACCTGGAGTTTATTATTAGGGGAATGGACCCTACACAACACAGAAAACTATGCAATATTTTATAGCAGCAAAAAAGACGTGCAAATAGCAATTCTTAAAGAATTGTTATTGTGTGGAAAGATAAAAAAAGAATGAGATTTGAAAAAGTTTCATTTACAGATACCAAAGACAGATAAATACACCAACTATACACACACACACACACACACACACACACACACACACACGAATTTTTAGTAGCTGTTTTAGTTCTTTAATACTGTTACAGTGAAGACACTATATAGGGGATTATTTAATAAATGTAAATTTATTTTCTTACAGCTTATTGCTGTTGTTAAGTGCCACTGGGTTGAGTATGACTCATAGCGACCCTATGAACAGCTGTCCTGTGCCATCTTCATCCTCTCTGACACACTAAAACCCATTGCTGAAGTTACTGTGTCAATCCATCTTGTTGGGAGTCTTCCTCTCCTTTGCTGAATTCTAAATTCAGGACCCTGGTTCTAGGGAAAGCCCTCCTTTCCTTTTCAGCTCTAGGGGAAAGCTCTTGTCTCTCAGCTTTTGTTTCTCGGTTCTTTGGAGTTTCCCATGTGGCTTGTTGTCCATCTTCCCCCAACTCTGTTTACTTAATCTGGTTTTTTTTTTATATTTTGTGAAAGACTGACTTAAAACTTACCCTGTACTAACCTTGCCTCACTGACATTATCAAATGGGATTGTAACCACAGGTGTTTTGAAAAAAAATATTGATTTGCATATAATTATGCATATACATTGTGTTTTGTGTATGTATTTTGTTTCTTACAATCACCCATCTACACTGTATTTCATTCATGTATAAACCACAGGTTTACAATACATTTTGAGGGGATGCAATTAAATTCATGACAGCAGCAATTTAAAAAAAAACTGTTATTGTTAAAAATATATATTGCAAAATATACACCAATCCATTAATTTCTATATGTATAACTCAATGACATTGATTATATTCTTCAGGTGATGCAATTATTCTCAATCTATTTTTCCAAATTGTTCCTCCCCACAGACAGAGACCCACATTTCCCTTAACTTTTTGTTTCCCCCTTTGAGTTGCAGTTGTCAATTAAATCTCATATAGACAGACCTTTAAAAAAATGCAGTGCTCAAAGAAGTGTTTTTTTTATTGTGATTTTAACAAAACTTTACAAAAAGTTTGATTTTTATTCATTCATTGTTGCACATTTTCCTCCCTACCTTCCTCAGTTCACTTTAAAAAAAATTGTTGCATAATTTCCTCCCACACAACCCCCGTCCACTTTGTTATGCACCTTTTATTCTGGACTGTTGTTGTATAAATAATGCCTAATCCTTTTAAACAATTCTTTCCTTTATTTCTTATTATGATTTGTATGGGAGCTTACAGAGCATATGTTTTTTTCTGGTCAATCATTCATGTATATTTTGTTTCAGAACATTAATTACAATACATGCAATGTCTGATTGTCTAGTCATTCTACACTGGCCTTCTCTCTTCATCCATTCCAACAAAGTGTTCATTGTCTATTCATTAATTTTCTACTTTCCTCCCTTCCCCTCTCTGGTAACCACACTAGATTGATTCTCTTTGTATGTAAACCTTTTTATAGTTCTTAGAACTGTGGTCTTATACCGTATTTGTCTTTTTGTGTCTTATTTATTTAATTCAGCATAATGTTCTATGGACTCACCCATGTTGTGTAGGGTTTCAAAAAATCCCCCCCTTCCCAATACTGTATAGTACTCCATTGTGTGAATGTATCATAGTTTCTGTGTCCATTCTTTCATTGATGAGCAGTTGAATTGTTTCCATCTCTTTGTTACTGTGAATAATGCTGCAATAAACATGGGTGTGCATATATGTGTCTGGCTACAGTTCTTATTTTTTGGGGACATTCTTAGTAGTGGTGTTGCTAGATAAAGTGGTACTTCTATTTTCAACATTTTACAGAAACACTGTACTGCCTTCCATAGTGATTGTACCATTTTACATTTCCACCAGTAGTAGATGAGAGTTCCAATCTCATTGATCCCTCACCAGCATTTGTTGTTTTTCTACCCTGTTGAACTTTGATATTGTGGCCAGAGAGAGAGGATATCTCATTTTTGTTTTGGTTTAAATCTCTCTAGGGAGCTCTGGTGGCTTAGCGGTAACCCAAAGACATTTGATCTCAATCCAACTGTTGTTCTGGAGAAAGATGAGTAATCTCTATCCACGTGATTAACTGCCTCTGAAAACTGGCTAGAGGTCAGTTATGAGCTGATTCCAATTTAATGGCATATAACAACAAAAATAGCTAATGATCTTGAGCAATTCTTCACTTGTTTGCTAATCAGCTGAAAGTCTTTATTGAAGAGTCTTTTCTTCTGACCATTTTGTAACAGAGTTGACTTTTTCTTGTTGAGGTGTTATTGTTTTCTATAATTTTTGCATATGAGCTCCCTTTAAAACTATAGCTACCTGCATTCCTCTGTTGTTCATAGGATTTTCTAAGGCCTGTTATTTTGGAAGAGGATGACCAATCATGCTTCCTAGTCTGTCTTAGTCTAGGAGCTCTGTTACAACTTGTCCATCATGCATGACCCTTCTGGCATTTGTAACACTGGTGGCATCACTTTTAACATCACAGCAACCCACAGCCTGGCAGATGACACAACATTGCTTGCTGAGTGTGAGGAGGCCTTGAAGTGCTTACTACAGAAGATCAAGACTTCAGTATGGAATACATCTCAAAATCGAAAAACAAAGTTCCTAACCTTTAGGACCTTTAGACAATACCATGACAGATGGAGAAAAGATTGAAGTTGCCAATGATTTAATCTCAGTTAGATCAACAAAAAACACCCTTGGTAGTAGCAGTTAAGAGATCAGGAGACATATTGCACTGGGCAAGTTTGCTTTCAGAACCTCTCTAAAGTATATCAGTGATGCCAGTTTGAGGACTAATATGCCTAATCCAGGCTATGCTCTTTTCAATCACTTATGCATTTGAGAGCTGAACAACGAATAAGGATAACAGAAGAAGAATTGATGTCTTTGAGTTGCAGTGTTAGAGAAGAGTACAGAATCTCATGGACTGACAAGAGAACAAAAAGATATGTCTTGGGAAAAAGTATAGCCAGAGTCCTCCTTAGAAGTAAAAATTGTGAAGCTTCATCTTTCCTACTTTGTACATGTGGCTAGGAGGGGCTATTCTTTGGAAAGGAACAGCATGTTTGGAAAGGTGAGGGGTTAGCGAAAGAGAAGAAGCCCTCCAACGAGATGGACTGACATAGCAACTTCAGCAATGGACTCAAGTGAATCAGGAATGATGAGGATGACACAAGACAGAGCAGAGCTCAAGTCTGTTATAGAGTTGCTATGAGTTGTACTTGATTCTACAAGACATAGCAACAACAACATCATGAGCCCCTCATCAGATGTATCATGACCAAATATTCCCCCCGCCCCCAGTTTGCATGCTTTCTTTTTATTTTTTGAGACCTTTTTGATGCACATAGGGATTTAATTTTTAGAAGGTGCCACTCATCCATCTTATGTTGTCCTGGTAGCGCAGTTTTGGCTGTGTTTGATAGCCTGCGTATTCTGTAGATTGCTGTTGTTATGTGCTATCATTACACTATGACTCATAGCAATTCCAGGAATAATGGATCTGAATCTTGCTCCATCCTGTACCATTCTCATAATTTTTAATATGCTTGAATACATTGTTGCAGTTAGCGTGTCAATCCATATTGTTGATGGTCTTCCTCTCTTTCACTGAGCCTCTACATATCCAATTATGATGTCCCTTTGTAAGGAATAGCCTCTCGTGACAACATGCCCAAAATATGTGAGACGAAGCTTTAGTGTCCTTGCCTCTGGTTGCACTTTCTCTAACACTTATGTGTTTTGTTCTTTTGGCAGTCCTTGGAATATTGAGTACTCTTTTCCACCACTACAACTCAAATGCATCAACTCTTCTTCTGTCATCTGTAGTCATTGTTTAACTTTCAGCTTCATAACAAGTAATTGAAAAGATTATGGTTTGGTTTAGGTGCACCTTAGTCTTTAAACTGACATAATTGTATTTCAGCTCTTTGGAGAGGTCCTTGACAGCAGATTTTCCTAATGCCACAAATTTCTTTTCCTGACTGATGGTACCAAGTGTGTTGATTGTTATAGAGATCCTAAATTTGTTTCTATGATAATATTTATAGTTTCTGATTTTACCCCTATATCCTTGATCCACCTTGAGTTGCAGATTGATGTCCACCACCATTTGTGAAAAAGGTTATTATTTACCCACTTAATGGATTTCATCTCCTTTTAGAAGATTAACTGACTGTAGAGGGATGGATTGATACTGTTTTTTATTCTATTCCACTGGTCTATATATCTGCTCTTTCTTTGGAATGGGAACAAAACAGTGCCTTCAATATGGATTGAAGCTCAATATCAAGAAAACAAAGGTTCTCACTACTGGGCTGATTGGCAGCATCATGATGGATGGTGAAGAGATTGAGATTGTAAACAGCTTTAGTTTGCTTGGTTCCACAATCAACACTCTTGACACCAGCAACCAGGAAATTAAAAGATGTATTTTATTGGGAAAGTCTGCTTTTAAAGACCTCTCCAAAGTACTGAAGAACAATGATGTCAGTCTGGAGACTAAGGTACTCCTGATTCAGCCCATGGTCTTTGCAATTAGTTGTTATGCATCAGAGAGCTGGACAATGACTGGGAATGATAAAAGGAGAATTGATGGCTTTAAGCTGTGGTGTTGGAGAAGAGTACTGAATATACCATGAACTGCTAAGAGAATGAACAAGTTTGTCCTTGAGAGGGCTAAGCCAGGTTGCTCCTTGGAGACAAAGATTCTGAAGCTTCATCTGACATACTTTGACATGTTGCAAGGAAGGACCAGTCCTTGGAGAGGAATGTCATGCTTGGGAGGGTGGAGGGAACAGGGCAGCAGAGGAAGACCCTTGATGAGATGGATTGATTCAGTAATGGGGGTAATGGCTGTAGGTGTATCAGAGACAATAAGATTGGTACGGGATAGAGCAGGGTTTAGGGTTGTTGTACATAGGGTCACTATGCGTCACAGATGACTTGATGGCACATAACAACAACAATATACATCTGTTGCTGTACCAGTACCATGCTATTTTGATTACTAGTACTGTGTATAGGTTTTGAGATCAAGAAATGTGATGCGTTCCACTTTATTTTTCTTCTTCATCTGGGGTCTTTCTTCATTTGGTCGTCTGGGACCTCTTGCTTTTTCCACCTCTTTGAAGAATGGTATCAGGATCTGAATTGTGATTACATTGAACTTGTAGATTGTTTTTGGCAGTATTATAATTTTCACAATGTTAAGCCTTCCTATCCATGAACATGGTATATTCTTCCATTTATGTAGGTCTCTTTTTGTTTCTTTGAGTAGTATTTTGTAATTTTCTTTAGAAAAGTCTTTTGTGTTTTTGATTAGATTTGTTTCTAAGTATTTAATCTTGTGGGTAATTAATGTAATTTACACTGTTCTTCTTATTTCCTTTTTCATGTTCTCTTTGTTAGTGTAGGGAAGTCTGACTGATTTATATTAGTCTTGTATCCTGCCATATTTTTAGTTAGTTTTAGTAACTTGTGTTACTGTTAGGTTTAAAGAAAACTTCAGGAGCTGTTTTAGGGTTAAGATTTAAATATTATATCAGAGCAATAGTTTCAGGAGTTCATCCAGCTTTCATAGCTCCAGAAAGTCTGGATTTCACAATAATTTAAAATTCTGTTTTGAATATTCCCTCTTTTAGTTGGGATTCTTCTACGGAAGTTTTGATCAAAATGTGCAGTAATAGTAGCCGGGCACCATCCAGTTCTTCTGATCTTATGGCAAAGAAGGCAGTTGTTAAGGAGTCCACTTAGCCACACATCCCATATCCTCCTCCTGTGCCTGCTCCTCCTTCCTCTGTTGCTCCTGACCAAGAGAGACTGATTGTTATACCTTGAATTGCCACTTGCAAATTTTTAAGACCCCCAAGCATTATGCAATGAATAAAGAGGTAGAGTTGAAGCATTAAGTATGATATTATTATTATTGGTGGTGGTGCCTTTGAGCTGGAAAGGACTCATTGCTGATCCTCCAGCAGGTTTTCAGACACAGTGAATTGAAGGGGAGGAGATTTCCTCTCTCTCTCCCATAAAGCATCTGGTACCTTTGACCCATGTGCCTCCAGACTGGCAGCTCAGTTCCTTACCATGAGACCACGAGAGGTCAAATATGATATTAGAATCTGATTTTAGAGTTGGTTCTTTATTATACTTTGGGTATTTCTATGTC
Organism: Elephantulus edwardii; assembly: GCF_000299155.1. Taxonomy (NCBI): domain Eukaryota; kingdom Metazoa; phylum Chordata; class Mammalia; order Macroscelidea; family Macroscelididae; genus Elephantulus; species Elephantulus edwardii. Next base: position 1,473,031 of record NW_006399996.1, on the reverse strand, counting down.
TGAACCAGTTCCTGCATGATATTGTCATGTACGTTAATTTTGGCTTATTTCTGTTGTTGGTTCTCAGTCAGAAGAATTCCCTTTAGTATTTCTTGTAGTGTTGCTTTCTCTTTCATTGCCATGAAGTTATAATATGGAAATATACAAAGTGTTTGGAGACAACGATAATTCTGGGAAATTCCGAGGCAGGAAACAAGGGAGGGGTAGGGGAAGGGCAGAAGGAAACAGCAGACTGTACCCTAGACCTCCTGACCTACCCTCTTCCTGAATCAAACAGTGAGGATGTATTGGCTGGCTTGTAGGGTGTTACAACAGTATGGGAGACCCCTTTCTCTACAGCCAAGGGCAGAGACATCTAACTCCCTACCCCCACTACCTTTTGCCTGAGTTTAACTTCATATCCACTTCTGTTTACTGTCCAAAGTCCTAGGGACAGGAGAGAAACCCCAGGACACTCATGCACGGGGCACAGGGCCCTACATCAGGCCAGCCTACTGCTATCCTGTCTAACGCCACCTACTCCAGTTCTCCAGGCTTTAACCCCTTCACCCTAGAACCTGGGCTATCTAAGGGGTCCAGGAGTTGACCTCTACACCTTCAGCAGGTAAATAAGGTTGGGGAGGCAGGTGGGGCTGGAGACACTTGGGGTTATTAAGACCCTGGTTCAGAGGCAATAAGAACTGAATGAGAAGATATGGGTGGTTTGGCCTGTAAGGGTACAATGACAGGGCTCAAGACCCCAATCAGTCTTCAGGTGATTTCCTGAGGGAAACAGATGCCTGCTGTATTTCAAATCTCAGCCTCCAAGTCACCTCCAAACTCAGATTCAAATCAGACTGTCCATGCTCAAGCTTTAGCCCCAACCTTAGTCCCAATTTACCACTAAAATTGCAACCCAGCACAGGTCCAGCTCCAGTCCTGGGCCCATCATGGTGAAAGACTTTCAAGACATCCAGCAGTTGGACTCTGAAGAAAATGACCACCAGCTGGATAGAGGTGAGAGGCCAGGTCCATATGAGCAGAGCCCCAGAAGAGAAACACCATTTTGGAGAGGTAAGTGTCCAGTGTCAGGCTTTGAGCCACCTTTACATCAGCTTCTGATGGTGCTTTACTTTTCTAAATATCAGGGGTCTGAGGCCTCTGCTTGTTCCAGCCCCACCTTCCGCTCCATCCCAGGACCCAGACAAGAGTATGTGAGCAGGGATGTGGGAACAACTGGAAGTTGAAGAAAGTTTCTTCTCTTCTTTCAGTATGTGTGTGTGTCACAGATGATGGTTCTAGGAGTTCTCTAAAGCCGGGACCTAGGTTCAAAGTACTCACTTGTTTCTGCCTCTTCTGTCTTCGTGGTACTGAGGGCTCTACTCACTCTTTTCTCCTATTCTCTCTCCTAAAAAAATGGTGATGGAAGCCACAACTCAGGAATTAAAGGTGTTATATCTAGCACCAACCGGCAGATCACATTTCAGATCACATCCTGGGCTCTGAGTATATCATTACCTAACTATCTCTTGTCCTTCCTCATTCTATCATCGATATTTAGGCTTTGCAACACATAACATAATTGCATATTACTGAAAATCAAGGCAAGACATATTTTTAAAAATTATTTTTATTTTATATTGGTTTGAATACAAATTCATATACATTATGTTTTATTGATATATATTGTGTTTCATGCATTCCTCTAATCACACTGGGTAAAGCATATTTTTGAGAGATACAATCCATTTTATGGCAGTCTTTAAATTCATTAAGCTTTTCTTCAACATGTTTAATTTCCTGTCATTCCTAGTCAATATATTTGTCATTGCAGGCATTGTAGATTTGAGTGTGAGTAAAGAGTGTTGATGTTTGTGAAAACATGCTATTGTTGTATATTGTTGAGTCAGAGCTGACATGTAGCTGACTCACATGGGAGGCGATTGTCCATCTTTCTCTCATGGAGGAGATGGTGAATTTGAACCTTCTGTCTTTGAGTTTGCAGCTTTGCTCCTTATCCTCTAGGCCACCAGATCTCCCTGTGGGAATATGAGAATATATATGAATGAACACACCTTTATTCTTGTGATATTGTATGAGAAATGTGTGTAAGAGTGTGAATGAATGTGTGAGCATATACATGTCCTGGTTCAGGATTCAAGTGTAGGAAGAAGTCTCTATGTATTGGCTGAGGGTTAAAGGCAAAGCCTATGAAGGAACTAAGATGGCTAAGGGAGCAAGGGGAGATGGAGGTGGGCAGAGGAGGTTGTAAGTGGTGAAGATGAGGAGGAGGATGAGATCTAGGGGCAGCCCTAGGAGGTGGCCTATGGGGAAGTGATCTGGACTGATAACCAGAGGTCTTTGATAGAAAGGGGCTTCCAGTCCTGGGGTCGTTTGAAGGGCTTAGGTGTGGGATCAAAGAGGAATTAAAGGACCCTGGTGCTAGGACATCAGTCAAGGGGGCAGTAGAGCAGAGGCCAAGGGCAGAGGTGAAGTGGAGGGCTTGCTGGACAGGAGGAGAAATCCCCTCATAGGGCTTTTTTCTCAGGACCTATGTCCATAAAAGTTGCAGACATAGCATGGTACTGGTACAATGACAGACACATAGATCAATGGAATAGAATTGAGAACCCAGAAATCAGCCCATCTATTTATGGGCAATTGATTTTTGACAAAGAGATGAAATCAGTTAGGTGGGGAAATGACAGACTTTTTAACAAATGGTGTTGGCA
>NW_006399996.1:1463927-1467962 GCF_000299155.1 Elephantulus edwardii | reverse complement strand
TATAAGTCCCTTATCTGATATGTCATTACCAAATATTTTTCCCCAGTCTGTGCCTTCCCTTTTTACTCTGTTGGAGAAGTTTTTGGATGTGCATAGGGATTTGATTCCTTAGAAGGTTCCATTCATCTATTTTCTCTTCTCCTGGTTGTAGATTATTTTTTATAATTATTAATAATGAGAGACAACCAGGAATGAGATAAAACAGAGAGCATAAAAAACAGGGGGCCACGCCTCTCTGTGCATTTATTGAGAATCATCAGGAAGGTAAACAAAGGAAAATCACAAGGGAGTAGAAAATAAAAACAAAGAATCATGGGGAAACCTTTTGCAAATAAGGCGAAGTTCTTCTCTATTGTTTACCTTATGTTTATCTCAGGAGGGAGGGATTCAGTAAATACAAACTAAGAATTATGTAGACTCTTAAGGAATGCCTTAGTGCCACAGGGTGAATTCTATCTTGTATTATGCCTCCTTCATATCCTGATATAGCATTTGGTTTATTATTAATATTAAATTTTATATTCAGCTTCCCACACATAAAGGTCAAGTCTGCCCCTCAGCCAGCTCTCTATCTCTCTGCCCCATAATTCCAAGAGTGCAACTCTGCATGCAGGGTATGTGGATATTGTGAGTTCAAGTGCATATGCACGTAACCTGTGCGGCTGCATGTGCTTGTATGTTCATGTATGTGACATTGTGCACATGGGCTTCTGGGCATGTATGTGTGTACAAATCCTGGATGCTGATGGTCAAGCCCACTGAATCTCCCAGCAGCCCTCCTCCCATCGATTCTCCTCCCTTTAGCCTGGTCTATGCTTCTTTAGACTTTTGCTCCCTGACTGCTTCTATTATGTTTCACTGCCCTTTAGATATCTTTTCCTTCTTTCAATTCTTCTTTTTCCTTTTTTTAAAAAAATTTATTCATTTATATTTTGCACATTTCCTATTAGATACCTCTTTTTTTATGCAGGACCATCTCCCTGCCAGCAATTTCTACAGCGTCTCTGCTCACAGCCTCGCCTCAGTCTGCTCTCCTTGAGCTTCAATGTCCTGATGCTGGTGGTCATTTGTGTCATTGGATCCAAAAGTGAGTAGTACAGTGGAGACAGTGCAGGGAGCAGTGAAGAGGCAGTGAGGGGAGCAATAAGAATGTAGCAGGGGATGAGGCCAAGGCAGTCAGGCCTGTGGTGGGGAAATTACGTTGTGGAGAATAATGGCAAGATGTAACTGGGCAACGTAGAGGATAATAAGGGAAGCATTAAGGGCAGTGATGGGGGCTAAGAGATGGGGAGAGGTTGGGGCTGATGATGGAAGAAGGAGCCAGGACGGTTCAGTGGTAGAATTCTCACCTCTCTGTGAGTTCGGGATTTGATAAACATCCAATGTATCTCAGGTGCAGCCCACCGCCTGTCTACCAGTTGAGGCCTGTGTGTTGCTTTGATGCTGAATAGGTTTCAGTGGTGCTTCTGGACTAAGATGGACTTAGGAAGAAAGGCCTTGTGATCTACTCAAACTCCATGGAACACAATAGTCCCATTCCATGGTCTATATGTCTACCACAGGCTAGGGGGCAACTAGATAGCAGCTAACAACAGTTATGAAGGCAATATCGGGGTGGTGAGGGTCCAGTTGCATAGACATTGTTCCACCAAATGAGGACACAGCCCCCTCCACCTTACCCATTCCCACTGTCTCCTGATAAGGCACACAACTGAGAAATGAGCTTCAAGATCTGAAAGAAAGCTTCAACAATTTTTCATCGAGAACCCTGGTGGAGGTCCAGGCTATCAGCTTCCATGGTGAGTGGACACTATCCCTAGAGCAGTCAGGTTGAGGGTGGACGACATGGTCCAGGCACTTGTTCATCTACATAGCTCTGGTAGGAGCAGTGTGAGTTATCAATCTGGGATTTGCAACTGAGGGGTGTTCAGGATATCGGGGGTGCAAAATGTGGTGGAGAATCCAGCCTGAGATGCTAGGTGGATGCATGAGCCAATGAGCCTTGGGTAGGTGGAGAGTATGGAAGTTAAATGCCAGGTGGAAAGAATAGAATCGTGACAATCAGGAGGTTAAAAAAGCCACTGAACATGTTATGAGCTGTTAATTTCTGCATGGCCAAAGCTAGTAACTGGTAGAGTGTGTGACAGACTAGAGAGGTGTGCAAGGGCCAGGCTGTGCAAGAAAGTTAATGCGATAAGATTTTATTTTGAGAAAATGGGAGTCCAATGGTGAGTTGTAGGTAGGGGAGTGAGCTGATCAGATTTATATTTTGGAAAAATGAGTTTGGCTATGTAGGGAGTGTGGATAGAGTCAGAAAGCCAGGAAGTGGCTCTTGAAACATTCCAGGAATAGGTTATGGTGGCTGGCGATGGTACCCCAGGAGCAGTGAGGGTGGAGGAATGTTACAGAAGAAGAAACAAGGGGAAACAATTGAGCTTTTCTCTCTTTCAGGCGGCAACACAAGTGACAGGGTGACTGATATGGAAGAGAAGCTTGAGAAATACAAGCAGGACCTAAAATCAGGTTAGCGAACTCTCTCTCTCTCTCTCTCTCCACACACACACTGTCTCTGCCTGTGTCACTGTCCCTCTGCCTGTCCTAGATCATGACAACTTGATCCTCCACCTGAAGCACTTCCCAACTGATCTGCGCATCCTGGAGTGCCAGCTTGAATTCCTCCACAGCAACGGTAGGGGCCAGAAGCCTCCAGTGCCCTGGCGTCTGCCCTCCCTGCCCTCCCCTCAGATCTCACAGCCCCTGCCGCTCGTTCTCAGGCACCAAGTGCTGTCCTATTAACTGGCTGGAGCATGATGGCAGCTGCTACTGGTTCTCTGTCTCTGGAACAACCTGGTCTGAGGCTGACAAGTACTGCCGGCTGGAGAACGCCTACCTGGCCGTCATCAACTCCAGGGAGGAGCAGGTGAGTCCACACCCTTGCCAACCCAAACCCAAACTGAAACACAAACCTACTGTCACTGAGTCAGTGCTGGCTCTGTGTGTTACAGAGCAGAACCGCTCCATAAGGTTTTCTTGGCTGCCATCTTTACAAAAGCATATTGTGGACCTATCTTCCAAGGAGCTGCTTGCTGGCTGGGTTCCAACCACCAACCTTCAGGATAAGAGTCAGTTGCAAACTCCTTGTATCACACAGGGATCTTAACCTTTTCAAAGGCAAGAGAAGTGGGCTGCGGGAGGCTGGACCAGGTTTGCTTTTCAAAGTTTTCTCAGAGTCAGGAAGTCTGGTGGAGCTCTAGGAGGTTCATAGTAGAGCGATGATGATTCTATAGGTCAGAGATTGTATCCAGGAGTTCTTGCAAAGGGACAGGTCAACTGAACAGGTAATGACAAGCAGGTCAAATGCAGTTCAAGCCAGCATTTCAATGTTCTGGAATTTATGGCAAATTGTACTGCAACACTAGTAAATGAGTGCCAGAGTCTGGTCTAGAGCTTTGTGTGTGAACGCATCCTTATCTAGTATAAATAACACAGTCCTTGCTTTCTTTGTAATTGGTTTATCTTTTTCTTTGCTTGGTTTATCTCTGCTCAACCTTTCATCTCCAACCTTTTTGAGTTTCTTTATTGTAGGTTAGTTGCTTTGGAGGCATAGCACATTATATGATTGCTAACTGATAGGTCAATGGTTCAAATCCAGAAACTGCTCTGCAGGAGAAAGATGGGCTGTTTCTTTTCATAAAGATTTACAGTGACAGAAAGCTGGGTCAGAACTACTCTAGGGCAGGGAGTAGTTTTGTTTGGTTTTTCAGCTTTAGTTGCTTTGGTCTCAGCTCTGAATGCACTGGCATCTCTTGAGAAGCTAAGAAATATTGACTTCAGGGTCTTTTCCACAAAGAATTGATATAATTCATTCTGGGTTCATGTTCTATAAAAGCTCCACCACATAATGCTGCCATGTGTAGCCAACCTCAAGTTATTTCTCATCTAAATTTTATATAAGTTTTATTTTATTTATTTATTTTGATGGTAAAATAATAAAGATAGATTTATTTTTTTTATTAAATTTTATTAGTTTTAATG
>NW_006399996.1:1460784-1462486 GCF_000299155.1 Elephantulus edwardii | reverse complement strand
CCTGGTTGTAGCTTTTCCAGGATACTGGGAAGACTGTTTATGTTGTGGATTAGGACTTCTAGTGTTGTTCCTAGCTTTTCTGTAATGAAGTTTATAGTCAGATAGATTTATTAAAGTTATATTCCCAAAGGGATGGACCCCTCTTCTCGAAAGAAAATATGGAGGAGAGAAGCATGGATATGTTTTATTTTTTATTTTTTTAAAATATCTAGTAATAGAGAGATCTGGTGGCTTAGTGGAAAGAAGCTGCATTGCAATCCCAGAGGTATGAGGTTCAAATCCACCAGATGGTCTGCTGGAGAAGGAGGGGCAATCTCTTTCTGTACCGGTCAGATTCAATTTGATGGTACACACACACAAAAATAATAAAATTTTTAAAGTTTAGTAATAAGTTAGAAAATATGTTAAGAGACAGTTATTGCATTACCTTAATTTTTTAAAAAGTTATTTTTCATCTTAATCTTAATTTTCTGTTTTATTCTTTCATTCTTTATTAAGATGTATTCTTTTTGTTTTCTTTCCTATGACAATTTTATCCATAAATTATATCAATAAATAAAAGCTTATTTTCAGTTATACTAGTGAATATTTTGAAAGAATTTTTTATGAATCCATCATAACTTTAAATGATGTGCTAAGACTTACTTGCCTAATTTTATTTATATGAAATAAAATTTTATATAGTTTTCTATTGGAAAAACTAAGAAACTAGAGTACTTATTATTCTTTCTGTTGTTGTTGTTATGTGCTGTCGAGTCATTTGTGACTCATAGCGACCCTATGTACAACAGCCCAAAACCCTGCTCTATACTGTGCCAATCGCATGGCCTCTGACACACCCATCCCGATTACCCCAGTCACTGAATCAATTTGCCTCATAGAGGGTCTTCCCCTCCTGCACTGTCCCTCTACCCTACCAAGCATGATGTTCCTCTCCAAGGACCTGTCTCTGCTTACAACATGTCCAAAGTATGTCAGACGAAGCCCCAGAATCCTTGCCTCCAAGGAGTAGCCTGGTTTTTTAAAAAAAAAAATAAAAAAAATTATTCTTTCTATATTCCATATTTTTAAAAAATGCATATTATTTTAGTTTTTAAAATTGTGATTTTAACAAAGGTTTACAGAAAGGGTTGGGTTTTCATCATTCATTCACTCATTGTTGCATATTTTGTTCCCTCCTTCTCTTCCCCCTCTCCCAGTCCACTTTGCAATGCACCTCTTGTTCCAGATTGATGTTATACATATAATGCCTAATCATACATCCCTTTCAGGCAATCCTTCCCCTTAACTGTTCCAATTATCTTTCATTATCTATCCACTCCTTTCCTATTATTCCCCCAACCTCCCATGTCAATCTTACTTTATATCAGTGGTGCTATGCAGTATTTGTCCTTTTATGACTAAGATATTTCACTCAGTATAATGTTCTTCAGCCTCCCCCATGTTGTGTAGTGTTTTATGACTTCACTGTTTTCAATGTTGCATAATGTTTCATTGTGTGAATATACTATAGTTTTTCTATTCATTCGTTTGTTGATGGGCATTTGAGTTTTTCCATCTCTTTGCTATTGTGAGTGATGCAGCAATAAACATGGGTGTGTGTACATCTGTTTGAGTTGTAGCTGTGGTTTCTTTAGTGTATGTTCCCAGTAGTTGAATTGCTTGGTCAAATGGTATTTCTTTTATTTTTTCTGTTTCTCCC
>NW_006399996.1:1459717-1460227 GCF_000299155.1 Elephantulus edwardii | reverse complement strand
GTGCAACAATGAATGAATGGAATTCCAAAATCTCTGTAGATGTTCAATGAAATGAAAAATAAACAAACTAAATTTAAAAAAAAGTTGCAGACCAAGAGTAAAGTATTTTTTAAATTATTATTAATTTTAATGAAAATTTACAGAGACTTTGGATTTTCATTCATTCATTGTTGCACTTTTCTCCTTGCCCACTCCTCACCTCCCAGTACACTCTTCTCTTTGAAAAGTAAAATTCTTTTGTTGTTTTACAATCCCTCCCTCCCTCAGGTCCACTCCACTGTGCAGCCTTCGTTCTGGACTCCTGTCATGACCATAATACCTAATCACATATCCCTTTTTCTCCCCAACCCCGATGTCAGTCTTGTTTTACAACAGTGGCACTATCAGTATTTGTCCTTTTGTGACTGAGATATTCCACTCAGCATAATGTCTTCCAGGGTCACATATTTTGAATAATATTTCATGAGTTCCTTGATTTTCAATGCAGTGTAATATTCCATTGTGTGAATA
>NW_006399996.1:1429573-1459617 GCF_000299155.1 Elephantulus edwardii | reverse complement strand
GAAGAAAAAAGATTTAGTAAATTATTCTAGATTTCTTTTTCAAAATTTTTATAAAAGTTCTTTTTTCATGTCCCTATCTCCACACTATTGACAGAGTATCCTTTATCAGTCCTAATAATCACACCTCTTTCTCTTTATTGCCTGCCAATTTCCAGCTTCCACACAGGGCATTTAGTTTCCTATTCTCTCCTTTAAGCATTATAACTGTTATGTCACGGAGTTAGCTTAATGCCATTTCCTTGATTTGATAGGTCATTAGTAAAGATTAAATTGTAGTAAGATGACAAAACCAAGATTTTTCTTAGGACTCTAGAGGCCATCAGAACACTTGTTGTTGTTGTGTGCCGTCGAGTCACTTGCGACTCATAGCGACCCTCTGTTCAATAGCCCTAATTTAACCCTTCTCTGTCCTGTGCCAATCTCACTGTCTCTGACTACCACCTCGATAACTCCAGTCACTGAATCAATCCATCTCATAGAGGGTCTTCTCTTCCTGTGATGTCCCTCTAACCTCCCAAGCATGACATCCCTCTCCAAGGACTGGTCCTTTCTCGCAATATATGTCCAAAGTATGTCAGACGAAGCCTCAGAAGCCTTGCCTCCAGGGAGCAGCCCAGTTTAACCCTCTCTAGGATGAAACTGTTTTTTTTTTAGTAGTCCATCGTACATTCAATACTCTTCTCCAGCACCACAGCTCAAAGGCATCAATTCTCCTTCTATCTTCCCTAGTCATTGTCCAATTCTCTGATGAATAGCAAGTGATTGCAAAGACCATGTAAAGACTAAGGCACACCTTAGTCTCCAGAGTGACACCATTGCTTTTCATTTCAGTGCTTTGGAGAGGTCTCTAACAGCAGAATTTCCCATTGCAATAATTCTTTTAATTTCCTGGTTGCTGGTGCCAAGAGTGTTGACTGTGGAGTCAAGCAAATGAAAGCTGTGAACAATCTCAATCTCGTCACCATCCATCCTGATGCTGCCAGTTGGTCCAGTGGTGAGACTCTTTGTCTTCTTGATATTGAGCTTCAATGCATATTGAAGACTGAAGTCCTTGACACTCTGCAACAAGTGCTTAAATTACCATAATCCCTGTAGGAGAAAACCTGGACTGCTTAGCTAGAGAGCTAAGACTTGGGGTCCTCATTACAGCAGCCTAGGATCTTGACTATGTTGCTGTTGTTGTTATGTACCATCGAGTTGCCTATGACCCATAGCGATCCTATGTACAGCAGCTGTGAACACTGCCCTGTTTTGAGACAGTCTCACTCATTCTGACATATTGCCCCAGTCACTGTATTAATCCACCTCATCCTGGGTCTTCCTATCCTGTGCTGACCCTCCACCCTTCCAAGCTATGATGTCCTTCTCCAAGGATAGGTCTCTCCTGGCCATGTGCCCAAAGTATGTGAGAGGGAGCTTCAAAATCCTAGGCTTCAAGGAAAAACTTAGTTTCACCTTCTCCAAGACAGACCTATTTGTTTTCTTGGCAGTCCATGGTGTGTTCAAGACTCTTCTCCAGCACCTCAATTGGAAGGCATTGATCCTTCTTCTGTTATCCTTGGTCATTATCCAAATCTCTGAAGCATGGCCTATTTTAGATTTCTTATATTAACTTACCCTAAGTTATATCTCTATTTGCGAGGTTCTGTGTGGGAGTTTGGAGGCTGTGTCCAAAGAGACAACACTAGACCAGTACTATGATCCCAACATACTTTTTGACTGCACTATATTTGTGTGGATAGCAAGATTCAAATGGCATTTCTATTTCCAACTTTTTGAAAAAGCATCAGACAGCCTTGCATAGTGGGTGTACCATTTTATAATCCCACCAGCAGTGAATAGGAGTTCTAATCTCTCCACAACCTCACCAGCATTTGTTGTTTGCGGCCCTGTTGGACTTTGCTGTTGTTGTTGGGCTAGATTTCCTTTATCTCCTAGATTCTTGCGTGTTTGGCCTGAATGGCTGAAAGGGTCCTTTTCTATCTTAGTGTTTCATTCACGTTATTCATATATCTTGGTACGTTCTGGATAATTTTTCCTGAGACCAGGAGAATCCTTTTAATATGTAAAGTTGGGTCTATCAGCATATTAAAGATTTTTCTTATGTTTTATCTTTGGATAGTTTTCCTTATCAGTTTCCACTCTTTTCCTCTGAAGCACCTCATCTATTCGTGTCTGCATTGTCTGTCCGCCATAGCTATGTGACCTCATTCTTCACTCTCATCTCCTTTTCTTTCACATTCTGAGTGGTTTCTCAAATCCACTTTCTTTATCTTAGACTTGGATTCCTGCTGAGTTGTAAATTTCTTTTTAGAGTTCAAATTTTCTCTTCCATTTCTTTTTTAAAAAATTTTTATTGGTTTTCATATAATAATTCCTTTGCATTATGTTTCATTCATATACATTATGGGTTTTTATTTTATACTGATTTATTGACAAAGTTTGAATACATTGTTTTTCATACCAGATCTTTCTCCTTTCCTTCACCCCCCATCAAATTGTGCAACCCTATAATTAACACACTCCCCTCCCACACATCCTCACTCCTCTACTTCCACCTTCTCCCCCACTTGGATCCTCATACTCATTCTACAGTAATGGTTTTATACTAGTGCAACCTTCATCTGACAGAAATATAATGAGAAATTCAAAGATTGTATTCCTTATACAGAACCTCAAAGTAAAATAAGTCTCTTGGAATAAACAAGAACTTCATAACCTTGAATGCATTGTACTTATATTATGGCGAACAGACTCTTTTTTAAAAAATTGATATTTTAATGAAAGTTTATAGAGAACTTGGAATTACATTCATTCATTGTTGTACATTTTCTTCCCTGCTCCCTTTCTGCCTAGTTCGCTTTTCTCTAAGGGGGAAAAATTCTTTCATTGTAGAGTTGCTTTGTTTAACTTTCTGAATATGCCATCCCATTGTCTTCTAGCTTGCATGGTTTCTGCTGAGAAATCAGAATTTAATCTAATTATTTTCCCTTGATATGTCACTCTTTTTCTCACACTGCTTTTAATATTTTATCCTTATTTTTCAATTTGTAGAATTTGACTATGATATGCCTTGATGTTTTTCTTTTTGTGTCTAGTTTATTTGGTGTTCACTATGCTTCTTGAATGTGGATTTTTCGCTTCAAAATACCTGGGAAGTTTTCTTCTAGTATTTCTTCCACGATTTTCGCAGTGATTTCCCTGTCACTCCCATGTCCTGGAATTCCAGTCATACATATGTTGTTCAGTTTAATGTCATCTCACACGATTCTAATGTTGTCTTCATTTTCTTTATGTCTCATGCCTGATTTTTCTTCTAGTATATTTCCGTTGAGGTCCTTATCTTCCAGCTCACTGACTATCTGTTCAACCTCTTGTCTACTTTTTTGTCCTACCAGAAGACCAGACACTCCTGAAAATTTGGCCTTAATATTCTGGATTGCATTTTCATGCATTTCTGTTATTTCCAGTACTATGTTGCCTGTCTGTACCCTCTCTGTCTTGTGATGATTTTTTTTAAGTTTTTGTACCTCTTTATCAATTCTTTCATCTTTTACATTTTCTTCCATAGCTATTCAAGTTGCTCCTCATCAATATATTTCTTCTGAATTGTTGTCTTTGGGGGTATTTGCTCTCTTAATGGCTTCCATTGCTTCTTCCATCATTTGCATCTTCTATTCAAATAACTCCACATCATCATATTTCTTCTGGTTCTCTCTATCTAGGGTATTCATTGGATCTTCTTTTTTAGGAGAAGGGTTATTTATTTATTTTCCCATGATGAATGAGGCAGACTCTAGCTTTCTTGACATTATGTGAAGTTTTTCTTAGTAGGTGTTAGGTTGTTGTAACTATGTAGCAACCCAGAGTATGGCACTATTTTCTGAAAGATCTCTATATTTTTGCTCCCTTCTTAACCCAAAATACCTGAATAACAGAACAGGGAAATCTGTTGCCTTCCAGAAACTGTGTCTCAGCCAGCTTGGCCTGGCCTGGCCTCTTCTGCTTGAGCTTAAGGGATCCTACATGGTGTAGCTAGACAGCAGTGTTTCCAAAGCACCTGCGATATCGGTGCTCCTTACTCTGGACAGTGAGGGTGGCAGCTGGGTGGTCTCTCAGTGGTGGAACATTGGGGTCTCCATGCAGCAGGAACAGCAGTCAACTACTTTGGGCAGGATTGTGCTTTGGGCCACACTGAAACTGCAGCCCCTCAACCTGGGAAGCAGTGATTCTGTTGCTGGCCAGGGTGTGAGTTTGCCTGGGCTGAGCCACAGCCTGTAGCAGATGCCTGGGAAGTGTTGTCTGGAAGACACTCCCAGGCCGGCCATGTCCCACAGACCTCAGCATCTTGCAGTAGAGCAATGGTAAGGTCCTCGATGATCCTGCATGTCTTGCAAGAAGTGCCTCTTCCATTTTTTTAAAATTATCAGATCTTTTAAAATATTTTCTTTGAAATATATTGTACCTCTTTAATTTTTCTTATGTATGTGTACTTATGTAGTGGAGGGCGGGGAGTATGTTTTGAATTAGCCAACTAGACTCATTTGGGGTGATCCCACTTCATTTGGCAACATCCAAAGCATCTTAGGAGCCAGTAGACCACATATCAGCCTTCTTCTCTCCACCAAGCCTGATGAGGGTGTTGGTTTTGCTCATGTGAATGTCAAAGAGCTTCTTCACACCTCGTTTAATCTGGCATTTGTTGGCCTTGACATCTACAATGAACATAGGTGTTGATATCTTTGATCTTCTTCCATGTAGAAGGTCTGGGTGGTGGTGGTGAGTTTAATACTGCCTTAGGGTTCTTCGCTTGTTTCTCTAGGTGGCCCCAGAAAGTGGTGACGTTTTTTGAATGTGTCTGTGGCCAGTTTTGCTTTTGGCTTCAGTTTGGGGTGGGGCAGAGGCTTCTTTCCCCATTTCTCCCATCTCCACACAAACAAAATCCCTCTTAATTTTTTTACAGAAAATAAAGTTTTTCTCATTATCACCTTGTTTTCTAAAACAAGTTTTCTTTTCAAATTGTTATTTCATCTCTCCTTTTTTTTTTTTTATAAATACTGCATGTCTCCCTCCTTTGCCTTCTCCTCCTCTGGTTCCTCAGCTCACCCTCCCTTTCTTTTGGCCCAAGTCCTATTCTGAATTTTCTCTCTGCTACTTTTTATGAATGGATAAAGTTCTTATCCATAAGTAGTTGGGGTGATTCTTTTGGACTGTCCTCCCGGGTCATTTGGCTGTTTTGCATTCTTCCACTCAGTCTTCACTCTGGAAATCTAGTTAATGAAGAGCTGTACTCTTCTGTTCAGAGCCCTGGTGACATAGTGTATAACACATCTGGCTGTTAATGAAAAGATCAGCAATTGTGACAGTCCCCTCAGGAAAGCTGATGAGGGAGTTGGTACCAATTCAATAACAACAGTGGAGGGAGCTCTGGTGGCTTAGTGGCAAGAAGCTGTACTGCAATTCTGAGGGCGACGGGTTTGAATCCACCTGACACTGCGCTGGAGAAGAAGGGGCAATTTTCCTGTGCCAGTCAGATCCAATTTGAGACACAGCAAGAAAAAACAAAGCAAAAAAATGACAGCAGGAGTTTTCTTGTTTTCTAGGATTTTTATTGTTCAGCTTCTGGTGTTGGAAGGTCTTTTGGCAGCAAATGGAATTTCCATCTTCCCTCCATGCACTGTCCCCAACTCTGTTGACTCCATTTCTTCTCTATTTGGAGGGCTGCTCCCTCGTGCATAGCTCATTACCTCCGTGTGAGATTGTAGAACTCAGGAGTGTAAAAGGTAAAGCTAGGAGAAATATTTATCAGTCTGCTTCTGTAAAGATTTACAGTCCTTTAAACACTATGGGACAATCTCACTCTGTCCTATAGAGCTTCTGTGAGTTGAAACTGACTTGACAATAAATGCTTCCTTCACAAAATTTATGCTTGTTCTTTTCACTCTTCTCATATGGGGCTTAAAGCCCCAGGAACAGCCATGTCTTGTAAGTGAAAGCCAGTTGGAGGAGCTCTTACTAGGGGGTGTGTTTGAGTCCTGGTAGTTGCGCTCTAAGACCACGTCCATCTCAGCACCTACTCCCTCAGGTCCAGCACATCCTTCTACTTTCAGTATAGACTATTAGATCCCACGGGTCATGATGGAACCATGAGCAATGAGTCCAAACCTGGAAGTGTTGGGCCTAGAAAATCTCAGCTAATGGAAGTCACACATAGAAACAGAAGATGCCCAGGCAGTTGTACCTGAAAGACAATCAAAACAGAGCTCTTTTAGAGGCCAAGAGTCCATGGAGGAAGCAGGGCAGGGACCTGGGCCAGGATTCCAAGAGTTTGAGATTGTTGCTAGATCAGAGCCCAGGGAACTTCTGTGAGTTGAGAATGAAGCAAGGGTCAGCTCATAATCACCAGCTCAGGCACTTCATTTGCCTCTTTTGCTTGACCATCACTTTTAGTTAACCTTTTAGCTCTGGTAGCCTAGAGGAGAAGGAGTTCCACTGCCAACTCAAAGACAGGTGGCTCAGATCCATTAACTGCTCCATGGTAGAAAGATGGGAAATCTCCTTTTGTGCGATTTACAGCCTCTGAAAACCAACCTGGAGGGTCAACTATGAGTCCGTTGCTACTGGGTGGCAATGAGCAAAGCAAAAATAAAGTGTAACTCATTATGGCATTCAACTTAGAGGACCTGATGAGAATGAAATGAGATTATCTTTGTCAAGCACATAGTATAAGGCCTAAAAATAAGGCGAAAACCAGTTGCCAAGGAATCGCTTCCAGCTCACGGTGTCCCCACCTACTGCTTTTGCGTCAGAGCCGAAAACTGCTGTGTTGGGTTTTCAGTGGCTCATCTTTTGGAAGCAATTGCCAAGGTTTTCTTCTGAGATTCCTGTTACTGTGTTGACATGTACAATCTTTTGTGTGGCTTTATTAATGGCATCCCCTGGGATGCTGCACAAGGAGTTGTTGTTAGTTGCTCCTAAGCTGATTCTGACTCATGGTAACGTCATGTCAGCATGGCTGAGCTCCACCGTTTTCGGGGTGCTTTTGTGTAGGTTTAACTGCCAGCCTTTTTTTTCTTAATTCTTTGCCCCATCCAGGAATCCCTGGTCCCAGTGAATGATCATTAAACAGCATTGATGGTTACAAAGGAAAAAGCAAAGAAAGTTTGCTGTACAGGGATTTGCTGCTTCAGTCTCATGACAGATCTAGTTGGTGAAAGCTGAGAGGCGACAGCTGGAGGATAAGTGTGGAAAGTAAGGGACACTTCTTCCTATCTATTTTCTAGAAATTCATCCTACAGCACTCGAGCCCCTTTCACACCTGGATAGGACTCACCAATAGTGGCGGATCCTGGACGTGGGTGGACGGTACCAACTATGAGAAGGGCTACCTGTAAGTGATGGCCGTGGGTATCTGCTCTGTTCTATCACTATTCTGTCCCCTGGGGATCAAATTCCTCAACCTTCCTTTAGCTTCCAGTGCTACTATTACAGAAATACCATGTGTGGGTGGCTTGAACAAGCAGACATTTTTCTCACAATTTAGGAAGCTGTGGCTCTGAAGTCAGAGCTTCAGCTCCAGGGAATGCCTTTCCCTCTGTTGGCGGGGATAGGAAGCCAGACTAATTGTCTCTTTAGCTCTGCTTCCTGGGTTGTTGGAGGTCTCCATGGGTCTTGGTGTCTCCTTAACCCACCATTCCTCTATTTGCTGTTCAGTCTTTTGCTTGTAACCTCTGTGTCAAGAGAGCCCTAAACTTTTAAAAAAACCTTTCTCAAAAGAGATTGACTGGAGATACACTTTACATAAACAATCATAAAAAAAAGTTTTAAAAAAGATCCCCTACACAAATTTTAGCTCATTAACATAACAAAGGCAACACATTTTCAAGTGGGATTATGACTTTAGGCATGGAAGCATAGAAGTTAGGATTGATAACATATATTTTGGGGGACACAATTTCATCTGGAACTCCAAGGCTACAGCTGCTCCCCACCCTAGCCTTCCCAAACTGTACTTTTAAAGGATGGGAGTGGGTGTAGTCAGGAATGACAAGGGAGTCAGAAGTGAGCTCCATATTTTCTTTCTAGGAACTGGGCTTTCAGTCAGCCAGATGACTGGAAGGGGCACGAGATGGGAGGAAGTGAAGACTGTGTTGAAATCCGGTCAGATGGCAGGTGGAATGATGACTTCTGCGAGCAGGTGCACCGTTGGGTGTGTGAGACCAACAGGAACCACACCGTCGGGGCTTGAACCTGCACCCCACACCTTACCCTACACTGTGCCCTTGACTCTCCCTCAATCATCCTTCAGGGCAATGGGGAGTAGCTGAGGGATGATGTGGGGAGAGTCAAGAGTCATAGATCCTGGGGAGGCTAAGCCTCCTCTCTCCACAATTCGTTGCAATTACGAAAATGTTCAGCTTCAGCAACAGAGTTTAGAAAGAAGAACTGAATCTTGAAAGTCTGTGTGGCCTGGTTATTTGGAACTGGAAGATGCAGCTGCAGAAAAGAGGGGAGGAGTGGGTCTTGAGAGGTGGGTTCAGACAGTAAGTGCCCTGGCATGGGCAAGGGCATGAATGGGAAGGGGCAGGCTGGGCAGGCCCGAGGATTCCTGAGGAAAGTGGCTGTTCCTCAGGAGAATCTCCACCAGAATAGGCGGCAGGAAGCACCTGGCTCCCTCTCTGCCTGGGCACTGCAGATGGGGCTGCTGGGAAGCCACACGTGCTTGTTAAGAGGAGACAGTTCTCACTAATGTAAGGCAGCCACCTTCTCCTGTGTTCAGCCTTTTGTTTGACCCAAAACACAAGTGTTTGTTGTTGTTATTATGTGCTGTCGAGTCGTTTGCGACTCATAGCGACCCTATGTACTACAGCCCTAAACCGTACTCTATCCTGTGCCAATCTCATTGCCTCTGACACACCCATCCCGATTACCCCAGTCACTGAATCAATCCACCTCATAGAGGGTCTTCCCCTCCTGCGCTGTCCCTCTACTCTACCCAGCATGATGTCCCTCTCTAAAGACCTGTCTCTCCTTACAACATGTCCAAAGTATGTCAGACGAAGTCCCAGAATCTTTGCCTCCAAGTAGCAGCCTGGTTTAACCCTCTCTAGGATGAATCTGTTTGTTTTCTTGGCAGTCCATGGTACATTCAATACTCTTCTCCAGCACCACAGCTCAAAGGCATCAATTCTCCTTCTATCCTCCCTAGTCATTGTCCAGCTCTCTGATGCATAACAAGTGATTGCAAAAACCATGGCCTGTATCAGGCGCACCTTAGTCTCCAGAGAGACACCACTGCTCTTGAGTACTTTAGAGAGGTCCCTAACCACAGATTTTCAACATACAAAAATCAGTTGGATTTCTCTACAGTGACAAAGAGAATACAGAGGTGGAGCTAAGAAAAGCAATACCCGTCACAATAGCTAATCACAAGATTAAATATTTGGGAGTAAATATAACTAGAAGCACAAAAGATCTATTAAAAGAAAATTACAAAACATTATTACAAGGAACAAAAAAATCCTAGAGAAGTGGAAGAATATTCCCTGCTCATGGATAGGATGTCTTAATGTTGTGAAAATGGCAATACTACCAAAGGCAATATACATGTTGAATGCAATCCCAATACAAATACCAATTTCATTCTTCAATGAGATGGAAAAGGCAATCTCCAGCTTCATTTGGAATGGAAAGAAGCCACGAATAAGCAAAGCACTCCTTAAAAATAGAAAAACGGTAGGAGGCATCTCACTCCCTGACTTAAAATCCTACTACACTGCCGTGGTAGTCAAGCCAGCATGGTACTGGTACAATGACAGACACATAGATCAATGGAATAGAATTGAGAACCCGGAAATCAGCCCATCTATTTATGGGCAATTGATTTTTGACAAAGAGATGAAATCAGTTAGGTGGGGAAGTGACAGACTTTTTAACAAATGGTGTTGGCAATACGTTTTTTGATTTCCTGGCTACTGGTGCCAAGAGTGTTGACCGTGGAGCCGAGCAAACTGAAGCTGTGAACAATCTCAATCTCTTCACCATCCATCCTGATGCTGCCAATTGGTCCAGTGGTGAGAATTTTTGTCTTTTTGACATTGAGTCTCAGTCCATATTGAAGGCTGCAGTCCTTGACCCTCTGCAGTAAGTGCATGAGGTCCTCCTCAGTTTCAGCGAGACATAGGCTATCTCCCACAATTTCCATACTGGCTAAACTCCAAACCCACTCTAAATCTGACCTTAAAAAAATCTTTAAGAAATCAAAATTTTTATTGAAAATATAAACACATTTGCCATTGTTAAGGGGGCTCGTCCTCATGAGGACCTTACATCTAACAGAACAAAGAGAACACAGTCCTGCGCCATCCTCATTGTTGTTGTTGTTGTGGACCATCGAGTTGGAATCAACTTAGAGCTGATCCTCCAATGGGTTTTCAGAGACAATCTCATGGGGGGAGATGGCCTATCTTTCTCCAGCAGGAGAAGTTGGTGGATTTGAACTGCATGCCTGTGGGTTGGCAGTGAAAATCCTTACCTACCACTAAACCACCAGAGCTCCTTTCATTAGGAGAAGACATTTCATGTCACACACACACACACACACACCCTGGAAGTCTTTCCTTCACTGCTCCCACTTCTCCCCAGAATATATTACTTCATGGATATCTTGTCAGAATCTGTCTTGTGTAGATGCATTATCTGCAATGCAATATGTGCAAATATAATACTATAATGTAATATTGTTGTTATGTATGATTGGGTCAGAACTGACCTACAGCTAACCCTCCAGAGGTTTTCAGAAACTGTACATCACAAAGGAGTAGATTGCCCATCTTTTTACCTTTAAGAAGAGGGTAGATTTGAACTGTTTATTTTTGAATTGAGAACACAGCTTCTTACACACTGTGCCACCAGATCTCCCCTATATCTTGTTATTAGGTGCTAACAAGCCAACTCTAACCCATAACAATCTTATGAAGAGTAGATCTGTACCCATTATTATGGTCATAGTGTCTGTCCATCTCATTGGGGGTCTATATTCATACTTCTGCAATCTATATTGAAGACTTTCTATATTGAAGGTATCTATATTGAAGGTAGTCCTTGACCTTCTGCTTCTGCAGCAAACACTTTAAGTCCTCCTCAGTTTCAGCAAACAAAATCATGTCATCTTCATAATGCAGATGGTTGATGAGTCTTCCTCCAATTCTGATGCCACATACACTATAGCTTCCTGAGTGATCTGTTCCGCATATAGATTGAAAAGGCATAGAGAAAAGACACATCCCTGACACACTCCTTTCTTGATTTTGAATCATACAGTGTTTCCTTGCTCTGTTCTGATGACTGCTTCCTGGTCTACGTAAGTCTAGGTTTAGCATGAGCACAATCAAGTGTTCTGGGTTTCTCATTCTTCTCAATGTTAGCTGCAATTTATTAGGATCTACACAGTCAAATGCCTTTGCATAGTCAATAAAACACAAATAGACATTCATCTGGAACTTTGTTTTCAGCCAAGATCCATCTGAGATTGGCAATGATATCCCTAGTGTCACAACCTTTTCTTATCTCGCTTATATTTCTGACAATTCTCTGTCAATGTACCTTTCCGGTTGTTTTTGGATAATCTTCAAGATTTTGCTTATGTGTAGCATTAGTGACATTATTCGATAATATCCATACTCTGTTGGATCCCTTTTTGGGGGAATGGGAATAAATATGGATCTCTTCCAATCAGTTGGCCAGGTAGCTGTCCTCTGATTCCTTAGCACAATCTGGGAACACATACAGCACTGCAACCTTTTGTTGAAATATTTCAGTTGGTATTCAATTCCTGGGTCTTATTTATTGTCCCTTCCTTCAGAGCAGCTTGAATTTCCTCCTTTATCATGATTGCTTCTTGATCATGTGATATTTCATAAAATTCTCCTGTGTCAGACAGTTCTTTTTGGTACAGTGACTATGTGTATTTCATCCTCATAGCATCTTTAAGTATTGCAACTTGAGGTTTGAATTTGTCCTCAACATCAAGAAAACAAAGAATCTCACCTTTGGTAGAACCAGGATAGAGAAGAGATCAAAGTTGTTAACAATTTCATCTTGCTTGGTTGGGTCCACAATCAACATCATTGACACCAACAGTCAGGAAATCAAAAGAAAAGTTGCTTTGGGAAAGGATACTGCCAGGGACCTCTCCAGAGTGCTTAAAAGCAATGGTGTCAGTCTAGAAACTAAGATGCACCTGATCCAAGCCATGGTTTTTCTCAATTGCTTGTTAAGTATCTTAAAGCTGGACAATGACTAAGGATGGAAGAAGAATTGATGCCTTTGAGCTGTGGTGCTGGAGAAGAGTATTGGACTGCAGTGAGAACAAACAAGTCTGTCCTGTAGAGCATAAAACAAGGTTGCTCCTTAGAGGCAAGGATTTTGAAGCTCTGTCTCACATACTTTGGGCACGTTTCCAGGAGAGGAATCACTCCTTGGAGAAGGACATCATGCTTGGAAGGATAGAGGAACAGCACAGGAGAGGAAGACCCTTGATGAGATGGATCAACACAATAACTATGGCAATGATGCATCAGAGACATAGAGATTGGCTCAATATAAGACAAGGCTCAGAGTTACTGTTCATAGGATCACTATGAGTCATAGACAACTCAAAGATACACAACAATAGCAACATGCAATACTTTACATATATATAAATTCCATCAAACTTCCAAGTCTGTGAATCTTAACGGGAGCAGACTGACCATCTTTCTCCTGTGAAGTTGCATGTGGATTCAACCCACCAACCTTTGGTTAGCAAGCCTCTGTACCACTAGGACAATGTCATGTGGATATTATTCTAAACAATGTCATCCACTGACAATGAATTTAATAGGTGTAGAGAATTCTACACTGTGGATGTAATATAAGGTACTTAAGCATTCCTTTTGGTATATATGTAGTTGACCTTTTTGTTCATTGCTGCAAACAACATATAATAACATTTCAAGCAAATTTTGTGAGCTTTTGCTATGTCAAGACTTTCCAGTTTTCAGTTGCAAAATTTTCTAGGACAGCTCCTTCAAATATATTTGACTGGCATTAAATTTTAAAAAGTTACGAAACCAGTGATACCAGCAATTTTTTATAGGGCAAGGAGCAATCACTTGACTGGCTCCCTTCAGCTGATGGTTTATAAATGGCCAGCCTTTCAGCTCTTTCCCATATTTTTTTCTCTTTTTTAAAGTAAAAAGTAAAGATAAATTTATTAGAAAGTTGCATCCCAAAGATGGGAGGGATCTTCCATGTTGGAAAGGAAATATGGAGGCGGCCACAATTTATTTCTTAATAACACACACAGGCTGGTATCAATCATTGTAGACATTATTTACCACTTCTTTTTATGTGGATGAGGTAAATAAAATCTTTCCATTTAGTCTGTACCAATTTCTATTTAAATCCTAATTCCAAGATTTTGTTACTCATAGTTGTCTGTATAATGTTACTGCTTAACCAAGTAGTACCATCTGACGACATTTCCTTCCTTTCACAAGTTTTGTTTCTTGTGAAGTTGACAATTGTTTCACTTAAAAATTTGCTTCAGATTCTTTGATGTTACTGCTAAGTCTTCCTTAAAGCTGTAAAATACGTTGTTATTGTTGTGTACTGTAGAGTTGGAAGCTTTTTTTTTTCTGAAAGGCTTTCTTTTACAATTTACAGTTGTTGACAGAAGCCTTCAGGGGAGGGGGAGCCCCTGTTCCAGCAGGTCTGGAGTGGTGGGTGCTGGACCAAGAAGAGCAGCTCCCGAGAAGAGGGGCATGTAGGAAGACTCTGCAGAGTCCATCCAAGGTCCAGACTGAGGGGCTCAGCCTGAGCAACCTCTGCAGCCTCAGTACTTGCACTCGATGATCCAACCCTCTTCCAGCTTGGTTTTGGGAACCTGGAAGAAGCAGTTGATCCTGCAGGTGGTGTCCTGGTCTGGATGCAACAAAGGCAGCACCGGTTCTCCTAGCCCTGCTTCTTCCAGCTGGCGATCAAGTTTTGGTCAGTGTGGCCTTCTTTGATGCAGTACTTGTACAGCTCTCTGTTGATGGTCTTGTGTTCATAAAAGAGGTCGAAGATGTATCAGGTTTTCTGGTAGTGAATTCCGAAGATGGGCCACAGAGACTCCACTTTTCTCTTTGCTTCTTTTCTCATCTTTTGATACAACTCATTGATAGTTAGTTCAGTCAACTCCCAGCCATCTGGGGAAGTTTACTGGCTTCTTTTGACATTTGGCATATCTGTTCACAAGATCCAGTGGGTTTTCAGAGGCAGTTAATTCCATGGAAAGAGACTGTCCATCCTTCTCAATGGAGCAGCTGGTGGCCTGGAACTGTATGCCTTCAGGATTGCAGCATAGCTTCATGACACTAGGTCACATGCAAATTGTAACCTTTGTTACACCTTCCCCCCGACCCAGAGCCAAAGAGTCAAACACAAATCATACAGGGTTAGAAAACCTCAAAATAACAAAAACTCATTGCCATTGAGTTGGAATGGACTCATACCTGATTCTGTAGCGGGTTTCCAAGATTTGTAAATGACACCGGAGAGGATTGTATATTTCTCTCTTTCGAAAAAGTCATTGGTGGATTTGAATAGTCACAGGGAAGTATCCTTTGGGTTAGAAGAGGAACCCTCTAGGAACTAGGCCACCAGAACGGACCATTAGGTTAAAAATGTTTATGGCTTAGAAGTAAGACATTGCATTATCAACACAAACTCACATGGTTCAAATCCAACAGTTGCTTCATGGGAAGAACATGGGCAATCTCCTCCCTTGAAATTCACTGCTTTTAAAAACCTGCTGCAGCATCAGCTGAAGGTTAGTTATAATTCAATAGTAACAACAAGTTTTGTAGAAAACAGAAAATTATAAGGATAAAAAGATATATTTAATATTCTATATTTAACAAATTAGAATGAAATAATAATTTCTAAAACTTTTAAAATTTTTAAAATTTTGTATTTTTTTTGTGTGTGTACCATCTAATTGGATCTTACTGGTATACGAGAAGATTGTCCCTCTTTCTCCAGCAGAGCATCTGGCAGATTTGAACCACATACCTCTGGGATTGCAGAGTAGCTTCTTGACACTAGGCCACCACAGCTTCTTTTTAGAACTGTTTTTTTTTAAGTTAGAAAATAATTCACAAATTTGAAAAAGAAAAAGAATCAATGTGTTTGAGTTGTAGTGCTGCAGAAGAGTATTGAACACACCATGGATTGACAAGAGAACAACAAGCAGGTTTGTCCTGGAGAGGGAGAAAACAAGTTGCTCTTTAGAGGCAAGGATTTTGAAGCTCTGCCTCACAAACTTCAGGCATGTGGCCAGGAGGAACCAGTTCTTGGAGAAGGATATCATGCTTGGAAGGGTGGAGGAACATTGCAGGAGAGGAAGACCTTGGATGAGATGGACTGATACAGTGACTGAGGTAATAGGATTAGGTGTGTCAGAGGCAGAGACTAGCTCAGGATAGGACTGGGTTCAGAGCTTTTGTGACTAACAACAACAAACAGTGCATTTTCTATGTCTTTGGAAAATGAATTTGATATCTATATTGGGATTGCATTGAACAAGTAGATTGCTTTTGGTAGGATTTTATTTATTTCAAGGAAATTTTTAAATTTTCTTTTTTAACTTCTTTAACCCAATCATGTTCTTTTGCTATTGTTGCTATGTGTCATTGTGTAGCTTGTGACTCATAGTGGCCCTATGTACAACAGCTTTG
Source organism: Elephantulus edwardii (assembly GCF_000299155.1). Taxonomy (NCBI): domain Eukaryota; kingdom Metazoa; phylum Chordata; class Mammalia; order Macroscelidea; family Macroscelididae; genus Elephantulus; species Elephantulus edwardii. The sequence goes on along the minus strand of NW_006399996.1, from coordinate 1,443,856 downwards.
AACTCTGCTCAATCTTAAGCCAACCTCATTGTCTCTGACATACCCCATTACCCCAGTCACTGAGTCAATCCATTTCATCTAGGGTCTTCCTTTCTTGTGCTGTCCCTCCACCCTTCCTAGCATGATGTGCCTCTGCGAGGACTGGTCCGTTCTTGTAACATGCCCAAAGTATGACAGATGTAGCTTCAAAAATCCTTGCCTCCAAGGAGCAGCCTGGTTTCATCCTCTCCAGGATGGACTTGTTTGTTATCCAAGCAGTCCATGGTATATTCAACATTCTTCTCCAGTACCACAACTCAAAGGCATCAATTCTTCTTCCATCATCTTTAGTCATTGTCCAGATTTCTGAGGCATGGTAATGAATTGTGAAGAACATGGCCTGAATCCGACACAGCTTTTCTCTAGACTGACATGTTGCTTTTCAGTACTGTGGAGAGGTCAATAACAACAGATTTTCTCAGTGCAGTTAATCTTTTGATTTCCTGACTACTGGTACCAAGAGTATTGATTGTGGAGCCAAGCAAGCTGAAGCAGAGTGTTATTTAGCTTCCATGTGAATGGTTTTCTAAGCTTTATCCTCTAGTCATTAATTTCTAGTTTTATGGCCTTATGGTCAGAAAAAATCATTTGTGTTATTTCAGTGCCTTTGAATTTGTTGAGGCTTGCTTTATGTCCTAATATGTGATCAATTCTGGAGAATGTACCATGTGCACTTGAGAAGAAAAAAAATTGACTTTTAGTTGAGTTGGCAAAGGTATAGTTTAGATCTTTTGCAATGTTAAGTTTCTTTAGAATTGACCTATCTTTTAGTGAAAGATCCTGCCATTACTGTGGTGCTCTCTTTTTCTTTTTTCTAATCTGTTAACTGTTGTTTTATATATTTTGCAGGTCTATCATTTAGTGTGTAGATGTTGACCAAGATAATGTCTTCTTAATCTATTGTGCTATAGATATAGTCACTATAAAATTCCCTTCCTTATCTTTTTCTTTTTTTAAAATTTATTATTAATCAAATTATATCTCTATTTGCAACTTTTTGAGGAAGTGCCATACCGCCTTCCACAATGGTTGCACCATTTTACATTTTACACTCCCACCAACAGTGAATAAGGGTTCCAGTTTCTCCACAACCTCACCAGCATTTATTGCTTGCTGTTCTGTTAAATTTTGCAAATCTGACTGGGGTGAGATGATATCTCATAGCTGTTTTCCTTCTTTATCTTTAATGGTGTCATTCATCCTAACTCTAATAAAAGAGATTTGCATTGCTACTCCTGATTTTTTTGTATGCCATTTGCTTGGTATATTTTTTCCCCTTCAGCCTTTGATTTTTTGTTTATCTTTTTCTTCATTTTTTAGTTGTGTCTCTTGTAGGCAACATATTGATACTTTTTTTAAAAAAAATCTAGTCTGCTACTCTTTTTTCTCTTAATTGATGCATCTAAGATATTCACATTGTGATTATTGACAGGACAGGTTTTATTGCTGCCATTTTGCTTTGTCTCTGTTTTTGTTGTTTCTGGTTATTGTGGTCCATCCATTTTCCTTTGAGATCTCTGTGTGAAGGACTTCCCTTATAACTTCTTGTAGAGTTGGTCTTGTTTTCACAAATTTCTTAAGTTTCTGCTTTTTTTGCAAATGACCTAATTTCTCCTTCATATTTGTGGACAGGATCCTTGGCTGGCAATTATTTTCTTTTAACCTTCTATATATCCAATTGTCTTCTTGCTCACATAGTTTCTGTTGAGAAATCAGAATTTAATCTAATTGGGTCTCTTTTGTAGGTGTGTTATTTTTTCTCATGCTGCTTTAGTATTCTATTTGACTATTATATGTCTCAATGTTTTTCTTTTGGGGTCTAGTCTATTTGGGTTCCTCTGAGATTCTTGAATGTGAATATCTTTATTTTTCATAATGCCTGGAAAGTTTTCTTCTAGCACTTCTTCCACTAGTTTCTCAGTACTTTCCCCCTTGTCTTCTGGAATTCCAATCATATGTATGTTGTTCCTTTTTATATTACCCCACATGATCCTAATGTTCTTTTCCTTTTCTTTTTGTATTCTCCTTCTTTTTCCTTCTAGCATATTTTCATTGATATTCCCACCTTTCAGGTCACTGACTTTCTGTTCCATTTCTTCTGTTCTGCTTTTGTTGGAAATATCTATTATTTTGGTTTTGCTACCTGGATTGCTTTTTCACACATTTCTGTTATTTCCAGTATTGTACTGGCTGTACTTTCTGTCTTGTGATAATTTTCTTAGTTCTTATACCTCTTTATCTATAATTTCCATATTTTTCCCATCTTCTGCAATTTCTTGAAGTTGTTCATATTCCTCCACATTGATGAGGCCTCCTGTCTCTCGAGTATTTGTTCTACTTATTGCTTCCAACTTTTCTTCCATCATTTGCATATTCTTATGTTGTTGTTGTTGTTATGTGCCATGGAGTTGTTTCCGACTCATAGCGACCCTATGCACAACAGCTCTAAAACCTGCTCTATCCTGCGCCAACCGCACCACCTCTGACACACCCATCCCGATTACCCTAGTCACCGAATCAATCCATCTCATAGAGGGTCTTCCCCTCCTGCGCTGTCCCTCCACCCTCCCAAGCATGATGTCCCTCTCCAAGGACCCGTCCCTCCTGGCAACATGTCCAAAGTATGTCAGACGAAGCCCGAGAATCCTTGCCTCCAAGGAGCAGCTCGGTTTAATCCTCTCCAAGATGAATCTGTTTGTTTTCCTGGCAGTCCATGGTACATTCAGTACCCTTCTCCAGCACCACAACTCAAAAGCATCCACTCTCCTTCTGTCCTCCCTAGTCATTGTCCAACTCTCTGATGCATAACAAGCGATTGCAAATACCATGACCTGTATCAGGCGCACCTTAGTCTCCAGAGAGACACTGTTGCTCCTGAGTACCTTTGAGAGGTCCCTAACGGCAGTCTTTCCCATCGCGATACGCTTTTTGATTTCCTGACTGCTGGTACCAAGAGTGTTGACTGTGGAGCCGAGCAAAGTGAAGCTGTGAACACTCTCAATCTCTTCGTCATCCATCCTGACACTGCCAATTGGTCCAGTGGCGAGAATCTTTGTCTTCTTGACATTGAGCCTTAGTCCAGACTGAAGGGTGCAGTCCTTGACCCTTCGCAGCAAGTGCATGAGGTCCTCCTCAGTTTCAGCAAGCAAGGTTTTGTCATCTGCATAACGGAGATTGTTAATAGATCTTCCACCAATCCTGATGCCACAATTCTCCTCATAGAGCCCAGCCTCTCGAATAATCTGCTCTGCATACATGTTGAAAAGGTACGGAGACAGGATGCATCCCTGGCGTACACCCTTCCCTATTTTGAACCATGCAGTGTTACCCTGCTCTGTTCTGACTACTGCCTCTTGGTCCAAGTATAGGTTTCGTATTAGCACAATTAAATGTTCTGGGATTCCCATTCTTCTCAGAGTCAGCCACAGTTTGTTATGATCCACACAGTCAAATGCCTTTGCATAATCAATGAAACACAGATAGACATTCTTCTGGTATTCCCTGCTTTCAGCCAAGATCCATCTAACATCAGCAACGATATGTAGCTGTTCATAAACTTCCCCTCAACATATTTCTTCTGACTCCCTGTCTCTGGGAAATTTGCTTTATTTGTAGCTTCCATTCTTTTTTCCATAGTTGTACCTTCTTCAGTACCTGTTCATATGTCTCCATGTCAATATATTTCTCCTGCATTTCTGTCTCTGAGTTATTCATTAAGTCTGTGATAAGTTCTGTTTTTTTGGAGGAAGACTTGTTTAGATTTCTCACGATGTTTGAAGCTGCCTACTGCTTTCTTTTTGTGAAAATTTTTTTGGTATGTGTTGGGTTGTTTCTGTTATTTCTGTGCTGGCAAGTTATGTTATTTAACTTTATGAGACTATTAATAAATTGCAGATTTAAAGTGTTCCATCTGTGGGAGTAGACAACTTGGTCTACCAGTAATCCTTATTGTCCTATAAAACTTACCCTCTCCTGGAGTATATTTTCCTTCTTGGGCTGAAGATGGTGAGGTCAGGTTCCCCAACTGAAGCAATTTTTCTCTAGGAAAGTTATGGGCATCTCCCTTCCTAGATCTTCAATATGCTTGCTTTGTGAGAGAGACTTTCACTTGATTGCTTCCCTGAAGTCTTCTGTACTCTGAGGAATGGCACAGCCAAGTTCTTCACTCTCTTTACTATTCTTTCTGTTTGTTCTGGGTAAAGGAACTTGTCTCTAATTTTCTGCTCCTGGACTGTGTTCCTGTGATGGCAGGATGCTGGAGCTTTCCAGCTGAGGCACACACGTAGGATAATGTCCCAGGTGAGAGTGATGTCTTGTCAGGATCCTGTGTGTTTGTACTCCCTGTTTGGAGACTGGCCTGATTGGAACGTAGTATTCCATTGTGTGAATATACCACAGCTTCTCTATCCATTCATTTGTTAATGGGCACTGGGTTGTTTCCAACTCCTTGCTATTGTGAATAGAGCCACGATAAACATGGGTGTGCATATATCTGCTTGGATGTCAGTTATGGTCTCTTTGGGATATATTCCCAGTAGTGGAATTGCTGGGTCAAATGGTATTTCTATTTGCAACTTTTTGAGAAAGTGCCATACCGCCTTCCACAGTGGTTGCACCATTTTACACTTCCACCAACAGTGAATAAGGGTTCCAGTTTGAGGAGAACTTTTAAACAAATTAATTGATAATTTGTGAGACTACAGAATCCAGGTTGTCAATTTCCCTTCAATTCTTTGGAGGCCTCGCCTCATGTTTTTTTTAGCTTTTAATGTGCTGCCGAGAGATCTCACACTACTAATAGACTTGATTCTTTCTGTGTGGTTACCCTCTCTTTTCAGGAGATTCTTTTTCCATAGGGAGTGGTCCTGCACACCCAAAGGCAGCATCTCTCTGGTGGTTCAAATCCACCAGCAGTTCTGTGGGAGAACCGTGGGCAATCTCCTTCTGTGTGATTTACAACCTTCCAAAAACCCACTGGAAAGTCAGCTTTGAGTTGATTCTCACCTGATGGGGATACATTTTGGGATTTTCCCCTTTTATACCCAGTATTTGGAAAATTCCAGTAACGTATATGGACCTTTCAAAATTTATTATACTGAAGTGTCACTGAGCTGGTTTCTTCCTTTCTTCTTTTCTCTTTCTTTCCTTTTTATCGAGGTGAAATACACATACCCCCCCCAATCTTAAAGCATATAATTCAGTGTTGTGCAACCATCACATCTATTGTTTCAAAACCCTTTCCTTACCCAGAAGAAAGCCTCACACCCATCAGTTAAGCAGCCACATCCCATTCCTTCAAGGCCTGACAACCAACCACTAAATTGCTTTCTGTCTCTATGGATTTCCCAATTCTGGTTACTGTATGTAAGTGGAACCATACACTGCCCAGCTTTTGTGTTTGACTTTTTTAACGTAATTTAACATTTTCAACACTACCCATCTGTCTGTCTGTTGTACTGTGGTGGCTTGTGTGTGTCTATGTTGCTGGGAGCTAGGTCTCTGGTATTTCAAATAGTAACGGTGTCACGTTGGTGGCTAGGTTTCAGTGGAGCTTCTACACTAAGGAAGATTAAGAGAAAGGTGGTCTATTAAATGAGGGGGGGGGAATTAGCCAATGAAAGCCATTGGGCCACAGCAGACTATCCCAATAGTGTGCCGGAAGATGTGTCTTCTAGATTGGCAGGCACTTGGAATACACAGTGGCAACCACTGACCTCATCCTCATTATTAGAATTTTGTAATTTTAAGAACCTGATATATATTAGGGAGGCCCAGTGGCTTATTCTTCTTATTGAGTACCATCAAGTTGGAACCAACCCATAGCTGACCCTCCAGTGGGTTTTCAAAGGCAGTCACTCACATGGGAGAAGACTGCCTAACCTTTTCCCTTGCAGCAGCTGATGGATTTGAATTGCATGCCTTTGATATTGCACCATAGCTTCTTATCCCAGGCCATCAGAGCTCTGTCCTGGTGCCTTAGTGGTAAGGAACTGTGCTGCCAACTCACAGGAACACAGTTCAAATCCATGAGCTGCTCCACGGTAGGAAGATGAGCAGTCTCCTTTCATCTGTTTATTACCCTTGAAAACTTGCTAGAGAGTCAGCTATGAGTTGGATTGGACTCGATGTACACAACAACAGCAACAATGATATAAATTAAATAATGTAGTTTGTCGTCTTTTAAAATTATCATCATCCCTCCCCATGAATCCCTGAAGTTTCATCCAACATATTCTCTATCAATAGTTTGTTCTTTTTATGGAAATGCACCACAGTGTGGTTAGCCATTCACCCATTGAAGGACATTTGAGTCGCCTCTAGCGTTTGGATATTATGCACAAAGCTGCTTTGAATATTCTTGTGCAGGCTTTTACGTGGGTGCATGTTGTCATTCATTTCTCTGGGAAAAATGCCCAAGAGTGTGATTGCTGGATTGTAGGGTGGTTGAACACTTAGTTCTAGAAGAAAACTGCCAAATTGCTTTCCAGAATGGCTGTATTATTGACGTTCCCATCAACAATAAATGAATGATCTGGTTTGCCCACATCCTCCTTTGCACTTGATGGTTGTTACTATTTTTTTATGTAGCTACTCTGCTAGCGATGTTGTACTATGTCACTGTGGTGGTTTTAGGTCTCCTGATGACTAATGATGCTGAAGATCTTTTCACATGCTTATTTTCCATTTGTGTATTCTCTTTACTACAATGTCTCTTGTCCATTTTTTAACTGGTTTGTTTTTTCCCGTGAAACTACTGAGTTTTGAAAAAAGTTTCAAATCCTTAAGGAATCCAGATTTTCTGGACCCATGGAAGCAGGATGAACCCATGAAATTACTGCCCTAGGATAATCTTTAAACATTAAACCAAAAATATCCCCCTGACATCTACTCCAAACCAAGTATCAGTTTAGCTTGATTAGTAACGAATGTCTACCTTGAGCATGATCCCTCTCTTAAGAACTCTGTCTATGGAACCAAATTGGCTCTAGGGGCTCCAGATATCAGATAAAATTTAGAGACCAATGAGTTTATATTAATAGGGAGGAACAATTCAGAAAAGTAAGAGTGATTGCACAGCTCAAAGAATATAATTGATGTCACTAAATTGCACATGTAAAAATTGTTAAATTGGCGGATACACTGCTATGTGTCTAATTAATAACAACAAAAACAAGGTGGTTGTGTTTGGTTTTTTTTTAAATCACTGTATTTTAGGAGTTCTTTATGTACCTTAGGCATTAGGTCTTTGCCAGGAAGAATTCGTGATTTGCAAATATTTTTGCAAGCCTACAGCTTCTCTTGGTGTCCTCTTACAAAATATTTTCAAAAAGATTAGTCTCCTGACATTCTCAGTTAAGGAACTGAGAAGAATGACAGGATCACATGAAATAGGAGGTTAATGACAGCACACTTTTCCTGTTTTTATGGAGATTTTGTTGGCTTCTCCACGCTGTTAACTAACGACGTGCCCACACATTTAAAATAGAGAAGAGCTGGATCCATCTATGCAGGAGTCACTAAAAGTGGTAAAACAGCAACTACTACTAGCTCAGTTTATGTAAGAGAGGAGAAACTAAAAAAATTATTTCAAGGAAATTTCTCTGCATATCAGGAAGAGAGGAATTTCCCCCAGCACCCTTAGTAAGATGATGGAGTCCAGAGGGAACTACTTACAGGGGTAGGTCATTTGCAGGGATCAGACTGGCATCTAACTATTGAGTTAGACAGTAACCACGCTGTAGACATCAGTGAGATCACACTGGACATGTTATTTGAATGGAGCAAGGAGGCTTTTGAAACAGTCTGTGAATGGGTCGTCAGGAATTTTAGGGTGTCATAAAGAAAAAGACCTATCCCTACTGTGTCTTTTTTTATTTTCTTTTTTACAAAAATAATTATTTATTTTTATCAGCATTTACTTTTATACAATCATTCATACACATTTTGTTTTATATGATCATTTCTGTCCATTGTGTTTTATATAATTACTTATTATCTGTTACTTTCATTTTCCCATCTCCTCAAGCCCCCATTGCACCTGACCTATTCCTTCACTCCTCATCCCCCCACTAATCTCTCCTGTTCTAGTGATTTCCTCTTCCCTCTTTCACAACCCTTCTCCTTTCCCCATCCACCCCCTTCCAATTTGCTAATTACAATAACCATATTGTCTTTATCTTCATCTTCCCATGTTGATACTCCCTTTGCTTGGTCCTTGTAGTATTTTTTGTCTTCTTTCATTTTTATTCTTCTCCTCTCTAATCAGCTACCCTTCTATCTTCACAATATTTGTCCTTTTGTGACTGAGTTATTGCACTCAGTGCTCTCTAGAATCACCCAATGTTATGTTGTACTTTATGAATATTTTGTTGTTCTTTGCTGTTATTGTTATGTGCTATTGAGTCAACTGTGACTCATAATGATCCTATGCACAATAGCTCTGAACCCTGCCCTATGCTGTGCGACTCTCACTGACTCTGAAACACCTATCCCTAATACCCAATCATTGTGTCAATCCATCTCATCCAAGATCTTCCTCTCCTGCACTGTCACTCCACCCTTCCAAGTAGGATATCCTTCTCCAAGGACCAGTCCCTCCTGGCCACATGCCGAAGTATATGAGACAGAGCCTCAAAATCCTAGTGCTGCAGAATATTCCATTTTGTGACGATACCACAGTTCTTCTATCCATTTGCTTGTTGATTTTATTTTCTTTTTATGTGTTGTTGTTTATAGTACACATGGCAAAATCTACACTAAATCAACATAGACATCCTAGGCATTAGTGAAATGAGATGGACTGCTTTGGTAACTTTGAATCAGATAAAATCATATGGTATACAATGCTGGGAATGAAAAACAGAGGAATAGCATTGCATTCACAGTAAAAAATAAAGTTTGGATTTCCGTTTGTAGTAGAATATAAACTCATTGTCATGTAAGTTTCCTGTCTAACTTTTCAAGGTTCTTTTGTCAAGTTGAGCTCAGATAGCTCTTGTAAGAGTGTCCTGCTAAAGAGAGCTATTCTTTAGTAATTAAACTAAACTGTTTCATTTAAAGTTTAAGGTTTAAACATTTTATCAGGGCAATAGTTCCAGAGGTTTATTCAGCTTCTATGGATCCAGATAGTCTGGATAGATTCTCTGAGAAAATTCCATTTTTCTCCCTTTTAACCAAAATTCTTCCATAGGAATCCTTGATCAAAATGTTCAATAATGGAAGCTATCATTCCAATTTTGTTCTTGTGCCAAAGAGTGTAGTTGTTCAGGGAAATAACTAAACACACATTCTGTTTTCTCCTACTATTCTTGACTCTTTCTTCCTTTGTTTCTTCAGGCAAACAGAGATCAATTATTATACCCTGGGTAGGGGCAACTTGCAACCTTTTAAGGCCTGAGGTACTATGCAATGAATTGTTGTCATTGTTGTTATGTGCCTTTGAGACACTTGTGACTCACAGCGATCCCTATATACAAGAGCCCTAAACCCTGCTCTATCCTGTGGCAACCTGTCTCTGACACACCTGCTCCCTGAATCGATCCATCTCATGGAGTTTTTTCCTTTCTTGCGTTGTCCCTCCACTCTCCCAAACACGATGTCCTTCTCCAAGGACTGGTCTCTCCTTGCAACATGCCCAAAGCATGGCAGATGAAGCATCAGAATCCTTGACTCCAAGGAAGATTCCGGCTTCACTCTCTCCAGGACAAACCTATTTGTTCTCCTAACAGTCCGTGGTTTATTCAGCACTCTTCTCCAGCACCACAGCTCAATGACATCAATTATTTTTCTATCGTCCCTAGTCTTTGTCCAGCTCTCTAACACATAGTATGCAATTGTGAAGACTATGGCCTGGATCAGGCACATCTTGGTCTCCAGCCTGACGTCGTTGCTCTTCAGTATTCTGGAAAGGTCTCTGACAGCCAACTCTCCCAATGCAATTAGTCTCTTGATTTACTGGCTGCTGGTACCAAGAATGTTGATTGTAGAGTCAAGCAAACGAAAACTGTTAACCGTCTCAATCTCTTCACCATCTATGCTGCCAATTGGCCCAGTGGTAAGAATCTTTGTTTTCTTGATGTTGAAGGCTGCAATCCTTGACCTTCTGCAGCAAGTGCTTCAGGTCCTCTTCAGTTTCAGCAAGCAGGGTTGTGTCATCTGCATAACGCAGGTTGTTGATGATTCTTCCACCAATCCTGATGTCACATTCCTCCTCGTACAGCCCAGCATCCCAGATGATCTGTTCTGCATACGGATTCAAAAGGTTTGGAGACAGAATACATCCCTGGCGGACACTCTTCCTGATTCTGAACCATGCCGTGTCTCCTTCCTCTTTTTTGACCTCTTGGTTCAAGTATAGGTTTCGCATAAGTACAATCAAATGTTCTGGGATCCCCGTTCTCAAAGTCAGCCACAGTTTGTTGTGATTCAATGGATTAAAAGATAAAAATAGAAGCACTAAATATGATATTGTTGTTGTTTTTACATGCTTGCAGTGAGTTGCCTGCAACTCATAATGACCCTATGTTCAATGGCTCTGAACCTTTCCCTATCATGAACCAGTCTCACTGACTCTAACACACCTAATTCCATTGCCCCAGTTATCATGTCAATCCATCTCATTCAGGGTCTTCTTCTCCTGCTTTCTCTCTCCATCCTTCCAGGCACGATATCCTTCTCCAAGGACTGGTTTCTTCTGGCCACGTGCCTAAATTATGTGAGATGGAGCTTCAAAATCCTAGCCTCCAAAGAGAAACTTGCTTTCACTCTCACCAAGACAGACATATTTGTTCTCATGTTGGTCAAAGGTGTGTTCAATACTCTTCTCCAGCATCACAACTCAAAGCCATCAATTCTTTTCTGCCATCCTGAATCATTGTCCAGCTCTCTGATGCACAGGATGTAATTGCGAAGACCATGGCCTGAATCAGGTACACCTTAGTCTCTAGACTGATATCATCACTATTGAGTACTCTGGAGAGGTCCCTGACAGTAGATTTTCCCCAATGTAATTCACCTCTTGATTTCCTGGCTGCTGGTACCAAGAGTGTTGATTGTGGAGCCAAGCAAGCTGAAGCTGTTAACAACTTCAATCTCTTCTCCATCTATCATGGTGCTGCCAATTGGCCCTGTGGTGAGAATCTTTGTCTTCATGATGTTGAGCTTCAATCCATATTGAAGACTATATTCCTTGACCTTCTGCAGCAAATGCTTCAGATCTTCCTCTATTTCAGCAAACAAGATTGTGTCACTCACTTAACTGGAATGTCCCGTGAAATCATGACTTAAACTTCAAAACCAATAAACAAAATTCCATGAGGTTTTGTTTGTGCATGAGTAATGTTAGCAAGCATTCTTTGTTGTAAATATAGGTAACACAGTATTTGCAAATTAAGTTTTTAAAGATGTATAACTTGTTGACATCAATTGCATTATATTTGTGTTTTATTTACTATGCAAATGCATTTGACTGATTTGACAGCATAGATCACAACAAATTATGGTTCACATTGAGAAGAATGGGAGTCCCAGAACACATAATTATGCTCATATGGAATTTATACCTAGACTGAGAAGCTGTTGTGTGAACCAAGCAAGGGAACACTGCTTGGCTTTTTAGGAGGAAGGGTGTGCATCAGGGTTGTATCCTTTCTCCATATCTATTAAATTTGTATGCTGAACAAATAATTCATGAAGCTGGATTTGAATTCAGTCTTTTCTCCATCTATCATGATGTTGCCTATTGGTGTATTGGTGAGGATTTTTGTTTTCTTTATATTGGAATGTAGCCAAATTGAAGGTTAAAATTATTGAACTTCTATAATAAGTGCTTCAAGATTTCTTCACTTTCTGCAAACAAGGTTATCTGCATGACTCAGGTTGTTGACACATCTTCTAATCCTGATGTCATGTTCTTGTACAGAACAGCTTCTAAAATTATTTGCTCAGCATAAAGATTGAATTTGTATATAGAAAAAAAATACAAGCTTGACACACACCCTTCCTAAATCTAAATCACGCAGTCTTCCCTTGTTCTGTTTGGACAACTGCTTCTTGATCTACGCATAAGTTTCACATAAGCACAATTAAGTGTTCAAGTAAATTCCCATTCTTCTCAATGTTAGACATAATCCATTATGATTGACATACTAAAATGCCTTTTCACTATCAATAAAACACAAGTAAACATTAAAAAGTGGTTTTATGTCAACTATGCTGTCTGTGATTCTCTGCTTTGGCAGTTATGTTGTTGTTGTTTAATGCCGTCGAGTCGTAGATGACTCATAGCGACCCTATGAACAAACAGCCTGAGCACTGTTCGTACATAGAATTTCCGGAGGCAAGCCATTTTGGAAGTGGATGCCGCTCCTGCTTCCAGGCTTGATTTAGTCGGGAAGCTCCAGCCAACACTGTCCACCATGGGTGCCTTCTGGCAAGGAGAGCTTCCCACAAGCCTGGGAGGAGCCAGCCAAACTAGGAACTACATGGCCACTTCTTCCCAGCTGTCTTGGGCTTAAGGCAGCCTCCTGGTTCAAACCCTAGGCCCAGGCTGGCTAGCCTCACTCCAGGGACAGAGCAAACCTGCACGTCAAACACATTCCCAGAAAAGCACTTGACTCCAAAAGCTTGCCACAATTGTAATCGTTCCCTTGATGGGTTCTTCTGTGAATGACCAGTGGAAGGAAAGTTTCATTAGAGGTGTGGGCATGAATTAAATACCTAAGGAAGCCAGGAAAAAGTTGATTGTGTTTTGATCTTGTATATATTTCATCTTCTTGGTTGTTTGTATTTGAGCCTGTGACCCACCTTGCTTGCTGACCTTGGATTCATCAATGTCTACAGGTATATGGCTTCAGTAAGGCCTCTCTCTTGATATCTGTCCCTCAGACCTGTGAGTCACCAGCCTCTATAGGAAGGATGGGCATTTCCTTTAGAAATCTATCAACGTATATCTATCTATCCATCCCTGGTCTTGCTTCTCTGGAGAACTCAGCCTAAGAATTTGTTGATCAAGAGACAGCATGGTGAGCTGTGGGAGCAGCGAACCACTTAAAGCAGGGCCATTATGGCCTCCTACAGACTTCAGCTTATTGATAATTGAAGACTTAAACAGTTGATGACTGACCCTCAGTGAAGATCGAGGCTCAACAACAGGAATTCAAGGATTCCCAAGGAGGAATGGGTGAGTCTCGTGGCTCCCAACCCCCTCCCACAGAGCCCGTGCTGCGCTGCACAGCCGCTGCAGCTCCATGAGGCTTCCACAGCCAGAACCAATGGATTCCCTCACCCAGGATGGATGCTGGGCACCGGCCCTCCTCAAGACTGGTACAATGAAGCCACCACACTGCTGCAAGGTGGACTTGTCCTGGAGAGAATTCTTGGAGCCAGGATGGCGGCAGTGGGGAAAGCAGGTGCCCGCCAGCCGCCCGCACAAGAGGGGCCACGGGGCCACTGAGCACCCATGCGGCGGGGTGGGGGGGCACACCCCCAGTGGCCGCCCGCACTGAGGGGGGCTGCATGCCCCCTGCCAGCTGCCCGCACTGGGGGGGCACATGCCCCGCTGGCTGCCTGCGTAGGAGGCGGAGGATGGGATGCATGCCCACCATCTGCAGGTTTGGGTTTCCTTGGACAGGCCAAAGAAGATGATTACCTATACAAAGGATTGCTGAAAGTCACTGTGAGTCTGATGACCTTAACAGTGGCAGCATGTACAAGAGGACCGACATCCTAAATGCACCACATATTTTGTTCTGTTGAACGCTTTTGCCAAAAGATGGTTAGACCTGGGGGGAGTCTGTTCACAATTCTCAGGTTCCCTTTATCATATATAAAGGGGGAGGGCAGTGACACCTACTTCAAAATATAGTATGACCACTTATGGGGGGGGGGGTAAAAGTGGCAGTGCTGGAATTGGAAACACCATCCCTGACCACAGAGTCCTCAGTCAGGCGAGGGGACCAGACTGGGGTGGGGCAATTGGAGGGGGAGTATACCAGCCAGCTCCTTGGGGGTGTTGCCCTGCTTGGGATGGGCTGCCCTCGGCCCCCAGCTCGGGGCAAGCCATCGCGGCCCTCAGGGTGAGCTCCTCAGTCCCCAGATTGTGCCATCTGACCCCTGGGTGGGGAAGGGGGAAAAAAAGAATGCCTAGGGTATCCAGAGAATGTTACCTAGGCCACCTTCTGCCACCCTCCCCACCCCCAATAAACCTGAAAGCAACACCCTCAAAGCCCTTCTATTTGTAACTCA
>NW_006399996.1:1419281-1429304 GCF_000299155.1 Elephantulus edwardii | reverse complement strand
CCCCTTTACATCTACGTCCCTGTTCAGCATGAAGAAGCCAGAGAGTCGGCATCCAATTCCCAAATCAATAAGACAGTTGGTTTAATTACCATTTGAAAATGCTTGTCATTCCTCTGCAGCATCTGGTCCCCACTGGACCCTCATCATTTCCTTCACCTGCTCCACCCACGGACCAAACTGTGCAGCTCTGCAACTGCATCCTGGCCCATCCTCACCCTTCTGCCCCCAACCCTCACCTCTTTGTACCCCTAATATGTTTTTCCCAATAAAAGGAAAAAAATTGTTGATCAAACTCTATACTAGTTGTCTGGTAAAGCAAGGATGTCAGAGAATATGAGAGAATCATGGAATCCATAATGACCAGGCTTGACCTGTTTTGGAAATATACAATCTAAGATAACCACATGGCAGTGAAGTTTTGCAGTGAAGCAAAAAGAAGCTGTGGTTGTATAGCTGCATTCTGAGGTAGGAACCAGTGGTGATCATCACAGATGGAGAGCACATTATCCTTGTGAGGAAGAAACAAAGTCCCATGAGGATCTTCTGAGGTGCTCCTGATAGACTTGGATCGAAGGCCAGTGTTTGGCTGTCTGCAGTGAAGCACGTCCTGACTATCATAATAATAACAACATCAAATCATAGGCCTCTTTTACTTTTATTATTCTCTCCCTTGTTCCAAATCTTGAAGATTAATACAGGGTGAAGAAGAAAGAAAGAGGAGAAACAGAATAGACCACAACTCTTGTCCTAAGTTTGTCACAGGTGGGTCCTGACAGGACAATTATTGTGAAAGTCATTCATTAGGAAGTGTTTCTAGAGAAAATGGGTGTAGGAGTGTGGAAACAAGCTGGAGAAAGGAAGTAAGTCAAGGAAAAATGCAGAAGCAGCTGACTATGAGAAGAGGATTCTTGTGAAAGTGACTCATAAGGCAAGGTTTCCAGGCAATACCAAGCCAAGTCCCATGGTGGTGGTGGTGGTGGTGGGGCTGATAAGCCTTTAGCTCGGGCCCACACGTGAGCAATGGAAACAACATGTGTTACTCACATCTCAGGGTCATTCCCATCAGAAAAAGGGGAGCTGGCATATTCTTATCCTTAAAGGGAACAGTCATTGATTGAGAGCTGCCTGTGGCTAGGGAGAAGTCCCTGGGTTGTTTGCTCTTGATTACCAGCCACAGTGTTGAAGGTTTAGTCTTGTCCAGTGATGGCTCAGACCAAAGGCCTGATGGTCCTCATCTGTAGGTTGCAGCCAAGCAAATGCTATGACCACAGGTCTATTCTGTAACAGGCAGGGTCACCACAAGTCATGATGGGCTCAGTGGCCAGAGATTTGTTTTGGGTTGGTGCTTGGGAAGGACACAGATCAAGGTATCTCCATCTGTCTGTGAGTTAAGATGAAGCCCCTTAAGGACAGCTCTCTGACAAAGAGGAATCAATGTGCATCATTTTTTCCTAAACATAGAAAATGTTTTCCTTCCCCCCCCCCCATTGTTGCACATGTTCTTCCTCCCTCCCCCAGCCCTCCTCGCAATGCATCCCTTGTTCCAGATTATTGTCATACACATAATGTCCTTTTGGACAGTTCTTCCTCTCATCTGATCTACTTCAGTGTTCATTAACTATCCATTCTTTTCTAATGCTCTCCCCACTCCTTTCCTTCTGTCTGTCCTATTTGATAACACTGGTGTTATGCAGTATTTGTTCCTTTGTGATTGAGATATTTCACTCACCATAATGTCCTCCAGGGTCACACATGTGGTGTAATGTTTTATGAGTTCATTGTTTTCCAGAGCTGCGTAGTATTCCATTGTGTGAACGTACCATCGTTTTTCTATCCATTTGTTCGAGCCTTTTAAACACATGGTGTTGGCAAAATTGGAAAATCATCTGTAGAAAACTCAGAGACCTCACACCATATCAAAAAACCAACTCAAGGTGGATCAAGGACCTAGGAGTAAAACCAAAGTCTATAAGCTTCATCAGAGAAAATCTAGGAAGAACCCTAGAAGCCCTAATCCACAGCATGAACAGTCTTGCAAACATAATAAAAACCCTACAACCAGAAAAGAACAAAATAGATGAATGGGACCTTCTAAGAATCTAATCTTTATGCACATCAAAACTTCTCCAACAGGGATAGAAGGAAACCTATCGACTGGGAAAAAACATTTGAAAATGACATATCTGAGAAGGGACTCATCTAAAATTTATAGAATACTCCAGAACCTCAATAAGAAAAAGGTAAACAACCCAATCACAAATTGGGTACAGGATATGAATAGACAATGTGTATAATCTTAAAGGGAATTCAAGTAGAAGTGTTACCAGATGGAAACTTGGACCTGTGTGAAGAAATGTTTAAAAAAACTATGTGTTGTTGTTGTTATGTGCCGTTGAGTCACAGGCGACTCATAGCGACCCTATGAAGGAGAGTCCTCGACGCTTGGGTGCCTTTCATCCTCTCTCCAGGTTCATAGGGTTTCCGGAGGCAAGCTATTATGGAAGTGGATGCCACTCCTCCTTCTACACTTGTTTAATCGGGGAGCTCCACCCCACTCTCAGTCTGCATTGGGTAGCCAACCATTAACGCATCTGACACATCCGTGTCACAGTGTTCAGCCTCACATACTTGGGACAATTATTCTTTTCTGGGAAATGTACATTGCTTCTAAGTTTTCATTAAATACATCCTAAAAATACAGTGTGGTCTTAACACATTTCCTGACTTACGAAGTTCAATAAGTACCCAGACTCTAAAAGCAAGTTGTGTTTCTTAAACCAAAAGCCCTATAGCAGAATAAAATGTAAATGCAAGTCATAAGTCAGAATCCCCCACCTTCAGTGACACAGGTCACTGGAATTTTTCATCCTGTCCATGGAAATGAGGCACTTTGGTCCTGGCCATGGTGATCCACAGGCTGGACTGCATCTGTTGGCTGACTTTCAGAAGTAAATCACTAGTTCCTTTTAGTCTTAAAGGTTCACAGAAACCCTGTTCAATACAGGCTCTACTGACCTACGAGTAGTACTGGTACATGAGTGAGGTACACCAACAGGGAATTGAACCTGGGTCTTCTGCAAAGTGGAGTGTAGTACTACTGAATGAATCATCCATGTGTCTTAAAATAGGGGTGGTGATGGTGACCGCGGTTGCAATTGGGGGGAACAAAACTCAACTGATATCAAGTTGAAGCTGACCCTTCAGTGGGGTTTTTAGAAGCCATAAATTGCACATGTGGTGATTGCCTATTATTCTCCCTGAGAGCTACTGGTGGATTGGAACTGTTAGAGAGGTGCCAAATCTGGATTAGTAGTACAGCTTCCAACTGGCTACGCCACCAGAGCTCTGTTGAAGAAATGTAAGGCACCAGTATTGGTAAATACATGTGTGGATACAAAACATTTTGTTTCCCTTAGAATTAGAAATCGAATTAGCTGATGGACCATGTTTACAGAACAAAAGACAATATAACTTGACTTGTGCCACTGTTAGAACCTCTACCTGGAATATTATTGCCTTTAATTTTTGACTTATATACTTTTAACTTGTTAGTTAAATTTGTGTCTTCTAGGCTGCAACACTTCCATGATACATCTTCAAGGATATGAACATGTATGGCTAAGCACAACTGATAACAGTGCATCTAAATTAAAAAACCAGTCTCCACAATAGTCTACATGTTTCCTATTGCCAAAGGGGTCCTTTAGAGTAGTGAAAGAAAATCTTCACCCTGAAACCTACAGTGTCCCTTTTCAGCAGGAAGTAGCTAAGAGAATACGCCATCCCCTTTTCCTTATGATCAGGGTGAAGTCTCTCTCAGGTGGGAATGATAGGGAATGGCAAAGGACACACTGACAAAGGAGATTAATCAGAACTGGCTACGACAAGCACTGTGGCAATGGGACAATTAAAACAGACTTTCAAGGGGGAAAAAAAAGAGGAACAAACTGGGGGAAGGGTAGAGAAAATAGTGCAACAATGAATGAATGGAAACCCAAAATCTCTGTAAATGTTCATTAAAATGAATAAAATTTAATAAAAATTAAAAGAAAGAAAAACAAACAAACAAGGACCATTAAAACCAGGCCTGAGTGCCATAGATTAAAATTACTCACCTTTGGCTTGGTAACATCACTTTCTGTCCATTAGACCAACTGAGCTCTATGTGGTTCTTGTTATGTGCCATCAAGTTGTAGACAACTCATAACGGACCTATGAACAAAAGGCCTGAACACTTGTATAACTATTAAAGAAATAAATAAAATAAAAAAGACAATATAAATATAGCTGAAATTCATTATATATATTCTGAACCTTTCTAAATCTCAGCAGGCTTTCCCCTCCTTGACAGCCGATTCTAACACTTAGGTGGAAAAATGAAGAACTTATAACAGATGAAACAATTTTGAGAACAAACAGTAAAATTGGAAGATCTAACACTACCTAACTTCACGCTTTATTATTTCAAGATTTATTACAAAGTTACAGCAAACAAAGCTATAATATTTGTATACAGATGAATGTAAAGCTTAGTAGTGTAGAAGAGAGAGCTGAAAATAGATCTGAGGCAGGTCCAGGCCCAAGAAGACACTAGCTAAGCAAAAATAGGAAACCTGTTTAAAGGAGGCACAGGCCAGGCTCAAGAAGACACAAGCTAAGCAAAAACAGGAAACACGTTTAGCAGAGTCAACCCCCAGGGGCAGCGACAGGTGAACAGCTTTAACCATGTAAATGAGACATAAATTCAGCAATAAATAACAGAAAAACTGGTCCAGCAGCTGGTGGTTGGCTGCACAGTAAAAATGCATAGTAAAATGAGGGAATTTTAACTAACCTATGACCTTTCTCCCTGTACACCTCACTGACTGAAAGCTCCTTTGCCTAAAAGGTTTAACTAACCAATCATAATGCGTGTAAAGAACAGCCAATAGGAAAGAGACCCCATACACTACCTTGTCAGCTTATATAAAGAGTGAACATTTTGAGTCTGGGGAGCCTGACCCTTGAGAGGTTGTGTTGCCTGTCAGTGCTCTCCGGGGACAATAGTCTTCCTTGCTTCACCAAAAGAGTCTGCAGCACTGTTCCTTTGCCTGGAGTCACTGGACAGGAGATTGGATTCCTGCAACAGATCCACACAGTTAATTATTTGTTTGGGTTTTATTATTGTTGTTCCTTTTAAGTGGGAAAATTTTTACATGTAGTGATAATTACAATGCTGATAATGGCAACATTTTCAAATATTCTTTTCCCCAAAGTTAATTATTTTCTTTAGCTTGGGAAAAGTGGAGACCCAATTATTGAACCAGTCCAGGTCACCATGGTAATCTAGCATCTACATAGGCATCTATGATTCATGTCTACAATTAGAGAGACTGTGAACTGGATTTTAGCAAAAATATCAGGAAATAACAAAAAGAAGTGTCAAATTTTTGAGGTGCAGGCTCATAAAACTCTACCCTGGGGTCACTTTTTGACTTTAGGTGTACCTGTTTTGAGTATAAACAGGCAATTTTCCCCCCTTTCTATGTTCTGGGGAGACGTGCAGTAAGTCCCTTGTATCCTGCATGTCCCTTCAAGAAAGATTACCAGACCTCTGTGGTGAGACTATCAGAGTCAATAAAAAGCTATCAAAAATATAACGTTATTTACAAGGGGCAGAAAACTATTTTTCTAAAGGCAGCAGAAATAGGAAAGAAATAGCACACCTTCTTTGTATACGCAGAAATAGTACACCTTCTTCATATAAGCATGGACACTTAAAACTAGTCACACTGCAGGTAAACCCAGTAAAGTCTTCAAAAGTTCCATAAAAATGAACAAAGGATACATGTTTACTTCCATCGCTCTGAAGGTAAAATGTTGAATCTGCATGAGAGCAGTGGTGTAGAAGATTGCTCGTTCAATTTTAGAGTTCAAGATACTTTTTGTGTATTTGGCCCACTGACGTCCATATCCATGATAAATTCAGTTCAAAAGACAGAAATTAGGGCAAATATCCACACAACAAAGCACAAAGCTATGCTACTACAAATTGTTGTGCTTCCATGGCTAATGCAGAAATAACAATTTTGGAAGAAGAAAAACTATCCTGTCCAGTAATTCCAGCAGTGAGAATGATTCCTGCCATTCCTTGAAAAGAAATTATTACTGCAAAGCTGGAAAGCAGGATCATGGGAAGAAGACAGTATCCACGGACACTTGCCACACACCCAAATGAAACACCTCTCATTCTCATTAAGTTTAATAAACATGGTACAACCACTGTGGAAGGCGGTATGGCGCTTTCTCAAAAAGTTGCAAATAGAGATACCATTTGACCCAGCAATTCCACTACTGGGAATATACCCCAAAGAGACCATAACTGACATCCAAGCAGATATATGCACACCCATGGTTATTGCAGCTTTGTGCACAATAGTAAAGAGTTGGAAACAACCTAAGTGCCCATCAACAAACAAATGGATAGAGAAGCTGTGGTATATTCACACAATGGAATGCTACGCTGCATTGAAAAACAGAGAACTCATACAATATTATTAAAAATGGGTGACTCTGAAGGACATTATGCTGAGTGAAGTATCTCAGTCACAAAAGGACAAATACTGCATGGTGCCACTGTTGTAAAGCAGGACTAACCTCGGGGTTGGGAGGAGACTGAGAAAGATGGGTTCAATAATGTATACTGCATTGAAACAGATGAGGGAGAAAACTGTTTAAGAGGGAATATTATTAGGGATTTTTGTTATGACAAGAGTCCAGAGCGAAGGCTGCATAGTGGAGTGGAGCTGGGGGAGGTTTTATAAAACAATGAAAGACTTTTTCTTTTACTTTTTCAAGAGGATAGTGTACTAGGAGGGAGGGTTGGGAGGGGAGAAAAGTGCAGCAATGAATAAATGGAAACCCAAAGTCTCTGTAAATTTTCATTGAAATTAATAATAATTTTTTAAAAAAAGAATAAAAAAATAAATTTAAAAAAGTTTAATAAGCATAACATTCTTAGATGTCCAGTTGCACCAATCCCATGTACATAGCCAAACTGGAGTTTGCAGGCAGAAACAAAGTGGCTCCAAAGAAAGGCAAAAAACCCATTGGTCCTGCCAAATCAGTCTCATTCATGATGCTGCCAGCTTTCAATGGACACAATGCTGTAAGTGTTTTTTTTGCTAGATGCAATCAGAATTGATACCTAACTCTTCAAAAAACTCTTCCTCCTCAAAGTTGTTTCCATAGAATCACTGAGGTGTGCTCGGGGTACATGCCTGAGTTGGCTGGTAAACCTGCCCAGCATATGGCTGCTGTGGCTACATTGTGTCTGGAGCTACAAACTGGCCTTGTTGTGAGTAGTCATAGCTACCCCACTGTTTGCATAGCCTCCACTTTCTCCATAATCAGTCACAGGACTGTTGTGACTCATCATCAATGTTCTAACTTGTAGAGATCTGTGTTGAGATTCTCAAAGCCTGACATTGTAAATTATCAAGCACAGTGGTAGTGGCAGCTGTGGCTCCAGGACCAGAACCGGTGGATTCCAACACACAAAACTGTTTTGGGCAGTCAACTAGACCCATTGCTATGTATCACAGGATCAAAGGACTCACAGTTTTTTACAGAGATGCCCAAGTTAATTAAATGGAGGAGGGGGAGCCTTTAAATAAATGTTAGTGAAACAATTATATCTATGAAAAAAATTCACTTCACCAGTCATAGACCAGTCATTCACCAGTCCAATAAAAATTGAATCTATAAACAAGCTAGAAAAATACCTTTGTAACTTTGTGCAAGGTGCACCTGATCCAGGCCATGGTCTTTGCAATTACTTCTTGTGCATCAAGAAAGCTAGACAATGACTAAGGATGATAAAAGGAGAATTGATGCCAGAGAAGACTATTGAATATACCATGGACTGCTAGGAGAACATTCACCCTAGAGAGGGTGATAGCAGGCTGTTCCTTGGAGGCAAGGATTCTGAAGTTTAGTCTGACATACTTTGGACATGTTTCTAAGGAGGGACCAGTCCTGTTGGAGAGGAATGTCAAGCTTGGGAGGGGGGAGGGACAGTGCAGGAGAGGAAGACCCTTGATGAGATGAACTGATTCAGTATGGGGGTGGGCGTGTCAGAGACAGTCAGATTGACACAGGATAAAGCAGGGTTTAGGGCTGTTGTACATCAGGTTGCTATAAGTCACAGGTGACGTGACGGCACCTAACAACAACAACAACTTTGTGTAGGCAAATAACAAACTATAATTTTTAAGAATCAATCATAATGGGGGGAAAATGGATAAATTTGACTTCATAAAAAGAAAAATACCCTTCTGTTCCTTATAAGACAATAGAAATAAAATGGAAGCAAAGCAATCCACTGAAAATATTCACAGTACTTATATTTGACAAAGGGCTTTTATAAAGATAAATAATTTTTGTTTGTTGTTGTTGTTTAATGCCGTCGAGTCGTAGATGACTCATAGCGAACCTATGAACAAACAGCCTGAACACTGTTCGTACATAGAGTTTCCGGAGGCAAGCCATTTGGAAGTGGATGCCGCTCCTGCTTCCAGGCTTGATATAGTCGGGAAGCTCTAGCCAACACTGTCCACCATGGGTTCCCATTACCACGATTGGCACATCACTGTCACAGGCTTCAGCATCACAGCAACCACGAGTTTTTACAAGTTAATAATAAGAAAATAAGCAATTAAAAAGGAAGAATATCTGACTTCTGGGTAAGATGGCAGACAGGAGCCCTTCACCCTCTTCACCAAAGATACCAGAAAACAAAAATAGCAGGTATGGAGGAAGACTCTGGAACCCCCAGGTGAAAAGGAAAAGGTAAAGAAATACTCTAAATATGGACGAAAGGAAGAAAGATTAAAAATATAGAGTAAGGAGATTGACGGCACAGAAATATATCAGTGTGGCCATTTTGAGCACAGTCTCCGAATGCAAGACTGCAGCATTGACCATACCAGCAGCTGTCTGATGACAAGAAAATTGCACTTTCCCACCTTGTTTCTCATACCCTTCCAGGAATCATGAAAGTGACTTCCTCATCACCCCCCAGGTGGCTGATAGTGCTCTCCCAGCTTATCCCAGCTTGCCTGAGGCCAGGCCTGTATTATTTTGTATCTGACACAGGAGTTGCAAGCCTTTTAAAAGTCACTGGTCTCTGTGGTGCCGTGACTGAAGCCAGCCACTGCATTAGTGGGGCTTCACTTCTGACTGGGCATTTTGGGTCTACCTTACTTACCACACGTCAGTCACCTTTGGGCAGCACGCCCTCTGTGGAGTGCGCCATCCTTGGGCATCTCAGATTGGCAATGACTGTTCCGTCACACTAACCTCTCCCTTGGTACCCTCTACCTAAATTCAAGACTGGTGAGGACTGATCCCTAATGAGGCCTACTGCCCTATGCTCCTGTGACGTCTGCAGAAACTCCCCCAGGTTGAGGGCCCTGATCCTTCTCACTTCCCAGACTAGAAGAGGTGGTTTGTTGTTGACTGCTGTCTAGTCAAGCATGACTCATAAAGAACAAAAGGCCTGAAACCTTTCGATAACTATTGTCGTTTATTAAAGTTCGTAGAGTTTCCAGAAGCATGCTATTTAGGAAGTGTACACTACTCCTGCTTCCCATGCAAACACTACAATAATTAGGCATAATCCATCATACTACATTTTTCTTTCTCCTGCAGTCAGACCTAATAATTACCCACAAAGAGGCAGTTTACTTACAGAAAACCTCAGTCTTTACTTACATCTTGAGACCACAGCCACTTTTCAAATGAGCAGAAACTCCAATCTAAATGGATGCCCTAACTCCAGACTTCTGCTGGAATGGGAGACACATTGTCCTAAACTAGACGCCCTGCCTCTACCCATCAAAGCAGTAGAAAGAGCACCAGTTAGGTGCCCCACTGTTTCTCACAAAAGTTCTTCCCCCCCTTTTTTCCTCCTCACTTTTTACTCCTTTTTAGATTTGTATTTGCTTGTTTAATTTTTTAAGTGTTATTTTATTATTTGTGTGT
>NW_006399996.1:1398475-1418829 GCF_000299155.1 Elephantulus edwardii | reverse complement strand
GAAGCCCAAAATCTCTGTAAATGTTTATGAAAATTAATAAAATATAATTATAGAAAAAAAATTTGTTCTTTGTTATTTTACTATTTCTCCTGTCTTCTCTTCTATTTCACTTCCCTTTCACCTTGCTGGATTTTTCTCTCTCTTTTCTTTGCCTTTCTTTTCTGATTTCCCTTCCTTTCATGAGCCTGATTCCTTCCATTGGATCCTTTCCTACAATGCAGCCACAGTCTCTTTTTGCCTCATGTAGCCATATGGTTCTCTTGGGTTACGCACTCTCCAAAATAGGTCTAGTGGTATCTATTGATTCCACTAGACTCCCAAGTTCTACTCTTAGGTTTGATCTCCCTACTTTCTTATACTGTCCAGTCTTGTTTTTAGAAATGTTTTCTGGCGATTTGTTGTTGTTTCTGTTTTTCTTTGTACCATTGAACAACAGACAGCAATAGTATCCAGCCACAAACACCCTTTCAGCTTCTCAAATAAGACAAAAGCAGAGACTGGCAAAAGACTGCAAAACACTGGCCCAGTCTGTTCAACTGCTCCACAGACAAAGCAACACACATGTTTCCAGCTTCTACCTGACCCACCAGAAGACAGAGATGAAACACTAAGAATCACTAAACTACAATTTCTCAATTAATTTGGTTGTGATTGGACATTTGGGCTGTTTCTATGTTCTTGCAATGATGAATAATGCTGCTATGAATATTGGTGTACAAATCTCTTTTGTGTCTCAGTTCTAATTTTCTTGGGGTATATACAGTCTTGGTAGTGGAACAGCTGGGTCATATGGAGTTTCTAGGTTCAACTTTTTGAGGAAACACTCAGTTGTTTTCCAGAGTGTTGCACCATTTTACAATCCCACCCATAGAGTCTGCACCTTGCCACATCCTCTCCAACATTTATTGCTTGCTGCCCTACTAAACTTTGCCACTGCTCCTGGGGTGAGATAGTATCTCATTTTGTTTTTGATTTGCATCTCTCTTTTTGCCAGTGATTTTGAGCATTTCTTCATGTGTCAAATGAAACATAATGCAAAGGAATTATTGTGTGAAAGGCAATAAAAATATTTTAAAAAAGAATTATCAAACTAGTAAGAGGCCAATCCCAGAGGTATGAGGTTCAAATCCACCAGATGCTCTGCTGGAGAAGGAGGGGGCAATCTCCTCCTGTACCAGTCAGATCTGATTTGACGGTACACATAAAAATAATACAATAAAAATTAAAAAAAAACTAGTAAGAGGCAAACACACTTGCACAGCTTAACCAAATATATATACACAAACACACCACATTGTCTTAGAAGTAGAAGGTAGCATTAAAGCAAATGGGGAAAAAAATCAGGATAAGATAAAAGATAAAAAAATTATTAAACTAAAGAATCATATTTTAATTATATAAACTATAATGTATACGCATGATTGTATAAAACACAAAGTATATATACAAAACACAATGTAAATGAATGATTACATGCAAACTAATAAGTCTTTTAAAAGGCACTTTACCAAATTTTTAAAAAGGCATTTTACCATTAAAACACTCCAAGATAATTAAAATAATAATGAAAGGATACAAACTTGAAAAAAACCAAGAAAATCTTTCAAAGGAAAAAAAGCTATTGGAGCTTTCTGGTAAAAATTTAATGAGAGGCAAGCTCTGGTGACCTAATGGCAAGAAGCTGCACTGCAATCCCAGATGTGCATGGTTCAAATCCACTAGATACTCTGCTGGAGAAGGAGGAACAATCTCCTTCTGTACCAGTCAGATCTGATTTGACGGTAAACACACACAAATAATAAAATTTTAAAAAGATTTAATGATAATGATAGGTTTATTAAAAAGAATAAGTTTTATACACAAAGGAAGACACAGGAAAAAAAATTTTCTTAAAAAAACAACCCAAAACTATGTTAGATCAAATAAATAAGGAGAAGAGATTAAGATTGTTAACAACTTCAGTTTACTTGGTTCCAAAATCAACACTCTTGGCACCAGCAGTCAGAAAAGGAAAAGATAAATTGCATAGGGAAAGTCTGCTGTCAGGGACCTCTCCAGAGTACTGAAGAGCGATGATGTCAGTCTGGAGATTAAGGTGTGCCTGATACAGGCTATGGCCTTCACAATTACTTGCTATAAGAGAGCTGGGCAATGACTAAGGACTATAGAAGAAGATTTTTATGCCTTTAAGTTGTGGTACTGGCGAAGAGTACTGTGGACTGCCAGGAGAACAAACAGGTTCATCTTGGAGAGGGTGAAAGTGAACTGCTCTTTGGAGGCAGGTATGCAGTTCCATCTGACATACTTTGGGCATGTTGCAAGAAGGGGCCAGTCCTTGGAGAGGGACATCATACCTGGAAAGGTGGAGAGACACAAGAGAGGAATAACCTGGATGAGATGAATTGACTCAGTGACTGGGATAATGGGGGTAGTTGTGTTAGAGACAATGAGATTGGCTCAAGATAGGGCAGGGTTCTGGGCTATTGTACACAGAGTCACTACGAGTCACAAATGTCTTGATGGCACATAACAACAACATATTATACTGGGAATGAAAAACAAACGAAGAATGTTGTTTCATTCATAGTCAAAAAGTCAATTACAAGTTCTATCCTGAAAGACAATGTTGTGAGTACAAGTTCTATCCTGAAAGACAATGTTGTGAGTAGTAGGATATTATCCATATCATACGCAGACAAGGAAGATTTGTTGGTACAACTATTTTATTCAAATATATGCTCCTATATCTAGAGCCAAGGAGGAAGACATTGAAAATTTTTACCAAATCTTACAGTCCAAAATTTATTGAACATACAGTCAAGACATGGTAATGATAATTGATGACTGGAGTGCAAAAGTTGGAAACAATGAAGAAGGAAAAATAGTTGGGAAATATGGGCTTGGTGATAAAAATGAGGCTGCAAAAAGTGATCAGGTTTTGTGTTTTCAATGATTTCTTCATGGCAAATAACTTTAAAAAAAATGCAAACAGTGTCTTTACATGTGAATCTCACCTGATGGGCTTCATAGAAATCTGATTGACCACATCCGTGGAAGAAATCATTAGAGAAGCTCAATATTGGCAGTCAAAACTAGGCCAGAAATAAGAGAGATGCAGATCAAAACCACAATGAGGTACTATCTCACTCCAGTAGCAGTGGCCAAATTTAACAGCACAGCAAGTGATATATGTTGGTGAGGATGTGATGACATAGGAACTCATATACATTGTTGGTAGGATTGTACAGTGGTACAACCACTCAGGAGGAGTTTGTTGCTTCCTCAAAAAAACTGAACATAGAAATAAATTCCATATGACCCAGCTATTCCACTGCTTAGAATGAGAACTGAGGCACAGAGACTTGCACATCAATATTCATAGCAGCATTATTTACCATTGCAAGAACATAGAAACAGCCCACATATCCAACCATAATCAAATAGATTGAGAAATTATCGTACATTCACATTATGGAACATGCAACATGCAGGAGCAACAATTTTGTAAATTAATACCTTACTTGAGAGGGAATGGAAAGCATTATACTAAGAGAACTAACTCAGCCCCATAAGGACAAATACCATATAAGACCATTATTATAGAATGAGTATGAGGATCCAAGGGGGGGGGTGGAAGCAGAAGGGTGAGTGTGGGTGGGGAGGGGGTTAATCATAGGGTCGCACAATTTGATGGGTGGGTGGGTGAAGGAAATGGGAAAGATCTGTGGAAAGTAATGTATTTGACCTTTGTAAAATCGGTATAAAATAGTAATTTTTAAAAATTAAAAAAAAAAATCTAGGCCAGAGGTGAACTGTGGGTCAGACCACTCATGTGCAAGTTCAAACTGAGGCCGAAGAAATTGAAAATAATTCCATGAGAACCAAAATATGATCTTGAATCTATTCCATCTGAATTTCAAAATCATCTTAAGAAAAGGTTTAAGGGAGCTCTGGTGGCCTAGTGGCAAGACGCTGCACTGCAATCCCAGAGGTACGCTGTTCAAATTCACCAGATGCTCTGCTGGAGAAGGAGGGGGCAATCTCCTCCTGTACCAGTCCGATCTGATTTGATGGTACATGTAAAAATCATACAATAAGAATTAAAAAAAAAAGGTTTGAAGCATTGAACACCAATGGTCAAAGACCAGATGAGGTAGTGGGTAGACACATATAAAACTCTGCAAGGAAAACAATTGCCAATCAAATTGTCTCCCTAGCAAAATTGTCCCTCAGTCAAATATGATAGGGATATTAGTTTATTGCCAGATAATCAGAAGCTAAGGGAATTTGTGAAAATTAGACCAACTCTACAAGAAAGGGAGCTGTCTGGACTGAGAGACAATAACAGCAGACAACAATTAAAAAATTAACATATATGACAACAAATTTAGAAACCGACCCTGATACAGAAAAACACAATGTATAGTAAACATATGAAACTAAAAATAGGAAATGAGAGGAAGTTATCCATAAGTGATAACTAAAAAACAAAAAGAGTACAAGAAGTGTAATTACTGAACTTCTAAATGAAGAGGAAGTCAAGGAGATTTTAAGATAAAGTTAATTGTTTTAGACTGGGGAATGAAATAGTAACTTATAGGGTAACGTCTAGGAAAATAGTAAACATTCTCATCAAAATGAAAAAAAGAAGAAAACAAGAGAGACTTATAAAATACTAAAACAACAGCAACAAAAGAAATAATAAGGAAAGTAAAAAAAATTAACCAAGCATAGAAAAGCAGATCAAACAATCAGACACACCATGGAAAAGAGTGCAATGCAGATACATGGATTCATAGAGATGGTGTTTTACTAAACAAAATACAATTGGTGGTGGTGCTATGAGCTGTCGAGTTGACTGTGACTCGTAGCGACCCTATGCGCAATAGCCCTGAACTCTGCCGCCATCTTGAGACACTCTCACTGTCTCCAATACGCCTGCTTCCATAACCCCAGTAACCGTGTCAATCCATCTCATCCAGGGTCTTCCATTCCAAGCATGATGTCCTTCTCCAAAGACTAGTCCCCTCCTGACCACATGCCCAAAGTATGTGAGACAGAGCTTCAAAATCCTTGCCTCCAAGAAGTAACCTGATTTCACCCTCTCCAGGACAGACCTGTTGGTTCTCTTGATACTCCATGATATGTTCAATACTCTTCTCCAGCACCATACTCAAAGGCACTAATTCTTCTTCTGTCATCCTTAGTCATTGTTCAGCTCTCAAATGTATAGCAAATAATTGCAAAGACTATGGCCTGGATCATATGTGCCTTAGTCTAGACTGACATCTTTTCTCTTCAGGATTCTGGAGAGTTCCTGACAGCAGATTTATCTAATGCAATGGTAAAAAAGCACTTGTCTACAAAGTTAGGGACAGGTTTACATACAAAGAGACTTAATTTTGTATGGTTAGCAAAGATTGGAAAGGAAAGATAAGGGAATAAAAATAAATAGAAAAATTGGACAAAGGGAAAGACGATATATAGTATTGATAAGACAGTACAACGAATTAATTATAATATTGTAACTAATGTTATAAGTACGCTTGAATGATTGAATAAAATAATTACAATGAATTAGCAAATGAAAAAGCAGTATGATTTGTCAATTTCCCCCAACTAAAACTGAAATTTAAAAAAAATATTTTAAAATATGCAAAATTTTGAACAGAAACTTCACAAAGGAAGATAAATAAATAATAAGTCAATATTGTTGTTGTTGTAAGATACCTTCGAGTTGAGTGCAACTCATAGTGACTTGATGAACAACAAACCTGTCCTACACTGTGTTATTCTCAACATATCTGACACACTCAATCCCACTGTTGCAGTCACTGTGTCAATCTATGTCATTGAGGGTCTTCTGTGAGATGAAGCCTTTGTCACTCTTGCTTCCAAGGTGCACTCTGGTTGTACTTACCCTCAAGACATACCTATTTGGGTTTTTGGCAGTGCATGGGATTTTCAATACTCTTCTCCAACACCACAACTCCAAGGCATCATTCTTCTTCTGTCATCCTTATTCATTATCCAGCTCTCAAATGTATAGTAAGTAATTGAAAAGACAATGGCTTGATTCAGACACACCTTAGTCTTCAAACTGATATCACTGCTCTTCAGTAACTTGGAGAGATCTCTGACAGCATACTTTGCCAAAGCAATACCTATTTCTTTTTTTTTTTTTTGGCTTATAAAGAGTTTAAAGATTTTTATTTTAATGAGCATTTACAGAGATTTTGGATTTCCATTCATTCAAGCAATACCTATTTCTAATCTCCGGACTGCTGGTACTAAGGATGTTGATTGTGGATCTAAGAAAAAGGAAATCATTGACAATTTTTTTTTCATTTTTCACAATGTTGCTTATAGGTGATGAGGATTTTTGTCTTCTTGATGTTGAAATGAAATCCATATTGAAACTGTAATCTTTGATATTCTGCAGCAAGCTCTTCAAGTTCCCCTCACTTTCAGCAAGCCTTATTGTGTCATCTGCATAATGCATGTCGTTGATAAATCTTCCTCTAATCCTGATGCCACATTCTCCTTCATAGAGTCTGGCTCCTCAAAAGATTTATTCAGCATACAAATTAAATAGGTATAGAGAAAACATACAACTCTGACACACACTTCCTGATTTTAAACCATGCAGTATTCCCTTCCTCTGTTCAGACTACAGCTTCTTGGTCTGAATATAGGTTTCATAGGAGCATAATTAAGTTTTCTGGGATTCTCACTCTTTTCAGTGTTGGCCATAGTTTATTATGACCCACACTATCAAATACTTTTGCATGGTCAATAAAACACAAATAGACACTCTTTTGGCATGCTCTATTTTAAATCACGATCCATTTAACATCAGCAATGACATTCTTGGTGCAGTGCCTCTTCTAAACACAGCTTGAACTTTTGGCAGTTCTCTGCAAATGTACTATTCTAGCCTCTTTTAAAAAAATCTTCAATAATATTTTGCTTGTATTTTATATTAATGATATTGTTTGATAATTTACACATTCTGCCTTTCTTGGGAATATGAACAAATATGGATCTCTTCCACTTACTTCCCTCAGCCAAATCTTGGAATCTCTTCACTCAGCCAGATCACTGTCAGCCAAATAGCTGTTCTCCAAATTTTCTAGCAAAGACTGGTGAGCATGTCCAGGTCTACATCTGTCATTTGACTCGTGCCAATTGGTATCTCATCGATTCCTGGGGCCTTAATTTTTTGCAAAGCCTTCAGTGAAATTTGAACATCTTCCTTTATTGCCCCTTGTTCATATGGTACTTCCTGGAATATTTCAGTGTCAACCAATTCTTTTTGGCTTCTTGATGCTCTAGTGCAATTTTCAAATTATCTTCTGACATCTATTTTGGTATTTCTTTCTTCTCTGTCTTTGTAGTGACCTTCTGCTCTCTTCATGGATGATATCATCCCACAACTCATCTGGTCTTGGATGTATTTTGGTGTACATTGTCTCAATGCTGTTGTTAAGATGATTTTAAAATTCAAATGGGTCATATTTTTGTTCTTATGGACTTATTTTAATTTTCTTCAGCTACAGTTTGAACTTGTCCATGAGTAATTGGTGGTCTGGTCTACAGTCAGCACCTGATTGGTTTTGACTGCTGATACTGCGCTTCTCCGCTGGTTTTTTCCATAGACGTAGTCAGTCTGATTCCTGTGCAGTCCATCAGGTGAGGTCCATGTATAAAGTTGTCTTTTGTGTTTTTTAGAAAGATACCTGTGATGAATAGATCAATGGATGTACAAAATCCAATCAATCCATTTCCAGCCTCATTTCTGTCACCAAGTCTATACTTTCTACCATTTCTTCTTCATTTCCAATTTTTGCCTTTCAGTCACTATTAACTATTAATGCAGCTTGATTACATGTTTGATCAATTTCTGACTTCAAAAGTTGGTAGAAAGCCTCAATTTCCCCCTCTTTTGTATTACTTGTTGGTGAATATATCGGAATAATAGTCATATAAAATAGTATACGTGTATGTGCATGGATAGTATCCTGTCACTCACAACGTTCTACTTCAGGACAGACCTTGAAATTGCCTTTTTTTCCCCTCAGGTTTTTATTGGGGGCTGGAGGCGGGGTTCCATCCTCGGAGGTGCTCACAGTTTCTTCAGCCACTCCAGGCTGGGACCCAGGGAGTCCTGGGGGTGGCTGGGCATGTCAGGCATGTTCCCATCATCTCGGAGGGGCACTGGGTAGCTGTAGGGGGTGATCTCGTTGATCATGGAGGCATATTTGGTGTAGGGGCTTAATGAGGGCAGAATTACAGCGAGACCCACGATGGTGAAGGACACGACCAGCACCGGCTCCTTGGCCCAGGCATTCCTGTGGAAGGCTGCGAGTTTGGTCGCCATGGTGGTCTTGGCGGCAGCAGCAGCAGCAGCCAAAATTGCCTTATTTAGCTATGAATGCAGCACCATTCTTCCTCAGTTCTTCATTCCTGGCATAATATAGCACATGATTGAATCACCCCTAATTTACCTGCATTACCCAATACAATGTAAATGCCACACAAAGAAGGAGCACTTTAACTTTCTCTTAACTTTGCAGAGGTTGCCTTGACCACTTAATTACCTTTTTTTCCTGAATATTGTTTATCCATGGTTTATTGAATCCCTGACTATGGAACCCATGGATAACTATTTACGTAATAATGAGATTGTTGGACCATATGGTATCTCCATTTCTAATTTTCATACCATTTTCCCCACAGTGGTTGTACGATTTTACAATTCCACCAGCAGCATATCTCCCCACGCTCTGACCATCACGTGGTTCTATGACAATCGTTATTGCTAGGGTGAGATGAAAACTTTTTTTTTCCATCTATCTGCTGCAAGTGGCTTTTCAAGGACTCATTATTTCAGAAGTGGATGGGCAGTCCTGCTTCCTAGTTTGCCATAGGCTGGGGCTCCACTGGAACCTGCCCACCAAGGGTGATCCTACTAGTACTTGAAATACAGGTGGTAGAGTTTTCAGCATCACAGCAACATTCAATCTACCACAGTGTGACATGCTGACAGATGTGTGGGAGAGACCATCATGGGAAAGCTTAGGTTGAAGCTGAAGAAAATGAAAATAAGTCTATAGGAGCCAAAAGTGTATAAAAAAACCTTGAGTATATCCCACTTGAACTTAGAAACCATATCAAGAACAGACTTGATGTATTGAGCCCTAACTAATCCTTAGAGGCCAAAGGAGTTGTGAGATGACACCGAGGGCATCATCTATGAGGAAAACAAAAGGTCATTAAAAAGACAGGAAAGGAGGGAACAAGGTTGTGATCGTAGGAGTTGATGTCGCCTTTTCTTCCACGCTTCATCTCTGCAACTTTCACAGAGCCTCCAACATTGTTATGCTGGGGCAGAGCAGCTGAAGGTTTACCAGTTCTGTGATCCATGGAAGCTACTATGAGGAGGGCTCAGGGAAGAATTTGCCAGTTTTGGTGGAAAACAAGAGGCAGTTGCTGAGTATGATGACTGTATACTTTGGGTCAGGATTTGCTGCACCTTTATAATGAGACACCAACTGCTTAAGAAATAAAGATGTTGGCGGCTGCTCTTGCTGCTGCCGGTGCTGCCTTGGCTGCCTTCGCTGCCCGCCTCCACCCCGCCATCGCTCGCGCTGCTGCCGAAGCCATCACCGCTGCCGAACCGGGCCCTTGACTCTGTGCTCTATCGCTCACCATGGCGGAAGCTCACCAGGCCGTGGCCTTCCAGTTCACCGTCACCCCAGACGGCATCGACCTCCGCCTAAGCCACGAGGCCCTGAAGCAGATCTATCTCTCAGGACTTCACTCCTGGAAAAAGAAGTTCATCAGATTCAAGAATGGAAGAATCATCACGGGCGTGTACCCAGGCAGCCCCTCCAGCTGGCTCATTGTGGTGGTGGGCGTGATGCCAACCATGTATGCCAAGATTGACTCCTCGCTGGGCATCATCGCAAAAATCAACCAGACCCTCGACAGGAAGGACCACATGGGGCCAGACGAAGAACGTGGTGAGCGGCGTGCTGTTCGGCACGGGCCTGTGGGTGGCCCTCATCATCACCATGCGCTACTCCCTCAAGGTGCTGCTGTCCTACCACGGCTGGATGTTTGACCCGCACGGCAAGATGAGCCGCACCACCAAGATCTGGATGGGATGGTGAAGGTGTTTTCCTGCC
The DNA here is from genome assembly GCF_000299155.1 of Elephantulus edwardii. Taxonomy (NCBI): domain Eukaryota; kingdom Metazoa; phylum Chordata; class Mammalia; order Macroscelidea; family Macroscelididae; genus Elephantulus; species Elephantulus edwardii. The sequence continues at coordinate 1,408,639 of NW_006399996.1, read as the reverse complement.
GGAAGCTCATGCTGTACAGCTTCTAGACCTCGCTGCCTCGCCTGCCCGTCCCTGCGGTCAAGGACACCGTGAGCAGGTACCTGGAGTCAGTGAAGCCCTTGATGAAGGAAGATGACTTCAGGCGCATGACCGAGCTGGCCCAGGATTTCGCTGTCACTCTGGGGCCAAAATTGCAGTGGTACTTGAAGCTCAAATCCTGGTGGGCAACGAACTACGTCAGTGACTGGTGGGAGGAGTACATCTACCTCCGAGGACGGGGACCCCTGATAGTCAACAGCAACTACTATGCCATGGACTTACTGTATGTGGTGCCCACGCACATCCAGGCGGCCAGAGCGGGCAACGCCATCCACTCCATCCTGCTCTACAGACGCAAGCTGGACCAGGAGGAGATCAAGCCCATCCTGCTCCTGGGCTCCACCATCCCGCTCTGCTCCGCGCAGTGGGAGCGAATGTTCAACATGTCCCGGATCCCAGGCGAGGAGACAGACACCATCCAGCACGTCAGGGACAGCAGGCACATCGTGGTGTACCACAGAGGCCGCTACTTCCAAGGTCTGGCTGTATCACGACGGCCGGCTGCTGAAGCCCCAGGATATCGAGCAGCAGGTGCAGCGGATCCTGGACGACCCATCCGAGCCCCAGGACGGGGAGGCCAAGCTGGCTGCACTCACTGCCGGGGACAGGGTGCCCTGGGCCAAGTGCTGCCAGACTTACTTTTCCCGTGGGAAAAACAAGCAGTCTCTGGACGCTGTGGAGAAGGCCGCGTTCTTCATCACGCTGGACGAAACTGAGCAAGGCTACACAAAGGAGGACCCCATCACGTCCATGCACAACTACGCCAAGTCGCTGCTGCATGGCCAGTGTTCCGACGGGTGGTTTGACAAGTCGTTCACATTCATCGTCTTCAAAAACGGCAAGATGGGCATGAATGCGGAGCACTCGTGGGCGGACGCCCCCATTGTGGGCCACCTGTGGGAGTACGTCATGTCCACTGACTGCTTCCAGCTGGGCTACGTGGACGACGGCCACTGTAAGGGGGACACCAACCCCAACATCCCGTACCCGACCAGGCTGCAGCGGGAGATCCCAGAGGAATGTCAAGAGGTGATAGAGACATCCCTCAACGCTGCAAGTCTCCTGGCCAACGACGTCGATTTTCACTCTTTCCCGTTTGACACCTTCGGGAAAGGTGCAATCAAGAAGTCGCAGACCAGCCCGGATGCCTTTGTCCAGCTGGCCCTGCAGCTCGCCCATTACAAGGACATGGGCAAGTTATGCCTGACATATGAGGCCTCCATGACCCGACTCTTCCGAGAGGGGAGGACAGAGACCGTGCGCTCCTGCACCACTGAGTCCTGCAACTTCGTGCTGGCCATGGTGGACCTGCACCAAACGGTAGAACAGCGGCTCAAGCGCTTCAAGATCGCCTCTGAGAAGCACCAGCTGTTGTACCATCAGGCGATGACCGGGGCTGGCATTGACTGCCATCTCTTCTGCCTCTATGTGGTGTCCAAGTACCTGGCTGTCAACTCCCCGTTCCTCAAGGAGGTCTTATCTGAGCCTTGGAGGTTGTCAACCAGCCAAACCCCTCAGCAGCAAGTGGAGCTGTTCGACCTGGAGAGGAATCCAGAATATGTGTCCAGCGGCGGGGGCTTTGGACCGGTCGTTGACGATGGTTACCGGGTGTCCTACATCCTTGTGGGAGAGAATCTCATCAACTTCCACATATCTTCCAAGTTCTCCTGCCCTGAGACCGACTCTCACTGATTTGGGAAGCACCTGAAACAAGCCATGGCGGACATCATCAGCCTCATTGGGTTCAGTTCTAACTCTAAAAAGTAATTCCATTTGTGCTGCTGCGGAGGGAGTGAGCTCTTCTCACGAAAACCAAACAAAAAGTCCATATTAATCCTGAGGGTAGTTTGGAGGGGGGGGGATTGCTCTTCCAAAAAAAAACACGGAAGTCTTTGTGGCAAGGGTTTGTCATTTTTGTTTCTCTAGAATAGTAGTGAAGTCTAACTCTGCCACTTCCGGCCATGCCTTTGCACCACTGAGGGGTCTCTCCAGGACCTGTGCTCAAGTCCCCCAAAAGTCAGGGCGTCGTCGGTGTCTGTTGAATGACTGGAATGTGACTTCACATCTGGTGGAAGCAGAAGCCACAGGCCCCCTGGGTTGTGGCTGCATACCTGGGCCTCAAGGGCATCTCTTTCTAGAGCATCTGTGTGTTTGCTTTGAGAGCAAAGTGCCCTTGCTAGCTGAGCGTGCTGTGCTTCCAGCACAGGCTGTTCCCAGGGCAGCCCTGCCCTTCTCCGGTCAGGCATTCAGTGTTTGCTGCTGCTGTTTTTGACAAGTAGTGGTCATGTCTGTAGTTTTCCTGACCTGGTATGTCTTCAAAACCCAGTGCCTTAAACACAAAAGGCCCTAAATCCATGGGAGACTGTGACAGATCTCTTGTGGAATTGAGTGTGTGGCTCCCTCCTCAGTCGAACTGAGTGCAAACAGCCCCCTATCTGCTTTCCCCAGTGTTTGCCTCCTACCCACCCATACCAAGACCCTTCTGAAGGCAGCTGTGCTGGGTCCCCTCATTGGAAGGCCTCCCTTTCACAACTGAATACTAGAACTAAGAGGCAACAATCCAGGGACAGAAGGACAGTGTGTCCTGGGTTCCCCAGAGAATAAACTAGAACGTGTGCCTTGGGGATGCGGTAACTTACCCAGGCAGCCAGTGAGGAGAGCCTAAGACTTACCCCAAGAAAGGAGCAAAGCCAGGAATCCTTGATCCCACCTTGGGAGAGAGACTACCACTCCAAGGGTGTCAGGCCACCACCAGGCACAACGTCCTCGCCAAGCTGGACCCACCAGACACAGTAACACACTGACCGTCCTGCAGTATGGGATGCAATAATCAGGTGTCCAGGAATGGCATTCCCATGGCTCCGGGCCGCCATGACAAGCTTGCACACCCACAGCTGTAACTGTATTTATTCTCGTGACCACTTTGGTTCTTGCTGTGGGGCTGTCTCCCTGGGTTTCTGCCGTCAGGTGCCACAAGCGTGGGGGCTGAGCTGGGGAGCGGCCAGGTGCAGATGTGATGCTTGCTAAACAACATAGGCATCTCTTACGGATGTATATTTTGTAATGTAAAAATCCCACTGAAATGGACCAAAGATGTTTCTCCCCCTTCTAAAAACAAGAAAGGAAAATAAGCTGCAAAAATAGGAACCACAGTAACCACCCTCCCCTGTCCCTCTGTGGCTCAAAGTCATCAGCTTTGGGGCGAAACGTGGCTTCCAATCAAATGCCGCAGCCCGCCACCACCATCACAGGTCGCAGCCAGACTGCTGTCAGGACCACTGACTCGTCTCATCCCGACTCCACAGCGGCAGTGGGCGTGACGTGTCCTTGCACTGTTGTGGGTCTTCAGTGTCTCGTCAATCAGCGCAGTTATCAAGGCAATTTTATACTCCTTATCAGATGAAGAGTGGGTTCCACTGAGCAGGGGTGGGGGTGAGAGAATTCTGTACTTAACGCGGGCCTTGTCACAGTCCTGACGGAGCTGTTGGCCACCCTTGGCTGTGGCCAGTCCAGTCACAGTACATAGACTCTGATCTCTGGTGTGTAAATAGTAGAAACACACAGTGTGAATGTAGGTTCTCATTAATAAAATTATTAATCTGTCAAAAAAAAGAAATAAAGATGTTTCAGTTCATGTATGAAACGATAAGAAGAGGAGCATTTTAAGAAATCCAACCTCTGAAGAATGGCTCAAACTCTGTTGAGTACATAATATTCTTCTTATGTTTGTAAATAAACTTATCTACATGAATCCTGATGCCTCTTCTGTGAAATATGGAGTGTGTTAATAGACCATGTGCTTAGTTTTTATTTTTGTAATATTTCAGTAGTAATGGTTTCTTTATGAAAATATGTGTATAGTTTGGTTGTTTCCTGGTCTTAAACTGTGTGATTTTATTTAATTTATTTATTCCTAGACCAGAACTTTGTTGATAGTTTTATGTTACAAAAAACAAATATAAAATTTTGGTTTTCCTATAATTATATGTATAGTTGGGCTTTGTTTTTTTTTCTTTTCTACTTAAAGGAGGAGGATTTACATTGATATAAACTGGGGATTTCCCCCCCTCCATGTGTGATGATTATTACTCATGAGGAAAAACAATAGTGCATATATTTTCAAGTTTGGCTAATCACATTTCCAAGGTTTTCACTTTCCTTAGGTCTATAAACCTAAAACTGAAATTTTTGCCATGACATCTAACCAGTATTAATTTAGTTAGACCAAATAAAACTAGAATGTTAAAAAAAATGAAAAAAAAAAAAGCCAGAAAGAGATCAGAAGGAACTATGAAACTAGTCCTTGGCTCAGAGATGCTAAAATGAAAACAAATGAAAGATTTACTTTTGAACTCAGAGATACTAAAGTAAAAGAAGGAAATAAAAGAGTTACACAGACAATTTTGTGGTTCAAATCCACCAGATGCTGTGCTGAAAAAGGATGGACAATCTCTTCCTGTACCAGTCAGATTTGATTTGACGGTACACACATAATAAATAATAACATTTTTTTAAAAAAAGAGTTACACAGACAATTTCAAAGGGCAGCTTGAGAAGACAAAGCAAGTAGAGTGGAATGTGTAAAACTTAAAGATAGAAAACCAAAGAAAAGAACAAACGGAAAGAACTGAAGAGAAAATTCAATCCTTGAATTGCAATGCTAAAAGTCAGTATGGGTAAAATATTGAATGACACAGAAAGCATCAACAGCTCGGATCCTCGCTTCCAACATGACGAAGAAAAGGAGAAACAACGGTCGTGCCAAAAAGGGCCGCGGCCACGTGCAGCCTATTCCCTGCACGAACTGCGCCCGGTGCGTGCCCAAAGCAAGGCAATTAAGAAGTTCGTAATCCGAAATATAGTAGAGGCAGCTGCTGTCAGGGACATTTCCGAAGCGAGTGTTTTCGACGCCTATGTGCTTCCAAAGCTCTATGTGAAACTGCACTACTGTGTGAGTTGTGCCATTCACAGCAAGGTCGTGAGGAACCGTTCTCGTGAAGCCCGAAAGGACCGGACACTTCCACCTAGATTTAGACCTGCAGGTGCTGCCCCACGACCACCACCAAAGCCTATGTAAGGATTTGATTCCTTAAAAGGCTGAAGAAAAAACTCGTCTGAAAATAAAATGGAAATTACACTTTAAAAAAAAAAAAAAAGAAAGCATCAACAGATGATGTAAGGAATACATAGAATCACCATACCAAAAAGAATTGGCTGACACCAAACCATTTCAGGAAGTAGCCTATGAAATCAATAACCAAAGATAATACAGGGAGAGATCTGAATTATACTGAAGACAGTTAAAAATGTTGCTATTGTACCATTGAGTCAGAACTTACTCATAACTGACTCTCAAGAAAGATTTTAAAGGCAGTGAATCTCATGAGAGGAGATTGCTCATCTTTTTTCTGAGGTGGATTCAAACCACATGCCTTTGGGTTGGCAGTGCAACTACTCACCACTAAGCCATTTTTTGTTAGGTGTGGTCAAGTCAAATATGACTCATAGCAACTCTATAAACAACAAATCTGAACCTTGCCCTATCGTATACCCTCCTCATCATCTCTGACACACTTGAGCCCACTGCTGCAGTCACTGTGTCAATTTCTTTAAAGGTTTTCCTTGTCTTTGCTGACTCTCCACATTTCCAAGCATGATGTTCCTTTCCAAGGAATAGTTCCTCCTAACAACACGTCCAAATATGAAAGAGGAAGCCACTGTTGTTATGTGCCGTTGAATTGACTATGACTCATATAGACCCTGTCTGTGCACAATAGCTCTGAATCCTGCTCTAGCCCAAGACAATCTCATTGTCTCTAACACACTTACCTGTATTACCCCAGTTATTGTGTCAATCTATCTCTCCTGCACTGTCCCTTGATCCTTTCAAGTCTGATAAACTTTCTCCAAAGACTGGATAACACTGGCAACATGCCCAAAGTATGTGAGAAGGAGTCTCAAAATCCTTGTCTCCAAGGAGCAGCTTGGTTTCACCCTCTCCAAGACAGACCTGTTAGTTCTCTTGGCAGTCCATGATACGTTCAATACTCTTCACCAGCACCACAACTCAAAGACATTAATTCTTCTGTTATCTTTGGTCATTGTCTAGCTCTCTAATGCATAGCAAGTAATTGCAAAGACCATGGCCTGGATCAGGTGCACCTTAGTCTCTACACTGACCTTCTTGCTCTTCAATACTCTGGAGAGGTCTCTGACAGCAGATTTCCCTAATGTAATTTTTCTTTTAAATTCTTAACTTCTGATACCAAGAGTGTTGATTGAGGAAGCCACTAGGTCCCAGAAATTGATGGAATGCCTTGCAGTATTCACTTGTCTATGCCAAAAAAATTTGAAAGATAACTACCCGGCCAACTGCCAAAAAAAGAACTATGCTTTTTCCTCATTTGAAACCCCCCTACAAAGAACTCATATCCAATGGAATGTGGAAATTACCAAGCAATATAATTATTATCACACAAGTAAAATTCCACTAAGCACTTCTCATTTAAAAAACAGCTGGCATTACTAACAGAAACCCAACCAACAGCTGGCACAGAAAGCACATCCTCAGAAAACAGCCAATAATTCAAATGGGATACAGAAGTTGTGGCATGAAGGATATTATTGCTGATGTTAGATGAATCTTGGCTGAAAATGAGAATCCCTGCAAGATTTCTTATTGTGTTTTACTGACTATACAAAAAAACCCAAAACATTTAACTATGTTGTTGTTATTATGTGCCATCAAGTCACTTGTGACTCATAGCGACCCTTTGTACAACAGCCATAAACCCTGCTCTGTCCTGAGCCAATCTCACTGTCTCCGACACACCCACACCGATTATCCCAGTCACTGAATCAATCCGCCTCATAGAGGGTCTTCCCCTCCTGCGCTGTTCCCCCACCCTCCCAAGCATGATGTCCCTCTCCAAGGACCAGTCCCTCCCTACAACATGATCAAACTATGTCAGACGAAGCCTCAGAATCCTTGCCTCCAAGGAGCAGCCCGGTTTAACCCTCTGCAGGTTGAACCTGTTTGTTTTCCTAGCAGTCCATGGTACCCCTAATACTCTTCTCCAGCACCACAGCTCAAAGGCATCAATTTTCCTACTATCCTCCCTAGTATAGCTTGTATCAGGTGCCCCTTAGTCTCCAGAGTGACACCATTTCTCTTCAGCACTTTGGAGAGGTCCCTAACAGGAGACTTTGCCGTCGCAATGCATCTTTTGATTTCCTGGCTGTTGGTGCCCTAAGTGTTGACTGTGGAGCCAAGCAAACTAAAGCTGTGAGCAATCTCAATCTCTTTACCATCCGTCCTGATACTGCCAATTGGTCCAGTGGTGAGAGTCTTTGTCTTCTTGATATTGAGCCTCAATCCATATTGAAGGCTGCAGTCCTTGACCCTCTGCAGCAAGCACTCAGGTTCTCCTCAGTTTCAGCAAGCAGGGTTGTGTCATCTGCATAACGCAGATTGTTGATGGATCTTCCGCAAATCCTGATGCCACATTTCTCCTCATAGAGCTCAGCCTCCCGGATAATCTGTTTTGCATAGCTCTGGTAGCCTAGTGGCAAGAAACTGCACTGCAATCCCAGAGGTATATGGTTTGAATCCACCAGACGCCCTGCTGGAGAAGGAGGGGCAATCTCCTCCTGTACCAGTCAGATCCGATTTGACAGTACACTAAAAAAAAAATTAAAAAAAAATTTAACTACATAGAACATAATAAATCATCAATAACATTGAAAAGAATGGGAATTTCAAAATACCTAACTATGCTCCTGTAGAACTGTGCACTAACCAAGAAACAGTCCTTCAAACAGAGCAAGGAGATAATGCATGATTTAAAATCAAGTGTTTGCATCAGGGTTGTATGCTTTGATCATACCTATTACATCTGTATGCTGAGCAAATAATTTGAGAAGTTGGACTATATGGAGAAAAATGTGGCATCAGGATTGGAGGAAGATTTATCATCAATGTGATATGCAGATGACAAAACATGCAAAAAATAAAGAAGACTCAAAGCATTTACTGAAGATAAAAAAATATAGCATTCAATGTGAATTACATCTCAATGTCAAGAAAACAAAAATCTTCACAAGTGGACCAATAGGTAACATCATGACAGATGGAGAAAAGATTGATGTTTTATTTGGATCTACAATCACCATCCATGGAAGCAATAGTAAAAAAATCAGAATAGGTGTTGCCAACCACGAGCTATGTTATTAAAGACTTGAATGCTGCTTTCTTACTAAAGATTTCAGCAGAGTTTTCAGACAAAATGGATTATAAAATTTGGTGATCTCCTTCTGAAAGTCAGCCAGTGACACAATGGCTCACAATGCGAAAAGCAAGCAATGGCTCTGTGATCACAAAGGTGTGTTCTAAGTCATCGGGGGATGGATAACTGGCCAGCAGTTTGTTATATTATGCATGGGACCACTATTCTCTGGAAAGAAACATTATACTTGGAATAATGGAGGGTCAATGATCCTCAATGAAATGGATTGACATGGTGACTTCAGCAATGGGCTCTTGTTGTTGTTATGCGCCCATTGAGTCACTTGAGACTCATACCGACCCTATGTACAACAGCTCTGAACCCTGCTCTATCTTGAACCAATTTCATTGTCACCAACACATCTACCCCCATTACCCTAGTCACTGAGTCAATCCATCTCATCCAGGGTCTTCCTCTCTTGCACTCTCCCTCCACCCTTCCAAGCATGATCTCCTTCTCCAAGGACTGGTCCCCCTGGCCATATGCCAGGATATGTCAGATGATATGTTAGCTGAAGCTTCAGAATCCTTGACTCCAAGGAGCAGCATGGTTTCACCATCTCCTCGACAGGCTTATTTGTTCTCTCAGCAGTCCAAAGTAAATTCAGTATTCTTTTCCAGCATGACAACTTATAAGCATTGGTTCTTCTATCTTCCTTAGTCGTTGTGAAGCTTTTTGATACATTGAAAGTAGCTGTGAAGACCATGGCCTGGATCAGGCACATCTTAGTCTCTAGAATAACATCATTGCTCTTTAGCACTCTGGAGGAGTCCCTGACAGCAGATTTTCCCAACACAATTTGTCTTTTGATTTCCTGGCTGCTGGAACTAAGAGTGTTGATTGTGGAGCCAAGCAAGCTGAAGCTGTTAAGAATCTATCTCTTCTCCAGCTATCATGATGTTGTCAGTTGGCCTAGTGGTGGGCTTTAGTGTGTAGGAAATGCTGAGACTGACACAACATAGGACAGGGTTCAGGTCAGCTGTTCGTAGGATCACTATGAGCTGTACTCAACCTGACAGCATCTAACAACAACAACAACTATGATCAGCATCAGTTAATAACAAGAACACAGAGAATATAAAGTGACTTTCAAATGTTAAACCAATTTAAATGGTCACAGCAATGTCTTTGAGCAGAGTAGAGATGGCGATAAAGGTGCAAATAGGGTGAGGTTTCCATCTGTTGATCTGTTGTTCTAGGGACGCTGTGAGTAGCAGTAGTCAATTGTGCTGTTCTCCATTGAAGCAGTCTGTCACTTTTCAACAAAACTATGTTTCACTTTAATAAAATCTAGAGTTTTCTCTCCCTCATCCTGGCAGACGCGAAGGTCTCTTGCTGTGAGTAGTCCTGAGGAATTGAAATTTGGAACGTCAATATTTATGTTCCTCTGGAGTCACCTCAGGTCAATCTAGACCGAACTCCACTCTTTTTGAGTAAAATTCCTTAAAACTTTTTTGGTTGTTTGGAAAACCAGAAAATGATGGCAAATTCACAGTAAATTACGTTTGACTGCTCCCTAGTGGTGGTCCTAAGTAAAATAGCTCCTGGATTAATTCTCTCCCGCCGTTTTCAGTTAAGTACAACTGTTGTTGTTGTTGTTGTTATGTACCGTAGAGTTGTTTGCGACTCACAGCGACCCTATGTACAACAGCTCTAAACTCTGCTCTGTCCTGTGCCAATCTCATTGCCTCCGACACACTCATCCCGATTGCCCCAGCCACCGAATCAATGCATCTCCCAGAGGGCCTTCCCCTACTGCACCTGCCTTCCACCCTCCCAAGCGTGATGTCTCTCTCCAAGG
>NW_006399996.1:1392749-1398075 GCF_000299155.1 Elephantulus edwardii | reverse complement strand
AGCTGTGAACAATCTCAATCTCTTCACCATCCATCCTGATGCTGCCAATTGGTCCAGTGGTGAGAATCTTTGTCTTCTGGACATTGAGCCTCAATCCATATTGAAGGCTGCAGTCCCTGACCCTCAGCAGCTAGCACCTCAGGTCCTCCTCAGTTTCAGCAAGCAGGGTTTTGTCATCTGCATAATGCAGATTGTTTATAGATCTTCCACCAATCCTGATGCCACATTTCTCCTCATAGAGCCCAGTCTCTTGGATGATCTGTTCTGCATACAGGTTTAAAAGGTATGGAGACAGGACACATCGCTGGCATACACCCTCCCTAATTTTGAACCTTGCTCTGTTCTGACGACTGCCTCTTGGTTCAAGTATAAGTTTCACATTAGCACGATCAAGTGTACAACTAGTGTGGTAAAATGGAGAATTCAGATCAGACCGGGCCAACTCGGGGACCCCCGACTGCTTACATGTGCAAACATTACAGCTCCAATGCCATTTTTGTTTTGTAGTCATTGTAATATGTTTACCAAGGACAGTACTGCAAATTGTTGGTAAATTTGGGGCACTTTTGGCTTAAATAAACATGCTTTTCTGCACAGTAACTTAGAGGCCAGAGGTTTCCATGTTAAGTAGATCCAAAAGAGATCATATTAGAATGAATATTTATACGTTTCCAAATGACATCAAGAGAGTACATTGCCTTTTTACAAGTCAATTAAATGAATTAATTACAAAACCAGAGCTCTGGAAACCCTTCAGCCATCTGTCCATCCTGTTTGCCTTCTTTCATGCACCTCCGGCTCCCTTCCCCGTGGCGGCTCTGGCTGGCAACTCTCTTTCCACTTATTCTATTTATCCCTTTCTCTCTCTCTCCTGACAACGCTCTAATTGAGCTCCCTTGTTATCTTTCCGACTCTTCTGAGGAGCCTTGTCACTCTTTCAAACCTTCCAAAGGTTTCAGAACTAGTTTCTGAAATGTTATTTAAAGCTAGACACACTGAAGATCCTAAGAAACTTCCTCACATTAACATTTAATCCTTTTACCTGTAGTTTAGGATTATAACTGAAACCTCAGAACCTGGTTCATATGGCCTGGTTATATAACCCTGGTTATACGACCTAATGCATGTGTTGATTGGGCCTGGGGACAGCCAAATGGAAAACTGCTGGTAAATTAGTTATTCAGTCAGTGTTCCTGGTCATGCATTATTGCAGGGCACCAAAGGTCCCACTCCAAGTTTTCTCTAAGCACATGTTGTTGTTTATGTGCCATCAAGTCACTTGTGACTCATAGTGACCTTACATGTCACAGCTCTGAGTCCTGCTCTATCCTCAGCCAACCTTATTGTCTCTGACACACTTACCCCCATTACCCCAGTCACTGAGTCAATTCATCTCATCCAGAACTCTTGCACTGTCCTTCCACCCTCCCAAGCATTATGTCCCTCTCCAAGGACTGGTCCCTCCTTGCAGTATGCCCAGAATATGTCAACCAAAGCTTCATAATCCTTGTCTAAAGGAACAGCCTGGATCCACCCTCTCCAGGACAAAACCCTTTGTTCCCTTAGAAGTCACTGATATGATACACACTCACGTTTATTGTGGCTTTGTTCATCATAGCAAAGAGTTGGAAAAAATCTAAGTGCCCATCACCAAATGAATGGATAGAGAAACTATGGTATAGTCACACAATGTAATACTATGCTGTATTAATAAACAAAGAACTCATGAAGTATACAAAATAGATGACCCTGGAGGACATTATGCTGAATGAAATATCTCAGTCACAAAAGGACAAATATTGCATAGTGCCACTGTTGTAAAACGGGACTGACATCAGGGTTGGGAGGAGACTGAGAAAGATGGGATAAATTATGTATACTGCAGTGAAACAGATGAGAGAGAGAACTGTTTAAAAGCAATATATGAGCTATGGTGCTGGAGAAGAGTATTGAGTGTACCACAGACTGCTAAGAAAACAAACAGATTCATCCAGGAGAGGGTTAAACCGGGCTGTTCCTTGGAGGCAAGTATTCTGGGGCTTCGTCTGACATATTTTGGACATGTTGTAAGGGGGGTCCTTGGAGAGGGACATCATGCTTGGGAGGGTGGAGGAACAGCACAGGAGGGGAAGATCCTCTATGAGGTGGAGTGATTCAGTTACTGGAGTAATCGGGATGGGTGTGTTGGAGGCAGTGTGATTGGCATAAGATAGAGCAGGGTTTAGGGCTGTTGTACATAGGGTCGCTATGAGTCGCAAGTGACTCGACGGCACACAACAACAACAACATTATTATGAAGACAGGAGTCCAGAATAAAGGCCGCATAGTGGAGAGGACTTATGGGGAGGGATTGTATAACAATGAAAGAATTTTTCTTTTACTTTTCAGAGGGAAGAGTGAATTGACGGGAGGTGTGGGTAGGGAGAAAAGTGCAACAATGAATGAATGAAAATCCAAAGTCTCTGTAAACATTCACTGAAGTTAATAATAATAATTAAAAAGAAGAAGTCATTGCTATGTTTAATACTCTTCTCCAGCACTACAGTTCAAAGGCATCTAGAAAATAACAAAAAGATCAACATATGACTAAAGAACTTATGACTTCATGAGCCTAAGTAATGCTATGGGACTCAGAAGATTGAGTTCATCACCCCCTTTTGTTCATGACTGCTAATGGAGAGGTTGGAGGTTCAAGTTCACCCAGAGGTGCTGCAAAAGAAAGGCCTGGTGGTCTCCTTTTTTTTTAAAAAAAAATTACATTTTATTAATTTTAATGAACATTTACAGAGATTTTGGGTTTTCATGCATTCATTGTTGCACTCTTTTCTCTTCCCTCCTCCCCAGTTCCTTCTTTTCCCCCCCTTGAAAGTCTGTATTAATTGTCCAATTGCCGCAGTGCTTGTCAAAGCCAGTTCTAATTAATCTCCTTTGTCAGTCTGTCCTTTGTCATTCCCTATCACTCCTCCCTGAGAGAGACTTCACCCTGATTCATAAGGAAAAGGGAACGGCATATTCTCTTAGCTACTTCCTTCTGAAAAGGGACACTGTAGGTTTCAGGGTGAAGATCTTCTTTCACTACTCTAAAGGACCCCTTTGGCAATAAGAGACACATAGACTATTATGGAGTTTGATTTTGGAATTTAGATACACTGTTATCAATTGTGCTTAGCCATACATGTTCGTATCCTTGAAGATGTAGCATGGAAGTGTTGCAGCCTAGAAGACATAAATTTAACTAACAAGTTAAAAGTACATGAGTCAAAAATGAAAAAGCAATAATATTCCAAGTAGAGGTTCTAATAGTGCTACAAATCAAGTTACAGAAGGAAGGTAGTTCTTACAATAAAAAGCCTATTGACTAGCACTTTGTCTATTATAGTATAAAGGTTAGGAACCACAAGATGTAGAGGCTTAACTATGTCATTTATTGGTCTTAATTCCTTGGGCAAATTCCATCTACCACTGGGTTGTTTTATAGCTCGGAAGTCCGCATGCAAGGCAGAGGTGAAGTAAGGAACTGCTTATGAGATTTTCTGTCAATTCCAACAACTAAGGAATAGTGAGAAGAGTTGGGACCTCAGAAGGCTTTTAGGAAGAGATATGTGATTAGGCATTTCTGTCATGACAGGAGTCTAGAGCGATGGCTACATGGTGGAGTGGACCTGGGGGAGGGTTTGTAATACAATGAAAGATTTTTTTCTTTTACTTTTCCAAGAGGGTAATGTTCTGGAGGGAAGACTTGGGAGGGGACAAATGTGCAACAATGAATGAATGGAAATCCAAAGCTTCTGTAAATTTTTACAGAAATTAATAACAAAATTAAATTTAAAAAAAAGACTTAAGTTAGAGTAAGGATGGCAATGGATTTATAACTGCTCATGTTAATAACACTTTATCGTGTCATGGAGGAGGACTAGTGGAAATGTATCCCCAAAAACCATTTATGGAAAATAGGAACTGCATTGGAACATGTATCTCTGGATTGGAAATGATCATATTGTTAATATTTCTAGCCTTAAGCTTAAAAGATTATAATGTTCAAAATTATTTGTTATACATTTGTTTACATTTTCCCCTCTTTTAACAATTGGGATCTAGAGGGAAGAGAAAAGACCAGAGAATGGCCAAAATTTGGGGGCAGCTATTGCTGTCAGTTTAGGGCCTGTGTCAGGAAAAGGAAGTCTTCCTCATATACAGTGCCACCCAAAGGGAATAAAGGAGATCAGAATTGCTTCCACTGTGGAAAGCTGGGCCACTTCAGTACTCAGTGTCACAGACGAGAGCCACATATAGGCAAGGGAGTAGAGAGGAAGCTCCCACTCACTTGCTTCATCAAGTCCTTGTGGCTGACAGGACAGAAAGGCCCCAGCTCCCAGCTGGAAACAAAGGAAGACGCTTCAACGATTTAGATCCTCCCAGAAGAGCTGTGGGTGAGCATTAACATTACTGCTAAGTATATTCATTTTCTTCTGGACACAAGAGCCTACTATTTGGTCCTAAAAGCCTTCTGAGGTCCCAACTCTTCTCACTATGTCTTAGTTGTTGGTCTCCTTCTTAACAACATATTGAGAGAGAATAAATGGCTAAGGTAGAATATTTCTCACGCATGTTTCCATGAGGAAGTGTGATGAAGGTCACGTGTTGCCTCTGACTCTTAGATCTTCAAAGAGTTAATTCAACACAAACAATAAATAGATAAACCAAAGGTAAGAAACTAAGTCCTTATTCCATTCAAAATGTCAAAAATGATTTAGAAATTATAACACAGGGGCAAGAAAATGCTGCTAGAGAAGTTGTTTTTTATTCTGAGAACTTGGGCTAAATGGATAAAAATATGACAAATATTCTGATTTTGTGTGTGTGTGTGTGTGTGTGTGTGTGTGTGTGTGTGTGTCTGTGTGTGTGTGTGAGAGAGAGAGAGAGAGAAAGAGAGAGAGAAATTTGTATTTAGAATTAGCCAGCTGGACTGAGTTTAGAGGCTCCCAAGTTTGTTGGCAACATCCAAAGCATCATAGTCAGGAGCAAGGTGAACACAGGCCTTCTTCTTTCCATCAGGCCTAATCAAGGTGTTTGACCACATCAATGTCACAGAGCTTCTTTATAGCTTGTTTAATTTGATGCTTGTTGGCCTTGACATCCACCATGAACACAAATGAGTTCTTATCTTTGATCTTCTTCACAGCTGACTCAGTGGTCAGGGGAAATTTGATGATGGCACAGTGGTCAAGCTTGTTTCTCATGGGGGCGCTCTTCTGGGGGTATTTGGGCTGCCTTCAGAGTCTCAGCGTCTTAGGCCGCCGGAAGGTGGGTGACGTGCGGATCTTTT
>NW_006399996.1:1386684-1387664 GCF_000299155.1 Elephantulus edwardii | reverse complement strand
GGGGAGGGTAGAGAAAATAGTGCAACAATGAATGAATGGAAACCCAAAATCTCTGTAAATGTTCATTAAAATTAATAAAATTTAATTAAAAAAGAAAGGCTATTCTGATATTTTAAACACATCTTCTGTTCTACTTGGAGTGTTTCTCCTCTTCCACCTCTTCTGCCAGTCACATACCAGCTTTACACATACCAGGTAAGGGCTTCCATGACATAAACTGTTTTCTGAATTTTACTCCTTCTTTCCCCTTCCAGTAATGTGATGCTGGACAAAGTATTATACCTTTTAAGGTCTCAATTGTTTTATAAATCTGCTAAGATCCTACTAAGGCAGTACCAGAGATATTTATTTTACCAGGCAAATTATAAGCTAAACATGCCAGGTTTTCCCCCTATAATTTTTCAAAGACTTTATTGGCTTTGCTCCCCACAGAGATCTAAACTGGAGGGATAGACCATTGGTATCATCAAAGCCATACAGCACCATTCTTCCTTTGTTTTTCATTTCTGGCATAGCATACCATGTGATTGTCTGATTCAAAGTGGCCAAAGCCAAAGCCAATCCATCTTATCTCACCAACATCTAGAAGAATGTCAATGTTAGGGCATTTCATTTTACTTTTCATAACTTGTTGTTGTTGTTATGTGCCGTCGAGTCGCCTGCGACTCATAGCGACCCTATGTACAACAGCCCTAAACTCCACTCTGTCCTGTGCCAATATAAAATTGTATATATATATAATCTTATATGTTGTTGTTGTGTTGTTATGTGCTGTTGAGTCTCTTGTGACTCATAGTGACCCGATGTATCACAGCCCTAATCTCTGCTCTGTCCTGTGCCAATTGCGCTGTCTCTGAAACTCCCATCCCGATTATCCTAGTCACTGAATCAATCCACCTCATAGAGGGCCTTTTCCTCCTGCACCGACCCTCCACCCTTCCAAGCATGATGTCCTTCTCTAAGGACTGGTCTCTCCTCAC
>NW_006399996.1:1377758-1386044 GCF_000299155.1 Elephantulus edwardii | reverse complement strand
CCTGGTGTACGCCCTTCCCAATTTTGAACCATGCAGTGTTCCCTTGCTCTGTTCTGACGACTGCCTCCTGGTCCAAGTATAAGTTTCGCATTAGAATGATCAAGTGTTCTGAGATTCCCATTCTTCTCAGAGTCAGCCATAGTTTGTTCTTGATTGACTTCCAATCTGGGTCTCACCTCAAATAATATAATTTTCCTGTACAGTTCATAGAGTTTTCAGAGGCCTGTCATTTAAGAAGTGGATGGCCAATCCTCCTTCCTAGTCTGTCTTAATCTGAGAATTCTGCTAAACCCTGAAAGTTTCCAGTCTTTCCAAGGTGCAACAACAATAACAACACCAGGGACTACCACAGGGACAAACATGCCGTGGAAGAAGTGCACCTGGAGGGCTCCTTAGAAGCAGGTATGATGACACTTCATTTCCCATCTTTTGGTGTGTGTTATCAGGAGGTATGTTATCCGGAGAGATCAGTCCTTGGGGGAGGAGAAAAAGGCCTTAGTCTTGGTAAAGTAGAGTTATCAAAACAGAGGAAGCTCTTCCACAAGATGTGTTGACACGTCCTCAGCATCCTCCAGCTGGGTGAGTCTCAAGCTCAACCTCCAAGCTTGTTTCCCCCACTGTATCCAACATGGTAGACAGATGTTATAGACATGGATAAAAAGTCCACACTTGGAGGTCCTAAAGATGCCAGGGCTGGAAGATACAAAGGTAAACACAAACAAAAGAAAAACCAAAAGCCAAAACAAAAACACCGGTGCTGACATGCATCAGAAGCACCTTACTCTTCGGATGACTGTGTTTTTCCTTCCTCTTCATCAGCTTCTACAGACAGTGAGACAGATTCAAGTTGTGAAGATGCTACCAGTGATAAAGTTGAAAAGGAAAAGCAAGGACAAGTGTAAAGAAGGAAAAGAAGACAGAGGTAGGCTGGAGGAGGGGCACAGGAGAGAGAGAGAGAAAGAGAGAGAGAGAGAGGAAACAATGAATGAAAACAATGAATGAATGAAAATCCAATCTTTCTGTAAACTTTCATTAAAATCCCAATAAAAACAAATTGAATATTTAAAAAAAAGATGTGTTGACACAGTAATTGTGACATGAGCATAAGCCCAGCAGAGCTCTGAGGATGGGGCAGGATGAGGGTCTCCATTCTGTCGCAGCATGGCTGTGAGCTGGGGCCAACTCAGTGGCAGCTGCAGCCCTTTGAATCACTAATAGAATTTGTATATAAATGTTACTTACCTTCTACAATCACTCTGGAAGGCAGTTTGGCGTTTCCTCAAAAAGCTAAACATAGAAATTCCATATGACCCAGCTATTCCACTGCTTGAAATATACCCTGAGAAAATGTGAGAACTGAGGCCTAAAGGGAGACTTTTGTACACCAATGTTCATAGCAGCATTATCTGCCATTGCAAGAATCTAGAAACAGCCCCAATGTCCAACCACAATAGAATGGAATGAGAAACAATGGTACATTCACACAATGGAATACTATCCAGCATGTAGGAACAATGATTTTGAAAATCTCTGCCTAACTTGGGACTGGAGAGCTTTATGCTAAGTGAACTAACTCAGTCTCATAAGGACAAATACTATATAAGACTATTATTGTAGAAATATAAAGATAACTAGTAAAATGTGTGTGAGGACCCAAGGGCAGGGAAGGTAGGAGCAGAGGGATGAGGATGGGCAGGGGGTAATCATAGGGTCGCACAATTTGATGGGTGGAAAGAGGGTGGGTAAAGGAAATGAGGAAGATCAATATCCAGTGTGAAAAACAAAGGATATGTACTTTGTAAATAAACCAGTATAAAATAAAAATGTTATTATTTTTTTAATTTTTATTTTGATTATTTTTGTGTGAGTGTACTGTCAAATCAGATCTGACTGGTACAGGAGGAGATTGACCCTCCTTCCCTGGCAGAGCATCTCATGGATTCGAACCGTGCGCCTCTGCGATTGAAAAATGTTATTATTTTTTTAATAAAAGGTTACCTATTTCTGAATATTTCTAATGATGTAGGAAGCATCAAAAGAAGATGGAAGTAATACATGAGTCAGTGTACCAGAAAGAACTGGAAAACATGGAAATATTTCAGGAAGTAGCATGTGATTAAGAACCAGTGGTAATGAAGGAAGAAGTTCAAGCTGCTTTGAAGACACTGGCAAAAAATAAGGTCCCGGGAATAAGTAGGATATCAACTAATATGTTTTAACAAACAGATGCAACCCTGGACATGCTCTTTTATCTATGTCAAGAAATTTGGAAGACACTTACCTGGCTAACTGACTGGAAGAAATTAATATTTGCTCCCATTCCAGAAACCAACAGAAAGTGGAAATTACTGAACAATATAAGTAATAATACAAGCAAGGAAAATCTTGCTGAAGATTATTTTTAAATGGCTATAATACCATATTAAAAGGAAATGGCTAGAAAGTCAAGCTGGATTCAGAAGAGACCAAGCCATAAGGAATAACAATATTGATATCAGGTGGGTTTTGGCTGAAAGAGGGAATACCAGAAAAATATTTACTTGTGTTTTATTGACTATGCAAAGGCATTTGGCTCTGTGGATCATAACGAATTATGGCTAACATTGAGAATAATCGGAATCTCAGAACACTTGATTATGCTCATGTAAAACCTACACCTAGACCAAGAAGCTACAATCTAAACAGAAGAAGGAAACACTGCATGATTTAAAATCAGGAAAGAGGTGTGTCAAGGTTGTATCCTTTCTCCATAACTATGCCAAGAAAATAATTTGAGAAGCTGGAATAGATGAAGAATGTGGCATCAGGATTGGAGGAAGGCTCATCAACAGCCTGCATTAAGCAGATGACAGAACTTTGTTAAAAGTGAAGAGGACTTTGAAACACTGGCTGTACAGCCTTTGATGTGGATAATATCTCAGTGTAAAGAAAACAAAAATAATCACCACTGGAGCAATAAACAACACCATGATAGATGGAGAAAAGATTGAACTTGTCAATAATTTTATTTTACTTGGATCCCCAACTAGCACCCATGGTAGCAGGATTTGGGATCCTACAGCATTTTGCCTTTCTTTTCATATATGCTGACCTTGGTTCCTCGTGTGCAAGTTCAAAATGAGGCTGAAGGAAATGAAAACAAGTCCACGAGAACCAATTTATGATCTTGAGTCTATTTCACCTGAATTTCAAAATCATCTTCACCCCCTTCCCAAGAATTCATACCAGCATTTAGCTTATTTCACATTTTCAAAGAGGGAGATATTAAAGTAAGTTTTTTAAAAAAGAAAATGTTTATTTTGTCTTGGTTTACTTTCAAAGTTCATATGCATTGTTTTTCACACTGGATCTTGATCTTCCCCATTTCCTTTACCCAACCCTCTTTCTCTCCATCAAATTGTGCCACCCTATGATTACTCCCTGCCCATCCTCATCCCTTGGCTCCTACCCTCCCCGCCCTTGGGTTCTCACACACGTTTTACTAGTTATCTTTATTTTTCTACAATGATCTTATACAATATTTGTCCTTATGAGACTAAATTAGTTCACCTAGCATAATGCTCTCCAGTCCCTCCCAAGTCAGTGATTTTCAAAATCATTGCTCCTGTGTGCTGTGTCGTATTCCATCGTGAGAGTGTACCATACTTTCTCAATCCATTTGATTGTGGTTGGACATTTGGGCTGTTTCCATGTTCTTGTGACAGTGTATAACACTGCTATGAACATTGGTGTACAAATCTCCATTTGTGCCTTGGTTTTCATTTTCTTGGGTTATATTCCATGTAGTGGAATAGCTGGGTCATATGAAATTTCTATGTTCAGCTTTTTGAGGAAACGTCAAACTGCTTTCTGGATCAAAATCCTTTTAAGATTAGGTTTGAAACATTGAACACCAATGAGTTCTGGGATGACATCAAGGATATGATCCATGAAGAGAACAAAAGGTCATTACAAAGACAAAAAAGAAAGAAAAAACTGAAATGGATGTCAGAAGAGACTCTGTGAATTGCACTAGTGTTGGGAAGCTAACAATTTCTTCACAATTACTTGCTATGTGTCAGAAAGCTGGACAATGACTAGGGATGATAGGAAGAGAATTGATGCTTTTGAGCAATATTTTGCTTGTATGTGATATTAATGATATTATTGATAGTTTCCACATTCTATTGAATCACTTTTCATGGGGATGGGAACAAATATGAACCTCTTCCAATCTGTTGGCCAGACAGCTGTCCTCTAAATTTCCTGGCATAGACTGATGAGCGCCTCCAGGGCTGTATCTGTTAGTTGAAACAAGTCAGTTGGTATCCCATAGATTCTAGGGCTTTATTTTTTGCTGATGACTTCAATGCAGCTTCAACTTCCTTCTTTATTATCATTGGCTCCTGCGTATGTTGTTGTTGTTATTATGTGCTTTTGAGTCCCACGTGACTCATAGCAACCTTATGTAATAGCCCTGAAATCTGCTCTACCCTATACCAATTTTATTGTCTCTTATACACCTATCAATCAAAAGCCATTCAAGATTGGCTAGAACAGTACATAGATAAGAAAACTTCCAGAAGTTTAAACAAGATTTAGAAGAAGCAGTGACATCAGGAACATCATTGCTGATGTCAGATGGATCCTAGCTGAAAGTAAAGAGTACCAGAAGAATGTCTGTTTATACCTTCTTTACTACACAAAGGCATTGAACAAGCTATGGTTAACATTGAAAAGAATGGAAATCTGAAAGCACTTATTTGTGCTTATGTGAAACTTATACCTAGACCAAGAGGCTGTTTTGCAAAAAGAGCAAGGGAACACTATATAGTTTAAAATTAACAAAGGAATGTATCAGCATTGGATTATCTCTCCATTCCTATTCAATATGCATGCTGATCAAATTATTCCAAAGTCTAGACTCTATGAAGAGGAACGTGGCATCAAGATCAGAGGAAGACTTATCAATAACCTGTGTCATGCAGATGACACAACCTTGTTTGCTAAAAGTAGGAGGACATGAAGCACTTGTTGCAGAAGATCAAAGATCAGCCTTCAATATAGATTGCATCTCATCATCAAGAAAACAAAAATTCTTACCACTGGGTCGATAGGCAACAGCATAACAGATGGAGAAAAGATTGAAAACTGCCAACCAGTTCCTCTTACTTGGATCCACAGTTAACACCCTTGGTACCAGCAGTCAGGAAATTGGAAGATATATTGCACTGGGAAAGTCTGCAGTCAGGGACACCTCCAAATTGTTGATAAGCAATGATGATAGCATTGTTGACAAGCAATGAACAAAGATAGCAGAAGAGGAATTGGTGCCTTTGAGATTTGGTATTGGAGAAGAGTGCCAAATCCATGGACTACTAAAAGCACAAACAAATATGTCTTAGAGAAAGTGCAGGCAGAGTGTTTGTAGGAGGCAAGGAAAATAAAGCTTTGTCTCACATACTTTAGGCATGTAGCTAGGAGGGGCTATTCCTTGGAGAAACACATCATGCTTGGAAAGGTGAAGGGTTGGCAAAGGAGAGGAAGGTCCTCAATCAGATGGATTGACAGTGACTGCCACGATGGGTTTTAGTGTGTTAGGAAGTGTGAGGATGGCACAGGATAGGGCAGGGTTCAGATCTGTTTATAGCATCTTTATAGGTCATACTTGACAGCATTTAACAATAACAACAGCAATAACCCTTGGTGGTTGTTGTTATGTGTCGATGTGTCTGTCATCAACTCACTTGTGACTCATAGCGACCCTATGTACAACAGCCCTAAACCCTAATCTAACCTGTGCCAATCTTATTGTCTCTGACACATCTGGCCCATTACCCCAGTTACTGAATCAATCCATCTTATTAATTATTAAGGGTCTTCCTCTCTTGTGCTGTTCCTCCATGCTCCCAAGCATCACATCTCTCTCCAAGAAATGATTCCTCCTTGCAACATGCCCAAAGAATGTCAGATGAAGCCTCAGAGTCCTTGTCTCCAAGGAGTAACCTGGTTTCACCCTCTCTAGGACAAACCTGTTCTCTTGGTAGTTCCTGGTATATTCAATGCTCTTCTCCAGCATCACAGCTCAAAGACATCAATTATCTTTTATCATCCCTAGTCATTGTCCAGCTCTCTGATGCATAGCATGTAATTGCGAAGACTATGACCTGGATCGAGTGCATCTTAGTCTCAAGACTAACATCGTTGCTCGTCAGTACTCTGGAGAGGTCTCTGACAGCAGACTGTACCAATACAATTTGTCTTTTGATTTCCTGGCTGCTGGTATTAAGAGTGTTGATTGTAGAGCTAAGCAAACTGAAGCTGTTAACAATCTCTATCTCTTCACTGTCTATCATGATACTGCCAATTCATCTAGTGCTGAGAATTTTTGTTTTCTTGAAGAGGTGTTCTAATCCATATTGAAGGTTGCAGTCCTTGACCTTCTGCAGTAAGCGATTCAGGTCCTCCTCAGTGTCAGCAAGCAGGATTGTGTCATCTGCATAATGCATATTGTTGATGAGCCTTCCTCCAATCCTGATACCACATTCCTCTTCATTGAGCCCAGTCTCCTGGATGATCTGTTCTGCATATAGATTTAAAAGGTATGGAGATAGGATACATCCCTAGTGTACACTCTTCCTGATTGTGAACCATGCAATGTTTCCTTGCTATGTTTTGACGACTGCCTTCTGGTTCAAGTACAGGTTTTGCATAAGTACAATCAAGTGTTCTGTGATTCCCATTCTTCTCAGAGTCAGCCACAGTTTGTTGTGATCCACACAGTCAAATGCCTTTGCATAGTCAATGAAAGACAGATAGACATTCCTCTGGTACTTTTTGCTTTCAGCCAAGATCAATCTAACATTAGCTATAATATCCCTAGTACCACGGCCTCTTCTAAACCCAACCTGCACATCTGGTAGTTCTCTGATGATGTGCTGTTTCAATCTTTTTGGGGTATTTTTTAGCAGAATCTTGCTTGCATGTGATATTAATGATATTGTTCCATAATTTCCATACTCTGTTGGGTCACCTTTCTTTGCAATGGGAACAACTATGAATCTCTTCCA
The DNA here is from genome assembly GCF_000299155.1 of Elephantulus edwardii. Taxonomy (NCBI): domain Eukaryota; kingdom Metazoa; phylum Chordata; class Mammalia; order Macroscelidea; family Macroscelididae; genus Elephantulus; species Elephantulus edwardii. The sequence goes on along the minus strand of NW_006399996.1, from coordinate 1,378,995 downwards.
GTCAGTTGGCTAGGAGGTAGTCCTCCAGGTTTCTTGGCACAACTTGGTGAGCACAACCAGGGCAGTATATGTTTGTTGAACTACATCAATTGATATTCCATCAATTCCTGGTGACTTGTTTTTTGCCAATTCTTTCATAGCAGCTTGAACTTCTTCCTTCATCACCATAGGTTCTTGCTCATATATTGTTTCATGAAATTCTTCTATGTCAGCTAATTCTTTTTGGTGCAGAATATTTTAAAGGACAGCTCAAAAAGACAAAGTAAAGTGTTATAATGAAATGTGCAAAGACCTAGAGTTAGAAAACCAAAAGGAAAGAGTGTGCTTGGGATTTCTCAAGCTGAAAAAACTGAATAACAAATTCAAGCCTCAAGTTACAAAATTAAAGTCTATAGGCAAAATCTTGAATGATGCATGTAAGAAGCATCAGAAGAAGATGGAAGTGAAAAAAAAGAAGATGGGAGAAATACACAGAGCTACTGTACTGAAAAAAAAAATGGTGAACACTAAACCATTTCAGGAATAGCATATGATTAAGAATTAATAGTACTGGATTAAGAACAGGCTGTTGAAAGAGGGATATCATTGCTGATAATAGATGGATCTGCTATCAGGAAGTTTATTTGTGTTTTATTGACTATAGGCATTTGACTGTATGTATCATAATAAATAATAGATAACATTGAGAAAATGGGAACCCAAGAACATTTAACTATGCTTATACATAGCCTAGAAGCTGTTGTCTGAATAGAACAAGGAAATACTGCATGGTTTTAAATCAGATTTACATCAGGGTTGTATCCTTTCACTATATCTATTTGATCTATATGTAAACTGATCAAGTAGTTTGAGAATCTGGAGTAAGTGAAGAATATGGCTTCAGGATTGGAGGATTCTATGGAGTAGTTCTACTCAGTCCTACATAAAGCCACCAAACTGTCAAGGACAGGTATTGTTAGGTAGTTGTGAGGCAACTGGTTTTCAAGGCAACCATAGAGGTAGAAAGTAGAGGACGCATAGTAAGTTAAAACTTGTTGCTATGACCAAAATCCAGTCATTTTTTAAAAAATTCTTTTTACATTGCAAGCCCTTGGTTAACTTCCTTATTTCTGGGAAAGTTAGACAGTTTTTACCAGCATCATCATTACTTTTATTGAAGAGCAAATTTTTGGAAGTTCAGACCCAATCTGTCCAGATGTGTTTTCTCTTATAGAGTTGTGTTTTTTTTTAGGTGGTT
>NW_006399996.1:1361550-1377223 GCF_000299155.1 Elephantulus edwardii | reverse complement strand
AAAATTGAAAAGCAATAATATTCTGAGTAGAGGTTCTAATAGTGGCACAAATCAAGTTACAAAGGTAAGGTGGTTCCATTGCCATCCTTACTCTAACTTAATTCTTTTTTTTTAATTTAAATTTGTTATTAATTTCAGTGAAAATTTACAGAGGCTTTGGATTTCCATTCATCTTATAGAGTTTTAAAAGGAAACACTTAAAATATGAATAAGTAAATCTGTCATGGAGGAAGTGCAGGAAGGCACAGATGGTAGAATTTTGTCTTCTGTACATTAAGCATGTTATCAAGAGGGGCCAGTCTTTGGAAAAAGGCACCATGCTTGGAAAGATAGTGGATCAGTGAAACAGAGGAAGACTCTCAATGAGATATACAGACACAGTTACTGAGGCAGTGGACTTGAGCATGGTGGAAGACAGGAAGATGGTGAAGAATGGGCCAAGGTTCTGATTTGTTGTTCATAGCACAAGTATGAGTCATGATCTATTATAGCAACTAACAATAACAACAACCTTTATGACTTAAAAAAATTAATTTATTTTTTTACAGAGGTTTTGGATTTCCATTCATTCATTGCTGCAATTTTCTCCCTTCCCACCCCTCCCCACCAGCTCACTTCCCCCTCCGAAGAGACCTTTATGACTTTTTAAGGCCAGTTATTAAGTGTAAATAAGTGAGTTAGAAAATCAAAAGGGACAAACTTGCCCAGGATTTCTTAAGCTGAAAGAACTGAAGAACAAATTCAAGGCCTGAGTTGCACTACTTAAAGATGCTATGTGCAGAATACTGAATGATCCAGGAAACATCAATAGAAGATAGAAGAAGTACACAGAGTCACTATACTGGAAAGAATTGGCTGACACAGAAGAATTTCATCAAACAACCTATGATTAAGAAGCAATGGTGAAGAAGGAGGAATTTGAAGCTCTTCCAAAGGAATTGGCAAAAAAGGCCCCAGGAATTGATGGCATACCAACTGACATACTTCAACAAACAGATGCTGCCCTGGATGTACTCATTAGGTTGTGCCAAGAAATATGGAGGACCACTGCCTGGCCAACTTAATGGAAGAGATCCATATTTATTCCCATTCCCCTAAAAAGGTGATCCAACAGAGTGTGGAAATAATTGAACAATATCACTAATATCACACACAAGCAAGATTCTGCTGAAGATGATCCAAAAACAACTGGAACAGTACATTAACAAAGAACTTCCAGAAATACAAGCTGGGTTTAGAAGAGACTGTGGCACTATGGCCATCACAGTCAATGACAGATGGATCTCAGCTGAAAACAGAGAGTATCACAGGAATGCCTATCTGAGTTTTCATTGACTATGCAAAGACATTTGACAGTGTGGATCATATAAAATTGTGGCTAATATTGAAAATAATAGGAATCCCAGAACATTTGATTGTACTCATGCAAAATCTTTACTTAGACTAGGAAGCGGTCATCGGACAGAGGGAAAAAAAAACAAACCAAAACCAAAAACAACACGGCAAGGATCAAAATCAGGAAAGGTGTATGCCAGGGATGCATCCTGTTTCCATAGTTTTTCAATATATATGTGGAACAGATCATTTGGGAGACTGAGCTCTCAGGAGGGACCAGTCTTTGGAGAAGGACATCATACTTGGAAGGGTGGAGGGACAGTGCAGAAAAGAAAGACTTCAGGTGGGATGGACTGACAAAGTAACTGGAGTAATTGGGGCAGGAGTATCAGGGATAGTGAGATTGGCTCAGAATAGGACAAGGTTCAGAGCTATTGTCCTTAGGGTTGCCATGAGTCACAGTCTATGATATGAGGGCATATAACAGCAACAACAAGGGAAGTTTTCAAAGCCCCCTCCCTTTCCTCTCTGTTTAGGCTGGGAGAAGGTGGATAAACTGTCATGAGCGGTGTCAGGACTTTTCCTTAAGCAACGTTTCTTGAAGAAGCCTTATGTGAATCTTCCAGGCAACCACTGACAAGTTTTCACTTGAGCAAGGTGTTTCCAAAAAGGTGTAACTCCTCCTTACCAGGCTCCTTCTCACCAAATATTTGGACGATTATCATGCTGCCTCCAATCAGTATTATATAACTTGAGTTCTTTATTCTAACTCTAAGTATTTGTCTGCTACTTCGCCATTTTGAGGGGCTCTGGTGGCCTAGAGTTTCATTCTGTAGAATCTATGTCATTCCACATTTGAGCAGTCTTTTACTTTTCAATGAAAGTGTCTCTTAGATCATACCAAGTATTTTTATTATAGGAGAAAAAATCCCCAGTAACCACTCTAATTACTGAAAATCAAGAAAAGGTATGCTGTAGAAAATGAAAAAAGATAGAGTGAGAGTAGAGTAGGGGAATCAGACCACCAGCAGAGCCAGTTAAGCCCAACACTCCTCCACAGGTTACATTTTACAGAAAGATTTATATAAAGTTACACTATTGAAGTTCTATACACATTAAGATGACAAAGGAAAAAAGGATGTCTATACATTTCATTTACTGACTTCTTGGGTCAAAGACCCTTTGATAGAGTGGCAGTTTCATGTTTTCATGTTATCAGAAACCAGGATATTCGCATGACACAGAAAGAGAAAATGCACAATAGGTGTTACAAAAGGGGATAAAGAATCAGAAGAGGCAACTAGTAATAACTATAACTATAACTATAACTATAACTATAACTATAACTATAACTATAACTATAACTATAACTATACTATAACTAACTATACCTATAACTATACCTATAACTATAACTATAACTATAACTATAACTATAACTATAACTATAACTATAACTATAACTATAACTATAACTACACTATAACTATAACACTATAACTACAACTATAACTATAGCTATAAAATTATAACTATAACTATAACAATTATAATTATAACTATAAACTATAACTATAACAACTATAACTATAGTTCAAACCTTGAATTGCTATAATCAAGGATGCTTTCAGCAGAATATTAAATGATCCAGGAAGTATTAAAAGAAGATGGAAAGAATATACTGAGTCACTGTTTCCAAAGGAATTGGCAGACACAGAAGAATTTCATGAAACAACATATGAGCAAGAGCCTATGGTGATGAAGGAAGAAGTTCAGGCTGCTTTGAAGGAAAGAGCAAAAAATAAGGCCCCAGGAATAGGTGATATACCAATTGACATATTAACAGATGCTGCCCTGGATGTGCTCACCAAGTTGTGCCAAGAAATCTGGAGAATCACCGCCTGGCCAACTGACTGGAAGAGATCTATATTTGTTCCCATCCCAAAGAAGGGTGACCCAACAGAGTGTAGAAACTATAGAACAATATAATTGATTTCACATGCAAGCAAGATTCTACTGAAGATTATCCAAAAACGACTGGAACAGCACATCAACAGAGAACTACCAGAAGTCCAGGCTAGGTTTAGAAGGGGTTGTGGTACTAGGGATATTGTAGCTAATGTTAGATGGATCTTGGCTGAAAGCAGGGAATACCAGAGGAATGTATATCTGTGTTTCATTGACTATGCAAAGGCGTTTGACTGTGTGGATCATAACAAACTATGGCTGAGTCTGAGAAGAATGGGAATCCCAGAACACTTGATCGTGCTAATGAGAAACCTATACTTGGACGAAGAGGCAGTTGTCAGAACAGAGCAAGGGAACACTGCATGGTTCAAAATTGGGAAGGATGTATGCCAAGAATGTGTCCTGTCTCCATACCTTTTCAACCTGTATGCAGAACATATTATCCGGGAGGCTGAGCTCTATGAGGAGAAATGTGGGGTTAAGATTGGTGGAAGATCTATCAACAATCTGCGTTATGCAGATGACACAATCCTGCTTGCTGAAACTGAGGAGGACCTGAAGCGCTTGCTGCAGAGGGTCAAGGACTGCAGCCTTCAATATGGCTTGAGGCTCAATGTCAAGAAGACAAAGATTCTCACTACTGGACCAATTGGCAGCATCAGGATGGATGGTGAAGAGATTGAGATTGTTCACAGCTTTAGTTTGTTTGGCTCCACAGTCAGCACTCTTGGCACCAGCAGCCAGGAAATTAAAAGACATATTGCGATGGCAAAGTCTGCTGTTAGGGACCTCTCTAAAGTACTGAAGAGCAATGGTGTCTCTCTGGAGACTAAGGTGCATCTGATACAGGCCAGAAGAATTCTAGGGCAAAACAACCAGTTTTGCAAGCTAGAGGCAACTGATGTTAGTTTTACATCTATACTATGTATTTGAATAATCTTGAATTTATTAATTCCGCTCTACCACAGGCTTCTCTGAACTTGTTATAGGCCATATGATTTCCAATTGAGCTTCATATTCAACAGCTATCAGGCAGCCTGCATGATTGTGTTTTACACTAAAACACTTCTATCTAGAATATACAAAAGACTCTTAAAAATCTGTATGAGAAAACACATTTGGGTTGATAGAGTGAGAACTCCTAAAAATTTGCTCTTCAGTATAAATAATGATGACACTGACAAAAATTGTCTCATCAACTTTCCCTGAAATAAGGACATTAATCAAAGGCTTTCAATACTATGTATGAGAAGGGTTTATTCAAATAAATGATTGGATTTTGGTCACAAAATCAAGTTTTATGTTTTAACTTGCTATGTTTCCATCTTCTACTTTCTAGCTCTGTGGTTGCCTTGAGAACCAGTTGCCTCATGACTACCAAACAAATCCTATCCTTTGTGAGCTCTGGTGGTTCAGTGGCAAGAAGCTGCACTGCAGTCCCAGAGGTGAGCCGTTCGAATCCACCAGATGCTTTGCTGAAGAAGGAAGGACAATTTCTTCCTGTACCAGTCAGATCCAATTTGACAGTACACACACACACACACACACACAGACTTTCTAAAAAAAAAACCAACCCACCTATCCTTGTCGAGTTGGATTCAATGACTCCATGTCATTCTTCAGGACTAAAGCACTGGCCTTCGACTTTCCCAGGCTGTATAATCTTTGTAGAAGCAAACTGTCACATCCTTCTGTTAAGGAGCAATTGATAGGTTCAAGCTGCCCAGCTTCTGGTTAGCAGCTAAATGCGTAACCATTGTGCAACCAAGTTTCCTTTCTTATAACTACAGTAACTGTGAAAATCAGCAGCCACTGGAGGGTCCCAGATAGCTTCATCCTTAGTGAACTGTCATTATTCCATCTGACAGCTCCTGGATACCCCTACTGTCAGAATTCATTTTCCGTTGATCTGATTTAAAGTGTATTCATTGCAAAACAACCTTTCTCGTAGAAAACAACCTTCCTCATAACCTTTGTCTAAAACAGGCAGTTAACAATTGTTTAACATCACAGCTGCCCAAGGCTGGGATAGTAGTTTGGAGAAACAAAAAGCTGACCACAAAGTTTTTACGGAAAAGCTGAGTAATGAAGTTTCCCTAAGGAGCTTTGAACGCTTTTCCTATGCTGTCAGAACTTGAGAAGGCATGCATGCTCCAGAAAGACCCCAGAAGACCCTGGGATATTACCTCCAACTGACCTTGCTGTTCTGCACAGACAGGAAGTATAAGCTAAAGCAGAGGTGTAGACTTCAAGACTATTGAAAGCTTCCCTCAATACGCACACAGTCCCTCAGCAAAGGCCGGGAGACTTATCTGTTCAAGACATTTAAGAAAACAACTGTCCAATTACTAGGAAACGACTAATCGGACAGAACAGAGGCTCAGAGACCACAGGCAAACAATGCATATTGCTTGGAACATACGCAGAAAAATCACTAAACATGCAACAGCAGCAACAGCAAATATCCTTGGTGGTGGTGGTTGTTGTTGAGACCATGGAGTCAGAACCAACTCATAGCTGACCCTCTGGCGGGTTTGCAGAGGCCGTCAATCACAGGGGAGGAGACTGCCATCCTTCTCCTGCAGAGCAGGTGGTGCATTCAAACCATGTGCCTTTGGGTTGGCAGCGCACCTCCTTCTCACTAGGCCAAAATCTGATATATGGAATCGACACATTTTTTTGTTGTTTGTAGCCATGCCGTAGGCTCTGATTCGTGTTGGCCATGTTAGCTAGAGACTAAGGCTGACCCTCCTCCCCTAACCTGCTGTGGAAGCGGGGCTGGGGTTCAAATGCCAGGACTCAGGCTGGTAGTGAGCAAAAGCAGAGAAATGAACCCCCTTGAGTCTGGCTGCGTAATTGCAGGATACACCAACAATTCTGCGAAATTGAGGCAGGAAGTGAAAGTAGGTCTTGGGTGGAGGGAAAAGAACAAACCGTACGGTGGCCCTTCTCTGCAGTCCTCCTTCCCCAAAATGATAAAAGTGAGTGAAAAGGCACGCCCTGGAGGAGGAGGCAAAGTCAGCCCCACACAGTTTCCAGAAACATGTGCAATCTGCCTACGCTCCAACTTAAATACAAACTCATTAATATTTGCTATATAAAGTCAGAGAAGTGGCATCTCCTAGATTATAGACTCCTGGGCTTCCAGACATAAAGACCAGGACCTTAGTCACTGGTAGAGACACCTGATTGGTGATCAATCCTGTGATTAACTCTCCAGGTTCCAGTTTTCCCAACTCGGGTTACTTGCTGTGCTGCCTCAAGAACCCAGGAATCAACGCTCCGGACTTTCCACACACAGGTAATTAATCTGGGAGGTAGATGAGAGCAGAGGGGCAGGGAAAGATGCTGGCAAAAACAGGGAGAAGGGGTCTGAACCAAATGGGAAGAAATATAGGGGGGAGGATTGGAGGTTTAATTACCAAGTGGAGATTTGGGACTAACCATTCCACTGGATTCTAGACTGAGTTCTAGCAGCCTCAACTCTCAGCTCCACATTAAGACACAAACTCAGTCCCTTTTTTGGACCAATCTCAGTTTCATGCTCAGCTCACATCTAGCTGCAGCTACAAATCTCAGTGCCTTCCCTGACCCAGCTTGATCATTTAGCCACCACCTCAGCTTCCGTGCAGTTGAAAGTTGAGCTTTCACTTAGGCCCAGTTCTACTGACAGCCCAACCCAAGTACTGACCCCAAGCCTGGTACGAGATACAGCATTCATTTTGATCTCTAAAACCAGACCCAATTGTAGCAACAAGTTTAGCTGTAATTTTGTCTTCAACTTCTATTCTAAACTCAACCCAACTCCAACCCAAACCCCAGTTCAGACCACACTCCCCAGCTCAGTTGCAAACTTGAGCACATTCCCATTTCTAGTTGTAGCCCTCGGATTATTTGAACCTGAACCTCGGTTCCAGCAGCAGCCCCAGCCTCCTCCTTGGCCTCGCACCTGCTCCAGCCTTGACATTGTCCTGCCTTCATTTCAGCGCTGCAGGCTCCAAGCATGCTGATGCAGTATGAAAACCTGCAGCACCCGGACAGTGAGAAGAGCAGCCAGAAGTTTAGCAGTGGTAAGAGGAATGGGACCCCCGGAGAAGCATTCTTTCCTAAAACACCCCCTTGATACGTCCTGGATGGATTCTGCTGACAGATCAGGTTTCCTCTTGAGCATCTTTACCATGGAAACTAGTGGGGTCCTTGCTTTCAAGGTCCAGCATCTGGTGGTCCCCATCTAAAGAGGGTCTGAGATTCTCACAGTGACAGGAACCAGAAAGATTACAGTTGGCATGCCTTTCTGGACTCTGTGAGGAGTAGAAAAGAGGTTAGAGTACGATTTTTGTTGTTTGTCATGTACGACCAAGTTGAGTCAGAATCAGAGGCAATAAATCACACGGGAGGAGATTGCTCATCTTTCTCCTACAGAGCGACTGGTGAATTCTACCAATGTGCCTTCCAGGTGACGGCACAGCTCCTTACCACTGGACCACCAGAGCTCTGTAGGGTAGGGTTTGATTTTGTTGTTATGTGCTGTCGAGTAGGAATGGACTCATAGCTGACCCCCCAGCAGGTTTTCTGAGCAGTAAGTCACATGGGAAGAGACTACCTAGCCTTCTCCTGCAGAACAGCTGGTGGAATTGAACCATATGCCTTTGGGGTTGCAGTGCAGTTTCTCACCAGTAGGGTAAAGGAAGATAAATAGTAGTTAGATGTGAAAGATAAGATTCTTTCAAATCTGATATTACAGATGAACATGAGCCTGATAAAGGTCTGCAATATGCTCAACTCTCTCTGTGTGCTCCTGCCAGCTCCCTGAGTTCTGGTGACAGGACCTTACACATCACCGTTATCCCCTGCCTGTGTGCACAGATGCATGGAGTGGCAGGAGATTATGTACTTGGGAATGTTGCTGGTTCACAATAGGGAAGGCCAAAGGGCCGGGATCCCCTACTAACCACCTTTTCTTCCCAGGCCTCCCCCAAGCTGATGTGTGTCCAACCTTCATTCCGAGACAGTTTTCCTCTAGCCCTCTTCTCCTGTCCCTGCTGTGTCCTGGATTCTCTTCCACTTGGCCCTCTCTCTCCCTGCAGGGCTGCATTCTCTCCAGTTCCTCCTGCAGCGTCTCTGTTCTGGACTCCACCTCCACCTGCTCTCCCTGGGCTTCAGCCTCATTCTGCTGGTCATCATCTGTGTGCTCGGATCCCAAAGTGAGGTCCAGAGGGGTGGGCAGGGATGGGGCAATAATGAGATGCAGTAGTGAAGTATTGATGGGGACAGCAATGGGGACCAAAGCTGAGGGCAAAGCATTAGACAAAGGGACCATACTAGGACAGTTATGTGGGTAACAATGAGGGTTACTGGTACAGCAGTGCAGTCGCCAGCCATCCTGGCCATGATGGGACCACTGTGTGATGCAGTGATGGAAACATTGATGGGGCCATGAATGAGCAGAGATGGGGGTTCTGATGAAGGCAGTGATGGATCCATGGGCTGATTGTAAAGCACTGTTGCTATGTTGTTGTGTGCTGTCGAGTTGGAACCAACTCACAGTTGACCCTCAAGTGGTCTGTCAGAGAGTCAAATGGGAGGAGCATGCCCATCTCCTGTGGAGCAACTGGTGGATTTGAACCACGTACATTTGGGTTGACAGCACAGCTCTTTAACACTAAGCTGCCAGAGTTCCCTATAAAGTACAAGGGTTAGACAATAAGACTTGAGTTCTGGTTCCAGCAATTTATTAGTTGAGCTATATAGAAAGATTAAGGTCTTTGGGTGGTGCAAATGACTTAGAGTTAAATACTTACCTAGAGGTGGGAATTTTGAAGCCACCCAGAGGCTCCAAGGAAAAAAAGGCTTAGGACCTGCTTCTGTAAAGAAATCTTATGGAGCAGTTCTGTTCTTCACACGGAGGTCACCATGAATCAAAATGTGGTGGCTATAGGTAGACAAATTACTGAACACCATGATGAAGCCCCCGTTTTTTTCATCTGCAATATGGGACAATAGTGCCTGTCCCATTGAGCCAGCTAATTAATACATGTGAAGTGCTCTGGCCAGTGCCTGGCACAGGGCGAGGATGCCATCACTCTTGGTTCTGATCGGCTCATCCTCCTAATTAGGTTCTAGGCTTCAGTGGGACCTGTTGACCTTGAGGACAACTTTCCACAACTTCACCTTGACCAGTGATGCTGAGATGCAGGCTCTGAACACCCATGGTGAGCCCAGGGGTGGGAGTGAGCTGTCTGGGACGGGGGTAGATGAGAGTGGAAGCCTGGCCACTGAGCTCCCCCCACCCCATGCCCCAGGTGGTCACTTGCAAGAAATGATAACATCTCTGCGTGCTGAGGTGGAAGGTCATAAGCAAGAGCTGCAAGCAGGTAAGAGAGCCTCTGAGAGGGGCCTGGGGTCAGGCAAAGTGGCATGTGGCAAGCCGGGTGCTGAGCTACCCTCTCCTTAAGCCCGCAGCTTGGAAAACAAGGTGCTTACTCTGGAGAAAAACCTGGATGAACAAGTGCAGAAACTCCAGTCAGGTCAGAGGCCACTGTTCCTTGGGGAGGTGTGTGGGAGGACATAATGGCTCCTGGTCTCCAGGCGTCAGCGGCAGCCACACTCAGGGCCCTGCCCCCACTGCCCATCTGTCTGTGTTCCAGGCCATTCCAATCTGCTCCTGAAAGTCCAGCAGCTGGAAAAGGGCTTGAGATCCCTGGTTTGCCAGATGGCAGCTCTCAAGAACAATGGTGAGGAGTGTGTGTGTGTGTGTGTGTGTGTGTGTGTGTGTGTTCACACCTCGGTCCAAATTTCTTCCCACCATTTTCTGGGCATCATCTCAGCCTCATTTCCCTTCTTACCACCTCAGGCTCTCAGACCACCTGCTGTCCCCCAAACTGGGAAGAATTTAAAGGTAACTGCTACTGGTTCTCTAATTCTAAGAAGCCCTGGTCTGAGGCAGAGGAATACTGCCAGATGAATGGTGCCCACCTGGTTGTCATCACTTCCAGCGAAGAGCAGGTGAGGGCTTCTGGGACCCATGTCCCCTTGGGGCCTAGATCTAGGGAAGTGGTTCTTAAGCTCGAATGCACATCAGTTTTACATAGGAAGCTTTAAAGTCTGCTGACGTGGCTTCCTCAGAGACTTTACTGGTCTGGGTATTTGCTGGCCTAACGGATTTCATGCATAGTTAAAGTTTAGAATGACTCATCAAGGAGTTGAGAAAAATCATGAAAGCATGCTGTCCCCCTCCTCCAGAATTTTGTCCAGGAAAAAATGGGCAACTCAGAACACTGGATGGGCCTCCATGACCTTGATGGAGTTTGGAAATGGGTGGATGGGACAGACTACGAAACCGGCTTCAAGTGAGTGTGTCCCCCATCCCTTGTGCTCCTCATGGTGTTGACCCCGGCTGCTCCTTCCCAGACCTGAATTCTGCACCATCTGACCTTCCCAACTCTGTGTGGTTCTCCTCCCTCAGGCACTGGGCGCCAGACCAGCCAGATGACTGGTACGGACATGGTCAGGGTGGAGGTGAGGATTGTGCCCACTTCACATACAACGGCAAATGGAATGACAACGTCTGCAAGACACCCTACAAATGGATCTGTCAGGCCAGATAGCACACTACCAGCTGGGAGGAAGGCCAGCCAGGACGCGGCTGCCTGGGAGGAAGGCCAGCCAGGAGGCCACTGGGGAGGAACACCGAGACCTGTTGGTCTAGAGAAATTCTAGAGAAATGGTGAGGGGCGATTCCTTCCCCGAAATTATTCCCCCAAGGAAGAGGAATAAACTCTGAGGAATCAGAAACTCTGCCACTGGTGTTCCCTTTCCCACTCCCTAACTTTAGAAGGACAAAAGTGGTGTTCACGAGATCTTATTTTTCACCTTTAAAAATCAACTTTATTGGGGTGTCATTTTCACACAGTAAACTCCATCTATTTAAAGTGTAGAGATGAGTGTCATTTTCTTCTATTGTAGGAAAAGATATGTAACAAAGTATACAACAATTCAATAATGTCTACATTTGTGGTTCAGTGATGTTGATTACAGTCTCATGTTGTGTTCTATGGAGAGAGAGCGCTCAAGGGAGAGCTCGGTTCAGTGCATCCCTCCCTGAAGTTCTTCTCAGAGCCACACCTCTCAGATCTCTGAGACTGTAAATCTCTACTAGAGAAGACTGCCTATCTTTCTCTCTCAGAACCTCTGGTGGATTTGAACCTTTGAGCCACTGGAAGTGCACAAACTTTGAGTGAGCAGTGTAACTCATTACAGACTATGCCAGCAGAGAGAGGTGAGAGGAGGAGAGCAAGATTGATTGATTGATTGATTGATTGATTGATTGATTTCAATGAAATGGCTCACCTGCTTTTAGAGGCAAATCAAATCTCGAGATAAAAACATTGGGGAGGCAGGGTCCAGCTGTCAGCAGGTAGGCATGGCCTCATGATGCTGACGCTGGAAGCTATCCTGTGATCCTGTGGTCACTTTATCAAAATGAAAGAGAGAGGGAGGGAAAGAGAGAGAGGGAGAGAGGGAGAGGGAGAGAGAGAGAGAGAGAGAGAGAGAATGCCCAAGTCATTGTTGGGAGGCAGGGGTATAGTATAGATGGTGGGCTAGGATTACTTATGAGCCCAAAGTGAGCATGTACAGCAGCCCACTGACTGGAGATCACGTGCCAGGTGTGTTGCTGTGTGCTGTCAGGTTGACTGGCTCATTGTGAGCCTATGAACAACAGCTCTGAACCTTGCCCTCTCCTGCACCATCTTCACCATCTCCGACATACTCGCACACATTGTTATAGTCACTATGTCAATCCATCTTGTTGAGGGTCTTCCTATTTTATGCAGACCTTCTACCTTTCTCAGCATAATATTCTTCTCCAAAGACTGGCCCCTCCTGACCACATGCCCAAAGTACGTGAGATGAAGTTTCACTGTCTTTGCCTCTAAGGAGCCTCCTGGTTGTACTTCCTCTCAGTCAGACTTTGGGCAGTTCCTGGGCTATTCAGTCCTCTTCTCCAAAACCACAGCTCAAGGGCACGGATTCTTCTTCTGTACATCTGACAATATCTATCTAGCTATTTGCCAAAAGGTCCAAACAGAAATATCATGTAGGCCACACACCTAAGGAGACCTACCCTTAAACAGATAAGGATAATTGTCTTTTTAAAGGTCTGCTTGTAATCTAACCTATTAACATCATAAGGATTAGAATTCTTAACAAATAGTATTTACATTCTGCAGAGGCTCATGGTCTCGTTGATATTAATCAGGATAGGTCTCTACCATCCTTGTCAACGGGAGTGTTGACCTCTCCTTTCATACTTAATAATCACTCTGACTGTGATTAAGTGGTGGGCAGGGCAGAAATTGATGCTAGAGATAAAAAAGCCTCAGTTATTGCACCAGATATTACACCCTGCACTCTGGTAATGAGCAAATCATTCAAGAAGCTGGATTTTGTGAAGAAGACTGAGGTATCAGGATCAGGGGAAGACTTATTAACAACTTTCTTTGCATGTTATTTACTGAAAGTGAAGAAGACCTGAAGCACGGACTGAAGAAGATCAGAAACTACGACTTTCAGCACTGATTGCATTTCAACATCAAGAAAACAAAAATCTTCACAATGGGAGCAACTGGCACCATCAAGATCAATAGAAAAAAGAGTGAAGTTGTCCATTACTTCATTTTACTTAAATATCCTCGGTAGAAGCAGTCAAGAAATCAAAAGATGTGCTGCAATGGGCCTCTCCAAGGTTCTAAAGAGCAAGGGTGTCAGTAGAAAGACCAAGGTGTGCCTTATCCAAGCCCTGGTATTTCCAATTGCTTCTCATGCATCTGAAAGTTGGACAATGACCAAGGAAGACTGAAGAAGAATTGATGCCTTTGAGTTGTGATGTTGGCAAAGGGTATTGAATAAACCATGGACCTCCAAAAGAACAACCCTTTCTTGAAGGAAGTGCAACCAGACTACTCCTTAGAGCTAGGAGGTGAAACTTTGTCTCGTCTGCTTTGAACATGTTGTCAGGAAAAGGGCATCATGCTGTGCAAGGTGGAGGGTCAGAGAGAGATGAGCTTCAAGGAGATGAGCTGCTGCAGGGACTGTAACAATGGTCTTGAGCAGAACAGAGATTGTGAGGATGGTGCAGGATAGGGCAAGGTGCAGGTCTGTGTTCATAGGGTCATAGGAGTTGTAGTCTGCTTGATGGCATCCAACACAACAGCAACAACAACAATAACAATAAACCACTTGGATTTTCTACCTGCAAAAAAAGTACGTCTTTAAAAGGAAAAAAAAAGTGAAGCATATTGAAAACCTAACTGATTAGGAATTCTTCAAATCACACCTATCTTCCTAGTTTGACATGAAGGTATCGAGTTTTAGACAGGCTGGAACTCTTGGAGGGAAGTTAGATGAGCGTGTGCAGCTGGTAAGAGGCTCCATATATCAGGGATGTTGCTATTGAGAAAGTGGAGTAGGAACACTGACTTGGCACACCTGAGGGAGGCAGCAAGGTGCTAGCAGACAGAACCATCAAGAGCTATTTAGAAGCTACATTTCCTTAAATAAAGAGAGGAAAAGCAACCCTGAATCTTCTTCATCTGGTAAGAAGACTTTTCCCCCCCTTGCTGTGTACTGTTGAATCAGATCTGACTGACACAGGGGGAGGTTGCCCATCCTTTTCCAGCAGATCATCTGGTGGGTTTGAACTGCGTGCCTTCAGGATTGCAGCGCAGCCTCTTGACACTAGTCCACCAGAGTTCCTGTACAAGAATACATTTTAAAGGAAGACAGCCCCTCAATTTTGAGAAATGTTTTATGCCAGCTTTGGAATTATGCAAACAAAAAAAAAACACCAAAAAAACAAAACAAAAACCCCATCTCTCTGTGATTCAAAGTTATGTAAGAGCCTCTTCTGAAAAAGGACTTTGGTTCCAAAGATGTAAAAATGCTTCTGGGTGAGAATGTAAGCGTTTCCAAATTGTTTCTGGAGACAGTTTTAGGGGAGGGAGGGAGGGAGGAAGGAAGGAGATGGTGGAAGGGGTGGTATGATGCTGTTGGTTCTGGGAGACCCAGCTTCAGTTCTCAGCCCAGGGGCCTCACATGTAGACATCAGCCAGTGGTTGGGGGTGGTGTGTGTACGAGTATGGTGCTAAGAGTTCTCAGGAGAGCCTCGAGTCTTCTGAAAATCACCCAGTGAGACCCCACAGACCACAGCAGCCCAGCAGTTCTTTGTCCTGTTGTGGACGGGGCAACGTGAGTCTGGGCTGACTCCCCAGCACACTGCCAGAATCATAAGGGAAGGCCACATTTTCTTACTAATTCTGATACTTTTTAAAAAAACTAAAACCTTTTGGGTCTTCTCATTTTCCTTGTTGGAACTGCTAGAATCTTTGTCTTTGTTGTTAGGTGCCGTCGAGTCGAGTAGGACTCATGGGGACACTATCCTCTCCTGTGCCCTCCTCACACCCTCTGACATACCTGAGTCAGAGTTTGCTGCAGTCACTGTGTCTGCATCTGCCCTCTGGTTGAGGGTCTTCCTCTCTTTTGCTGAAGATTGACCTTTGCCCCCAAGGAGTACTCTGGCTGTACTTTCTCCAAGACATATTTGTTTGTTCTTTTGGTAGTTTGTGGGATATTTAGATCCTCTAGGCTTTGTCTGACATACTTTGGGCATGTTGCAAGGAGGAACGGTCCTTGGAGAGGGACATCATGCTTGGAAGGGTGGAGGGGTGGAGAAAGAGAGGGAGACCATCGATGAGATGGATTGATACAGTGACTGGTGTAATGACGATAGGTGTTTCAGAGACAGTAAAGTTGGCACAAGATAGAGCAGGTTTTAGGGCTGTTGTACATAGGGTCGCTATGAATTGCAAGTGATTCAATGGCACATAACTACAATGACAACAACAACAGAAAACATTAAGGAGCAGTGGTAATAGTAGGTATATTTTTTTTACTCTTTTCCATGAAACAGGCTTGGTTTTTTATTTCTCTTCAAAATATACTTGTCTTTTCCCACTCAGGTTAATAGTGTCTGGGGTCTTACAAGCTTGCAAGTAGCCACCAAAACTACAACTATTACACTTGGGGGAGGGATGGTATAACAGTGAAGGAATTTTTTTTTTTACTTTTCAAAGAGAAGAGTGAATTGGGGGTCAAGGGTGGGCAGAGAGAAAAAATGCAATAATGAATGAATGGAAATCCAAAGTCTCTGTAAGTGTTCATTAAAATGAATTTTAAAAAAGAACATCAGAAGGATGGTCTGGGTAGAAAATAAAAATAGGTTGAAGCAACTTTGCAGAATCTAAAGATATTAAAAAAAATACAACTACAAAACAACTATGAGATATCATCTCACCCCAGTAAGAATAGCAAA
>NW_006399996.1:1350427-1360880 GCF_000299155.1 Elephantulus edwardii | reverse complement strand
TCTCTCTTCGGAGGGGGAAGCGAGCTGGTGGGGAGGGGTGGGAAGGGAGAAAATTGCGGCAATGAATGAACGGAAATCCAAAACCTCTGTAAAAAATAAAAAAAAAATTAATAAAAAAAATACAACTATTGGTCTCTACTCACTAGCAATTAAAGAAACAAACTAAAATTTCAGAGAAGAAATAGACCTCAGAGTTAATAATGGAGGTGGGGAGTGGACTCAATAAAACTGTCATTGAGTCTGAAGCAACTCATCGCTGGCCAGGTTTTTAGAGGCTATAAATCACAAGAAAGAAGATTGTCTATCTTTCTCCCACAGAGTCTCGGGTGGATTTGAACTGCCAGAGAGACACCACCTTTAGTTTAGCAGCACAAGTCCCTAAAACTTACACCACCAGGGCTCGCAGAACTCATAATAAACTATACACATCACAGCCTCATCTATCCTGGAACCAGAAGAGCTAGAAGTAATTGCGAAGACCATGGCTTGGATCAGGTGTACTTTAGTCTCTATACTGGCATCCTTGCTCTTCAGTGCTCTGGAAAGGTCCCTGACAGAAGATTTTCCCAGTGCAATTTGTCTTATGATTTCCTGGTTGCTGGTACCCATGAGTGTTGATTGTGGAGCCAAGCAAGCTGTAATTGTTAACAATCTCAATCTCCTCTATCTGTCATGATGCTGCCAATTGGCCCAGTGGTGAGAATCTTTGTTTTCTTGATGTTGAGCTTCAATCCATATTGAAGACAGCTGCCCTTGACCTTCTACAGCAAATAACCTCACTTAGGTCCTTCTCTGTTTTGGCAAGCAAGGTTGTGTCATCTGCATAATGCAGGTTGTTGATGAGTCTTCCTCCAATTCTAATGCTATATTCCTCATCATAGAGTGGAGCCTCCCAGATGATCTGTTCCACATATAGATTGAAAATGTACGGAGATAGGATGTGTCCCTGACACACTCCTTTCCTGATTTTGAACCATGTTGTGTTTCGTTGCTCTGTTCTGACGACTGCCTCCTGGTCCAAGTACAGGTTTTGCATAAGCACAAGCAAGTGTTCTGGGATTGCCATTCTTTTCAAAGTCATCCACATTTCGTTGTGATCCAAACAGTTAAAACTGTGAAAATGGCAATATTACCAAAAGCAACCTGTAAATACAATACCATATTCAGATACAATCATAACTTTTCAAAGATATAGAAAAAAATTTTGAAATATAGAGAAAACCACTAACTTTATATAGCAAAGAAAAAAAGCTCCAGACAAGCAAAGAGATACTGACAAGAAAAATAGGCCTCATATTTCCTGAATTCAAAACCTACTATAAAGACATGGTAACAGAAACAGTGTGGCTCTGGTACAACTGCAGGCATGTTAGTCAGTAGGATAAAATCGAGAACCCAGAAATAAGCCCATCTACCTATGGAAAACTGATCTGTGACAAAGGCATAAAAAACTATTAAACGGGGAAATGGCAGTCTTTTTAATAAATAGTTCTGGCAAAACTGGATGGCTATTTGCAAAAAAGAATTTAAAAAATTGAGGTAATATCTAGGCTTCTCATTACATAAAAATTATTAACTTGAGAGATAAAAGCCCTGAGTATAAGCCTAAAATTATAAAACATCATCAAATAAAAAAATGAAGGCAAATTTAGGGCCTCCAAACTATAGCACAATTAGGGTCTCTGAAAAAGGACATCCTTAAGTGCATCAAAAGGCTTCTCCAGAAGAGTAAAAAGAGAAACTACAGATTAGCGATGGGGTATCTTACAAGGGGCTCATCTCTAAAATTTATAAAAAACTCAATGTTGTTGTTGTTGTGTACCATAGTGTCAGAACTGACCCACAGTTGACCCTTTACCAGGTTTTCAGAGGCAGTTAATGGCACAGGAGGAGATTGCCCATCTTTCTGTAGTGCCTTTGGGATTGCAGCACAGCTTCTTGCCTCTAGGCCACCAGTGCTCCCCCCAAAACTCAATAAGAAAATGATAAACAACTCAATTACAAAAAGGGTAGAGGGCATGAATAGACATTTCGCCAAAGAAGACAATCAGTTGGCCAACAAACACATAAAGAAATGCTCAAGATCATTCATTAGGTATCAGAGAGATGCAAATTAAAACCACAATAAGATATTACCTCACCCCAGCAAAAATAGCAAAACTCACTAAAGCACCAAATAACAAATGCCGCCAGGGTTTTGGAGAGATTAGAATTCTCATATACTGTTGGAGAAAGTATAAAATGGTATAACTAACTACTATGCAACTGGTTTGGCACTTCCTTAGAAAGTTGGAGATAGAATGATATTTGATATAACAATTCCACTACCAGGTATATACTAGAGAAATAAGAGCCACAACACAAAAGGACATATTCATGTATATTGCAGCACCATTTCTAACAGCAGAGTTAGAAAGAATTCACAAAGGACAAATGGCTAAAGAACCCGTGGTATATTCACACAGTGGAGTAGTGCATTGCTAAAGGTAATGATTGAGACTTCGTGGGATTCTATAGAAATGAATAAAATGAAAATAAATGATAATGAGGAAATTCAGTCACAACAGGATAATTATTGTATATTATTGCTGTTGGTCATACAGTGGTAACTTGTGGTTGCTGTGAGGCTGAACACTGTGACACTGATGTGTCAGATGCGTTAATGGCTGGTTACCCAATACGGACAGAGAGTGGGGTGGAGCTCCCCGATTAAAACAAGCTTGGAAGGAGGAGTGGCATACACTTCCATAATAGCTTGTCTCTGGAAACCCTATGAACCTGGAGAGAGGATGAGAGACACCCAAGAGTTGAGGACTCTCCTTCATAGGGTCACTATGAGTCGCCAACATTATTGCTGTTGTCACGTGCCATGGAGTAGGAACCGACCCATAGCTTACACTCCAGTGGGTTTTCAGAAGCAGTAAATTGCACAAGAGGAGATTGCCCATCGAAACAAGATTACAACACAGCTTATCACTAAGCCACCAAAAGGCCCTAGTCATGACATAAGACCATGAATATAAAAGGCTAAGAAATACTTTATATACAGATAGAGTCAATGTTAGACAGTTAACAGAGAAGTGAAGTGAAAGAGAATAGACGGGGAAATTACCACATTTATTTTTTAAAAAAGCATACTCTCTATTGCAGCAGTATCTCTCCCCCACTGCTGGAGAAGTCCCTTCTCTTCTCCTTCCCTCTTCCCAAATGAAAACACAAAAATATAACAGGGCTTCAATGGTTAAGATCCACTGTGAAGGATCTAAGAAACCTCTTTAATGTGTTAAATTAGGGAGGAGGGAAGGGAAGGCAACAGTACAATAGATTTGTATAATATACTGTATAACATTGTATAATATATCTTATAATAGATATTGAAGAAATAGTACAATAGGCCCAGAACTGATAATCTGTTTTGTGACCATAAACTCTGTAAAAGGACACAAAACAGAGTGGGGGTGGGGAAATCAATCATCAGAAACAGCTCTGGGGTAAGCAGTTTGGGGTTTTTCCCTCTTTGTTGTTTGTTGTTTCTGTTTGGTGGTTTGTTTTCATGCTCAGTGGGAGGGAACTGCAGACCATACCAGGCCACACTGTCAAAGGGAGTGAAACCAAAATACCATAAAACTGTGCAGTGTGTCAGCAGAAATTTGTTCTTTTGAAATAAAAATGTCCCTGTTAGTTACAAATAAAAAAACTTTTTTTGTTAAGCCCAGTTTACCTATATCCACATCCTGACTAAAAGCTAAACCTCTAGGCTAATTTACTTTTTCAAACATTGTAGTGCATTCCAAGAACTGGCATCAGTTCTTGGAAAAAGATATTATGCTTGGAAAAGTGGAGGGTCAGATTTTCAAAGCATAGATTGAAGATCCTCAGGGTGGGGGTAAGACAGAAAAACTGGATAAATTATGTTTACTGCATTGAAGCCGATGAGGGAGAGAACAGTTTAAAAGTAATATATTTCAGGGCATTATGATTATTGTAAGAGTCTGGAATGAGGGTTGCAGAGTGGAGTATACTCGGGGTGGGGGTGGGGGTGGGGGGTGCAGGGGAATTGTATACCAATGAAGGAGTTTTTCTTTTGCTTTTCAAGGAGAGGAGCAAACTGGGGGTGGGGGTGGGGTGGGCGGGGAGAAAAGTGCAACAATGAATGAATGGAAATCCAAAATCTCTGTAGATGTTCATTGACATGAATTTTTTAAAAAACCAAAAACACAAAAAAAAAACCAACACAGCTTTAGAAACGAGATAAAAGTCAACGATCATTGTAAAGCAAAAAGGAGAGAGCCACAGAGCAGGGAAACCAGAGCTCTCACCACAGAAGAGCTGGAGCTGTACTAAAGAAAAGGTTGACACATTGTTCTGAGTTGAAATGACTGAACAGTTTGTGTACAAAATGTCAAATGGGAACCTAATTGGCTGTCAAATTTTACTGAAAAAAAAATCAGCAAAATACTATTTTCAAAAGATTTGTCTTTTTGACAAAGGCTCTTACGTGCATCAAGTCGACTATGACTCATAGTGCTTCTATATGAACAACAGATCTGAGCCTCGCCCTATTCTGCTACATCTTCACGTTCTCCACCATACTTGATTGAAGCCAGTGTTATAGTCACTGTGTCACTCCATCTTGTTGAGGATCTTCCTCTCTTTCTCTGACCCTCACGTTTACTATCCTGTGTCTTTTTCCAAAGACTGGTCCCTCCTGATAACATATCCAAAGTATATATGATGAAGTTTTACCATCCATGTCTTTAAGGAGCATCCTGGTTACGCTTCCTCCAAAACACATTGGTTTTTTCTTTTGGCAGTCCTCGTTGATACTCAATACTCTTCTCTGGCACCACGGTTCAAAGGCATTGATTCTTCTTCTGTCATCCTTATTCACTGTTCAACTTTCAGATTCATAGGAAGCAACTGAAAAGACTATGACATCCTTGCTCTTTAGAACATTGGAGAGTCCCTTGACAGTAAATTTTCCCAATGCAAAATGTTTTTCTATATCTTGACTATTGTTACCATGATGTTGATAGTGAATCCAATTAAACGGAAATTGTTGACAATTTTAATCTTTTCTCTATATATCATGACAATGCCTATTGGTTCAATAATGAGGATTTTTGTTTTCTGGAAGTTGAGATGAAATCCATATTGAAGGCTGTAGTCTTTGATCTTTTACAATAAGTGCTTCAAGTCTTCTTCACTTTCTGCAAGCAAACATGTGTCATCTCTACAATACACACTGTTGATGAATCTTTCTCTAATCCTGATGCTGCATTCTTCTTTGTAAAGTCCAGTTTCTCAAATAATTTACTCAGCATACAGATTGAATAGGTATTGAGAAAGGATACAGCCCTAGCATACACAGTTATTGATTTTAAACCATTAAGTGTTTCTTTGTTCTTTTCAGACAAAAGCTTCTTGGCCTAGGTATAAGCACTATTAAGTGTTTTGGAATTCCTATTCTTCTCAATGTTAGTTAGTCATAGTTTGTTTGTTCTACACTGCCAAATGTCTTTTCATAGTCAGTAAAATGCAAATAGACATCTTTCTGGTATTTTCTGCTTTCAGCCAAGAGCCATCTGATATCAGCAATGATATCCATTGCTGGTGCCACGGACTCTTCTTCTAAAACCAGCTTGAAGTTCTGGTAGTTCTCTGTCCAGTGTACTGTTCTAGCCATTTTGGGACAATCTTCAGCAAGATTTTATTGCATGTGAGATTAGTGATATACAACAATAATTTCTGCATTCTGTTGGATCACCTTTTTTTGGAATGGAAACAAATGAGATCTTTTCCAGTCAGTTGGCCAGGTAGCTGTCATCCAAATTTCTTGGTACAGATTGGTGAATAAGCTCAGGGCTGCATCTGTTTGTTGAAATATGTCAACGGGTTTTCCATAATTTCCTGGGTCTCTCTTTTGTCAATGCCTTTAGTGCAGCTTGAAGTTCTTCTTTAATTACCATTGGTCCTTATTCTACTTCCTGAAATGGTTCCATGACAATCAGTTCTTTCCAATAAAGTGATTCTATGTATTCCTTCCATTTTCTTTTGCTATTCCCTAGATTTTGTCCATAGCATCCTTTAGTATAGCAATTCAAGCCTTGGATTTATTTTTCATTTCCTTCAGCTTAGGAAATACCAAGTGAGTTTGTCCATTTTTAATCTCCAACTCCAGCTCTTTGTATATTTCATTATAACACTTTGCCTTGTCTTCTTGAGCTGCCCTTTGAAATCTTCAGTTGATCTCATTTAGTTTGGCATCTCTTCCCCCCCCCCTTTTTTTTTGGCTTCCCAAGGACGTGTGAAGTTTCAAGAGTCTCTTCTGGCATTCATTTTGGCCTTTTCTTTCTCCCCTGTCTGTTCAATTATCTTTTACTTTTTCTAAATGTATCTACCCTACTCCAGAAAACTAGATAGTTCAGGTGAGGCCATCATTATCAGCCCCAGCCCCTGAGTTAGGACTTAATAAAAGTAAGTCAGTCCTGTGGTTTTAACCTCCTTGTCAGTAAGTAGTTTAATTATGGTATTGTGATTCAATTTGAGCCATAGGTGAGGAACTATCTCCTGGGGGGATATGAGAAGAAATCTTCCTTATTGCTAAGATTATATACTTGCTGGCGGGGGCGGGGGGGATATGTACATTTTCTGCTCCACACTGTTATATCTGTATGTCATATCTGAAACTGCTA
This sequence comes from Elephantulus edwardii, assembly GCF_000299155.1. NCBI lineage: Eukaryota > Metazoa > Chordata > Mammalia > Macroscelidea > Macroscelididae > Elephantulus > Elephantulus edwardii. The sequence continues at coordinate 1,354,185 of NW_006399996.1, read as the reverse complement.
TAGCCACTTGACTTCTTTACGAAGGGTTATCTGAGGGGGGAAAACCCAACTCTAATCTAAGAATTTCAGACCTATTAGTAAGAAGTTGAGCTGCAATCTCAAAGGCACATGGTTCGAATCCACCAGCTGCTCTACAAGAGAAGGCTGGACAATCTCCTCCAGTGGAATTTACTGCCTCTGCAAGCTGGACAATGTTGGAACAGATGAAGGGAAGAACTGTCTGAAAGGAGTACCTCCAAGGAGCAAACTGGTTTCACCCTGTTTGTTTTCTTGGTAGTCCATGGTATGTTTAATACTCTTCTCCAGCACCACAACTCAAAGGCATCAATTCTTCTTCTGTCATCCTTAGTCATTGTCCAGCTCTCAGATAAGTCCAGATGAACTGGGACTGACCACCTGCCCTGCTTTCCCCAGTTAGCTTTGTGTTTATTTATGTGAGTTCAGGCCTTGACTGCGGTGGCACTAGCACTCTTTTCATTTCTATTTCTTGGTCTTGAGGTTCTTCTAATGCTTGCTGAGATTTGGGATAAGTTTCTTTGGGCCACAGACCCATGGTTCTCCCTCTGAAGCTGGTTCATTGAAAACAGTGAGAACTCGGGCTTTGCAGACAACTCGGATTTTGGCCTGTCCTTTTGAAGATGAGCAGCTGGGAAAGCTCCACCTTCACATCATCCAGCTGCTCCAACAGCTCCTCCTCCTCCTTGCAGCTAACTTCCCTGGCCTTGAATTTGGCCATGGCTGAGTGATAGAAGCCTGCTGCCCACTGATCCAAGGCCATGAGAAAGAGAAGTGGGATCAACCTTCTTTAAATACATAAGCAAACACTCAGGGATCAAAAGCTTTCACATATTTATTCAGGGCGAACCCTTAGGAAGACAGGCTGCTCAGAACTCAAAAAGTCTTGTCTTTAGGGAAGAGGCAGGAGCCAGCTTGGGAGAGGAAATGGGACTGTGCTGTGGCAGAGACAAGGGAGATTTTTGGCAGAAAGAGGAACTGTGTCTGGAAGTGAGAAGGCTGAAAGGGGAAGATTCATCCTGTGGAAAGACCGAGAGGAGTGTTAGCTGCCTCCATGCCTGAATCATAAAATCTTCAGCTCACAGATCCTCTCAGGTACCTTTGGAACCTCCTCAGGACTTGGTCAGCCCCTCTCCCAATGTCTACACAGGAAGTTCTACACTGGAGAAAGAAAATTGGTGCCCATAAGTTACTTGGACTACTATACACATATAAGCTCCTCCAAGTCATATTATTCAAATCCTGCTTCAGGAAAACCTGATAATTAACTCTTTGCTTTCCTCCCACCGTGATGTCTGGTTTGGGATGGAATTATTCAAATGGAAAGGTTGTGGCCAGGCAAAGCTGCTTCTTCAATCTGCAAGGCAGACCCAGGGATTTCCACCAACCCCTCAAAGAGGCTAAAGACCTTGAGTTTACTGTTGATGTTCAACCTGAAGCTTGGCAAGAGTAACCAATGGGCCCAGAAAACCCAGAGGTAGGTGGAAAGCTGAGAAGGGGAGAGAAGAGAAGCCACCTCTGGCACTTTCAGGTCTTTTTCCTCTTCTCAAATCAAGACATGAGATACACAAGGAGCTAAAGTCGAGATTGGACTGGGAATTGAGACAGTAGGAAGATAATAAGTGAACATAAGAGGCAATGGAATGGAAGGAAGCCTACTTGTGAAGCACCTACCACAGTTATGGCAAAAATGAGAGATTCTAGACACTCAAAGTTTATGGACAAAGAAAGCTCTTTATTGCGTGCTGTCAAAAGCATCAGCTAATGCTCAAACCATTCCAACCCTGAGGGGAAGCAAAAATTGGGTTTATATACAGAGATTGGGCATGGGGGTTAAACAAAGTTCATTGCAGTTGGCAGATGAGATTTCTTCACATTATTGTTTCTGACTTTTCATGGGTGTCCAGGCCCTGGGTCAGGTGTAGGATGTAGTCAGGCAGTGGTAACCAGGCAGGGTCAGCTTGTACTAGAACATAAAGCTTAGTAAAACTTATTGCCAAAATTATTGAGGCATACATTTCTCAAAGGGGCTGTCAGGACAAAATGGCTTTTCTAATGCTAACATAAAAAATGACTTCTCTAATGCTTCTCAATTATTTTTTATGCTTCAGAGAGCTGGATAGTGACTAAGGATGACAGAAGAAGAATAGATGTCTTAGAGTTGTGGTTCTGGAGAAGAGTCTTGAACATACCATGGACCGCCAAGAAAACAAACAGGTCTGTCTTGGAGAGGGTGAAACCAAGTCTCTCCTTGGAAGCTAGGATTTTGAAGCTTTGTCTCACTTACTTTGGGCACTTGGCCAGGAGAGACCTGTCCTTGGAGAAGGATACCATGCTCATAAGAGTGGACAGATAGCACAGGAGAAGAAGTCCCGGATGAGATGGATTGATACAGTAACTGGGGCAATGGGAGTTGATGTGTCAGAATTAGTGAGACAGACTCAGGACAGGGAAAGGTTCAGAGCTGCTGTACATAGGGTCGCTATACATTGCAGGCAACTCAACGACACATAACAACAATAACATATTACAACATTTTTGGAAGCAGGTGTGGCATCCACTACCTATACAAGATGCCTTCAGAACCTTTATGAACTTTCATAAATGTCAATGGTTGTAGAGGGGCTTCAGACCTTTAATTCATAGGGTCACTAAGAGTCATGCTTGACTTGAAGGCAATCAATAACAACAACAATGCTTCACATATAAGCTTCTGCTACACCATGTGCCTGGAATTGTGCTGGGTCCTTTACAAGATTTATCTTACTGAAACATCAATCTTTTGAAGAATTCTCTTCTTTGCATACTCATCCAGTGCTATCAAGTCAGTTCTGACTCATGGTGAACCTCCTGGTTCCCATGCTATAAACCTTGATGGGAGGAGAGTACTCATCTTCTTCCTGAGGAGTGGCTGGGGTTTGACCCACTGACATTTCAGTTAATAGCACAACAGAGAGCCAACTACACCAGCAGAGCTTCTGTCATCTTTGTGTAGGTACCTACTAGTGTTAGAATTAGGACTCAACTCTTAATCAGTTGGAAGATCTCAACTGCTTTTGCAGAAGATACTTCTTGTTGTGGTTAAGTGTTGTCAAGTTGATTACAACTCCTAGCAAGCCTATGAGCAACACACTGGGGCAAAACCCTATCTTACACTATCCTCGTAATCTCTGCCATGCTCATGAAGTTCATTGTTGGAGTCGCTGTCAAACCATCTCATTGAAGATTTTCTCTTTGACTGACTCTACTTTCCCCAGCATTCTGTCTTTTTCCAAAGATTGACCCTTCCTAACAACATACCCAAAGTATGTGAGACAAAGTTGGAGCACCCTGGTTGCACTCCCTCCAAGACAGATTTGTTTGTTCTTTTGGCAGTTCATTAGATACTCAGTACTCTTCTCCAGCACCACAACTCAAAGGGTCCAGTTCTTCTTTGGTCTTCCTTATTCATTGTTCAACTTTCACACACAGCAGTTCAAAATATCATGGCTTGGATCAGGCACACGTTAGCCTTTAAAATGACATCCTTGCTCCTTAGCACTTGAAGGAGAACAGTAACAGCAGATTTCTCCAGTGCAATACATTTAAATATTCAAAAAGAAGAAATGATAACTCAGTTTCCTTATTACATTTAATTATCATGAAAAACTTTTTTTTAAATTTAGGTTGTTTATTTTTCATTTCAATGAACATCTACAGAGATTTTGGGATTCCATTCATTCATTGTTGCACCCTTCTCCCCG
>NW_006399996.1:1342416-1349829 GCF_000299155.1 Elephantulus edwardii | reverse complement strand
CTGTCCTTTTACTCTACCCAGCATGATGCCCCTCTCCAAAGACCTGTCTCTCCTTGCAATATGTCCAAAGTATGTCAGACGAAGCCCCAGAATCTTTGCCTCCAAGGAGTAGCCTGGTTTAACCCTCTCTAGGATGAGCTTAGATTCTTTTTATTGTTATTGTTGTTGTGAGGTGCTGTCGAGTCAAGCATAACTCGTAGTGACCTTATGAACAGCAGATCTGAATCCTGTCTTATCTTGTGCCACCCTTATCTTCTCTGATACACTTGATCCCATTGTTGTTGTAACTGTGTCAATCCTTCTCCTGGAGGGTCTTCTCTTTCACTTTTTCAAACATGGTATCCTTTTCCAAGAATTGGCTTCTCCTGACATGCCCCAAATATATGAGACAAAATCTCAGTCTTTTCTTGTAAGAGGCACTCTGGCTGCCCATCTTCTAGGACAGATTTATTTGTTCTTTTGGCAGTCCATGGCATATTCATTACTTTCCTAAGACACCATAGTTTAAAGGCATAAAGTTTTGCTTCAATGTTCTTTATTCATTGTCCAACTTTCATACATATGTGAAGCAGACTTCTAACCTCCTAGTAAAAAAGTTCAAACCTTCCCCCTATCCCCCCAAAAAAGTGGTGAGTTTTGGTTTCTTTTTTGTGTTTTGGTGGTGGTGTTTTTTTTAAGCCACCAGAAGCCTTACGGAGCACAGATAAACTCTAACACATAGAGGTCTACAGAAGTCACAATGACACAATAAGAACTGCTTCCTCCCCAACTCCCTGCACAAAGAAACAAGGTTATCAAACAACCTTGGTATCAGCAGTCAGAAAATCAAGAGATGTGTTGCATCAGAAAAGTCTGCAGTCAAGGAACTCTCCAAAGTGCTAAAGAGCAAGGATGTCAGTTTTAAAACTCAGGTATGCCTGTTCCAAGCAGTGGTCTTTTCAATTATCATGCATCTGAAAGCTGTCCAATGAATAAAGACAACAAAAGAGGAATTAATGCCTTTGAGTTGTGGTACTGGAGAGCACTAAATATATCTCGTGGGTTGCCAAGAGAACAAACAAATACGTCTTGGAGAAAGTACAGCCAGGTGTGCCTGAGAGAGGAGAAGGGTGAGCCTTCATTGCACATACTTTGGGCATATTGTTAAGAGGAGCCAGTGCTTGGAAAAAGAAATGCTCAGAAAATTGGAGGGTCAGTGTAGAAGGGGAAGAACTCCAATGAGATAGATTAACACAGTGGCTGTTGCAATGGGTTTTAGTGTGGCAGAAATGATGAGGAAGGCATAGAATAGGGAAAGGTTCAGGTCTATAGCAGCTATGAGTCATATTCAACTTGATGGTGCCTAACAACAACAGCAACAGTCTTCTAGGTAATTTTATAAGCTACCTCACTCATTTATTGCCATTGGGTTGAAACTCATTGCTGGCCTTCTAGCAGGTTTTGTTACTATTATTAGGTGGCATCGAGTTGAATATGACCATAGTGATCCTATGAACAACAGATCTGGACCCTGCCCAACCCTATTAAAAAAGTGCCATCTTTATCATCTCTGACATATTCCCAATAGACGTCATTGTTGTTGTTGTTATTAAGTGCCACTAAGTTGCATAAAACTCATAGTGAAAAATTGTCCTAAACTCTGTGCTATTCTTTTCATCCCTGACCCATTTGAGCTCATCGCTGCAGTCATCCTATCAATCCATCTTGGTGAGAGTCTTCCCGCCTTTTGCTGACCTTTCCAAGTATGATGTCCCTTTCCAAGGAATAACCTTTCCTAGCAACATTCTCAATGTATATGAGACAAGCTTTAACATCTTTGCCTCTAAGGAGCACTCTGGCTGCACTTTCCCTAAGACATATCTGTTTGTTCTTTTGGCAGTCCATGGGATATTCAGTTCTCTTCTCCAACATCACAACTCAGGCAATGATTCTTCTTCTGACATCCTTGTTCATTTCCCCAGAGTGCAAATGCATAGCAGGAGATTAGAAAAACTATGGTTTGAATCAGGTGAACCTTAGTCTTTATTTAGTCTTCATTTCTCTTCAGGACTTGTCTCTGACAGAAGACTTTTCCAGTGTTATGATTTCCTGATGGCTGGTAGCAAAAGTGTTGATTGTGGATCCAAGTAAGATGAAGTCATTGACAATTTCAGTCTTCTCTCCATCTACCATGATGTTGCTAGATGTGGCTGCACATCTTCTAAGACAGATTAGTTTTGCTCTTTTGTCAGTCCATGGCATAGTCAGTACTTTTCTAAGACACCATAATTCAAAGGCATCAAGTTTTTCTTCAATGTTCTTTATTCATTGTCCAACTTTCACATACATGTGAAACAGATTTCTAGCCGACTATTAAAAAAAATTCAAGCCTATCCCCTAGTGGATACATACCCAGGGCTGAGGATATTCATTTTCTTGATGATGATACATAATCCATTTTGAAGGCTCGATCTTGTGCAGCAAGTGCCTCAAGTCTTCGTCACTTTCAGCCTGTGAGGTTGTGTCATCTGCATATGCTGTTGATGAGTCTTCCTCCAATTCTGATTCCACATTCCTCTTCAGAAAGCGACAAGAAGATTTCAAAGAGCAGCTTGAGAAGACAAAGCAAAATATCATCATGAAATATGCAAAGAGCTATTGTAATGAAATGCACAGAGAAATGTGGTAGAAAAGCAAAATGGAAGAAAATGTTGAGCATTTCTCAAGCTGAAAGAACTGAAGAACAAACTCAAGACTTGAATTTCAATACTGAAGGATTCTATGGGGAAAATCTTGAATGTTGCCTCAAAAGAAGATAAAACGAATACAAAGAGTCACTATAGCAAAAACGAATTGGTTGACATAGAACCATTTCAGGAAGTTGTATATAACAAACAGTGATACTGAAGAAAGAAGTTCAAACTGCACTGAAAGCATTGGTACTTACTCAAGATGATCAAAGACTATGTAGCCTTCAATATAGACTATATCTAAACACCAATTCTCACCACTGAACCAATGGGCAACATCATGATAGATGGAGAAAAGACTGAAATTGTCAACAATTTTATTTTACTTGGATACGTAATAATAGCAGTCAAAAAATAAAACAGTACATTGCATTGGTTGTCCAGGACTTCTCTAAAGTGCTAAAGAGCAAGGATGTCAGTTTAAAGACTAAAGTGCACCTCATCCATGCCACGGTATTTTCAGTTGTATCCTGTGGATCTGAAAGTTGGACAGAGAATAAGGAACACCAAAGAAGAACTGATGATACCTTTGAAATGTGATGTTGGAGAAGAGTATTAGATGTTCTACAGACTGTCAAAAGAACAAACAAGTCTGTTTTGGAGGAAGTGAAAACAGGATGCTCTTAGAGGTCAGGATGGTGAAACTTCATCTTATACACTTTGGGTATATTGTTAGGAGGGGGCAGTCTTTGGGGAAAGATATGATACTAGGAAATGAGGAAGGTCAGAAAAAGAAAAGAAGACCCTCCAGGAGATGGACTGACAAAGCCACCTCAATGGTCTAAGCATACCTTAGAGCATGAGAGTGGCACAAGATAGAGCGATGCTTGGAATTTTTGTTCATAGGGTCACTATGAGTTGACTGAAGGACGCATTAAAAACAATAACAAAGTCACACGGGAAGAGGTTGTTCATCTTTCTCCAGAGGGACCACTGATGGATTTGAGGCACCAGAAAGCAGCACCTTTAGTTTAGCAATGCGGCTCTCTATAGACTGCCTATAAGAAATAATTTTCCTCCTTAATTAGCTGTCCGTAGCATATAACTAAGAACTTTGACATAAATGTGAGCCCAAGTCTCAGAAGCAGGAAATGCCAAACAGAACACATATCAGGCTCAAAGGAGTAACTGAGTGGCACAATTAGGTGCATAACTACCAACCGGAAAGCTGGGGATCTGAACATACTCAGCCTTGGGAAACCTGTGGAGCAGTTCTGCTTTGCCCACATGAGGTCTTCATGAGCTGGGATCGATTTGACAGCAATAGCAACAGTAACAACCCAGCTTCAGAGTCTTAAGCTGGGTGTTCTTCCCACAGCCCCTCACTGCCTACAGTGGAAACTGGGCTTTGTGGGGAATGCCAGGGGCTAGATCTCATTTGATATTTAATAAAAAATAATAACAATTCTCAGTACGTAAACCTGTATAAAGTAAAATTTTTAAAAATTCTGGTTTGAGTAAAAATTTACAAAGCAAATTGATGTTTAATTCACCCATTCATACACACTTTGTTTTAGAACGTTAATTACAGTACCCACAACATAACTGTACTTTTCTTACTTCTTCTTTGTAATTCTCATTGCCATTAATCCTTTTCTCTTACTCTTTCCTACCCTCAGGGCTTTATCCTTGGGTGAATACTGCTATTTTGATCTTATGTGGTTGGTTATTCTAATGAGTGAGTTGTTCCCTTGTGTTGTTCATTACCTTACGTTGTTGTTAGGTGCTGTCAAGTGGTGTCTCATTCATAGGAACCCTATGGAAAATAGGTCTGAACCCTGTCTTATCCTGGGCCATCCTCATTATCTCTGACACCCTCAAGTCCATTGCTGCAGTCACTGTCAATCAACCTGGTCATGAGTCTTCCTCTTCTTCGCTGACCCTCCTCCACCTTTCCAAGCATGATGTTCCTTTTCAAGGAATAGCTCCTCTAAACAACATGCCTAAAGTATGAGTTTACAAAACAAATTGGCATTTAATTCAATCGTTTATACACATTTACTCATCATACAGATTGAACAGGTACGGAGAAAGAATACCCCTGGATACACACCTTTCTTCCTTTTAAACCACATAGCATTGCCTTGCTCTGTTTGTATAACAGCTTCTTGGTCTAAGACCTGTTTGGTTTTGTATGAACATAATTTAGTGTTCTAGGATTTTAGTTTTTCTCGATGTTAGCCATAGTTTGTTGTAACCCACACAAATACTTCTGCATAGTCAATAAGACATAAATAGACATCTTTCTGGTATTCTCCGCTTTTAGTCAAGAACCATCTAACTGGGCAACCTTAGTAGTTGCCCAGGGATGGGGCCAGCACTGACCTGAGTGCCCGAGTGGCTCACTCCTGACTGGAAAGGTTGGAAATTCTCCACAGGGACCACAATATAATGGCTGGGCAGTTCACCGGGGGTGTCGTCTGGGAGTGGACTCCAGAACCACCACGGGGTCCTACATCGCCAACTGAGAGACTGACAAGCTGACCCCCATACATGACCGGATAATCTGCTGCCGCTCGGGTTCAGCAGCTGATACAGAGGCAGTAGCTGATGCTGTCACTTAGCTTGGCTTTCACAGCATCGAACTGAATGAGCTTCCACGGGTACACACAGCAGCCAGCCTCTTTAAGGAGATGTGCTACAGATACCGGAAAGACCTGATGGTGGGAATCATCGTTGCAGGCTGGGACCCCCAAGAAGGAGGGCAGGTGTACTCAGTGCCCATGGTGGGTATGATGGTAAGGCAGTCCTTTGCCATTGGAGGTTCTGGAAGCTCCTTTATCTACCGTATGTTGATGGTACCTACTGGGAAGGCATGACTAAGGAAGAGTGTCTGCACATCACTGCCAATGATCTCGCTTTGGCCATGGAGCAGGATGGCTCCAGTGGAGGAGTCATCCACCTGGCAGCAATTGCAGAATCAAGGGTAGAGTGGCAGATACTGCTGGGAGACCAGATCCCCAAATTTACCATTGCCACTTTTCCTCCCCTCTGAATCTCTGTACTCTGAGATATATATATATGGTCTGATATATCTGATGTATTGACAGAAAGTTCAAGAAACAGTTTGTCAAAAAGAAGAAGAAGAAGAAGAAGAAGAAGAAGAAAAAAAGAACCACCTGACTTCAGCAATAATAATCCCTGGTGCGGTACCATGGTTTCTTCTAAATCAGCTTGAATTTCTGGCAGTTCTCTGTCAATATACTGTTTTAGCCATTTTTGGAAGGTCTTCAGCAATAAGTATGCCTATCTACTTAAGTCATAGTCTACTCAACTGCTTCCTAGACATCTGAAAGTTGGATAATCAATAAAGATGTTAGAAGAAGTCCTGAAGCCTTTGAGTTGAGGTGTTGGAGAAAAGGACTGAATATTCCATGGACTGTCAAAAGAACAAAACAAATTATTTTGGAGGAAATGCAATGAGAGTACTCCTTTGAGGCAAGGATGTTGAAACTTTGTCTCACATACTTTGGTCCTGTTGGTAGGAGGGGCCAATCTTTGGAAAAAGACACATAATGCTTGTAAATATGAAAGGTCAGAGAAAGAGAGAAAGATCCTCAACGAGATGGATCAGTACAGTGACTCTAACAATGGGCTTGAGTATATCAGCAATGATGAGGTGACACAGGACAGCAGAGGGTCAGAGCCATTGCTCATAGAGTCGCTATGAGTTGTAGCCAACTTGACAGCACCAAACAACAACAATTGTTTGGCTAAAAGTTGAGCCATGAAAGTAAATTTTATTTCTGGTTTGACTGGTGATTAAGGGCCATAAATCTCCTGGATTCCATCTCTTTGTAGAACCTTCAGTTAATCTTTCAAGAACAATAAGACTAGTGGGGAGGGTAGGAGGTGGTGATGGAGGGAATGGATAGGAACTGAATTGGAAGAAATACTGAGAAACAAAGTTGTAGAAGAGGTAAGAGGAATAATAAGAGACAGAATTCCCATTCCACCCCAGGCCTTTCTTCCAGCTTCAGCTCTAGCCCCAGTTTTGCCTCATTTGTTCTGACCTCAGCCTCATCACTGGCCATGGCCCAGCCTCAGTCCCTGAAAAGCTCAGAAGACTGTTTGTTCCTTCACAGACTTCCCTTCACATCATGAATGTCACTGCTGTGAGCAGCACCTTTACTCTCAGTCTCCCCACTATTACTTCATGTCTTGCCACTGCTCTGCTTCTCTCAAGCGAGAGCGTCTAAAGATGTTTCTCCTTGGTTCCTTGGTGGTTAGCCTTTTATTCTCATTCTCTTTGCAAGGTCTGTTTCTCTCTATTTGTCCTGACCCTAAGTCTGGGCTCTGGATCTGTGCTGAGTGTTCATAGCCTGGTCTCAGGGTAAGCTGGTGAAGGGGAGGGTTGTGGGAGGTTAGGGATGGGAGACAAATTTATTAGGCACTTAGACACTGTGTTGTTGTTTGTTGTTATGTGCCGTCGAGTGGCTTGTGACTCATAGCAACCCTATGTACAACAGCCCTAAACTCTGCTCTGTCTTGAGCCAATAGCACTGTCTCTGACATTACTATCCCGATTACCCCAGTCACTGAATCAATCCACCTCATAGAGGGCCTTCCCTCCTGCTCTGTCTCTCCACCCTCCCAAGCATGATGTCCTTCTCCAAGGACCGGTCTCTCCTTACATGTCCAAAGTATGTTAGACGGAGCCTCAGAATCCTTGCCTCCAAGGAGC
>NW_006399996.1:1325988-1340533 GCF_000299155.1 Elephantulus edwardii | reverse complement strand
TGGCCCTCTATGAGGTGGATTGATTCAGTGACTGGGATAATTGGGATGGGAGTGTCAGAGACAGTGCGATTGGCACAGGACAGAGCGGAGTTTAGGCTGTTGTACATAGGGTCGCTATGAGTCGCAGGCGACTCGACGGCACATAACAACAACAGGATGAATCTTTTTGTTTTCCTAGCAGTCCATGGTACTCTCAATACTTTTCTCCAGCACCACAGCTCAAAGGCATCAGTTCTCCTTCAGTCATCCTTGGTCATGTCCTCTGATGCATAACAAGTGATTGCGAAGACCATGGCCTGTATCAGACACACCTTTGTCTCCAGAGACACCATTGTTCTTCAGTACTCTGGAGAGGTCCCTAAGAGCACACTTTCCCATGGCAATGTGCCTTTTAATTTCCTGGCTACTGGTGCCAAGAGTGTTGACTGTGAATTCCTTTATGTTGTCCTTTGCCTTGGTTCTTTGAAAAAGTAGTTTGGGAGACATTCCACTTTAATAATCAGACTTAGTTCTTCAGGTAAGAAGGTGGTGGTAAGGCTCCAGGCTCTTTTCTATGCCAGAAGGTTTACTTCTTTAGTTTAGATTGATTGACATTTCTTGGGTTAGCTGTAGACAATTTTATGTTTTGATAGCTTTTGTCTAGCCCTAGGATGCAGTTTGCCTTGTGACTGGTCTGTTCTATACATTTTTCAGGAATTGGTTGGTTTACAGTGCAAATGAGGTCAATTTGTAGCTGGAAAAAGAGAAGACCCCCAAGAAAATGAATTTACACTGTAACAATGGGTGTGAACATATCAGAGATGGTGAAGATGATGAGGATAAGTGTTAGGGTTAAGATTAGGGATAGGGCAAGTTTAGGGACAGGGATAAGGCAATATCTGTTGTTCGTAGGATTGCTATGAGTCATAGTCAATTCAATGGCACCTAATAACATAATAACAGCACCTGCCCACTGGGAGGTTGCTCAGTTTGTGGTCCTGGTGGGAGGGCCATGTCTTGAAATTTGTAAAGAGTTTGCTTATATAAGTAGCCAGCCCCAGTGAAATATTAGGTTTTTCACTTGTTCGTTTTATTTTTTTTGTGTTTTTTTTTTTTTTAATTTTGCTTTGTTTTGGGTTTTTTTTTTAAAAAAAAAAGAGGTAGGAAAGCTCTGGTGGCCTACTGACAAGAAGGTGCTCTGCAATCCTAGAAGCACATAGTTTGAATCCACCAGATGCTCTGCTGGAGAAGGAGGGACAATCTCCTCCTGTACCAGTCAGATCTGATTTGACGGTATACACACACAAAAAGAATAATAAAAAAATTTTTTTTAAAAAAAGAGGAAAGAAGAAACACAGGGAATGAGGAACCTCCTAAAAGAGCCGTAGCATAGGGCATAGGCTGCAATACTGACAACAGTGAGGTGCCCACCAGAGACCCTGTGCAGAGCTGGTAGTGACAGGCTCAGAAGGGGCCCTGCAGCAGGGCCAGTGGTGAGGGCAGAAAACTGCTGTTAGAAAAACAGCTAGAAAGTTGAGCAAACTGCCACACCAGTTGCAAGCTGCACCAGTTAGCAGTGGTGAAGCCAAAGGCAGTGTGTGGGTCAAGCTGTCTGCCGTTGGCAATAACAGATGATGCAGCTGTTCTGAGAGTTGTAACCCTAAGGTCAAGACTGTTCCAGGCCTGAGGGACAAGAGAAGGCTACAATAACATCTACCTTGAGAGGACCAAGAGAGGGTATGCATGGTTAGGAGAGGCTGAGAAAGCTGCCTTCCACTACAGAAAGGAGCTCCCTGTGTTGGGAGATTTTCAGACCTTGTCTACTTCCTTATCTTGATCCCTTAACTATGAGCATGGTCTGTGTGGCTATTGCAACGAATTCTTGAATTCAGCAGGAAAGTAGAGAGTGCTATGGGAGGAATAACTGGTGACAATGAATAGTTTTTTTTAAAAATGGAAAAGTGGAGGTGTACTTATAATTCATTCTGCTAAGATTAGTAGCATGCCAGTCACAAGAAATGTTGAGTCAACATTGTCCCAAATGCTTGACTTGCCATCTGAGTCCATGATTTCCAATATCAATCATTCCTTCTCTGTTCAGCTCCCTAGCTTCTCTATGTTCCCTGGGTCTGGTGGTTCACTGGTAGGTCTCCCAGAGCCTCAGAACTGTCAGAGGAATGAATGACATGATTGTAGGTTTACAGGTCAGTTTTACAGAAACTGGTGAGTGATGGGCAAGTATCCTGTAAACTGTCAATTGTGGCATGGCTGGATGATGACTGTGTATGCAGGCTGATGGTGCAGAGACTGGTGAGCAATGGATCAGGCTAGATGCAGCTGGATGATGTGTCTTAGGTGAGTGAGTATTCTGAGAGAGAGGCACTGAGGTTCCCATGTGCTTATATAAGCCTCTAGTAGGAAAGACAGGTTCTTGGAGAGGGACATCATGCTTGGAAGGGTGGAGGGACAGAGAAAGAGAGGGAGACCATCAATGAAATGGAATGATACAATGACTGGATTAATGAGGGTAGGTGTGTCAGAGGCACAGGATAGAGCAGATTTCAGGGCTGTTGCACACAGGGTTGTTGTGAGTTGCAAGTGACTCGATGGTACATAACAATAACAACAGTAGGGAAGGGCTTGTATCACATCCCAATCCTCTCTCCTTAATACGATATATGTTTCAGCACAAAATAAAGTTAATGATCGGCTAGGAAAGACATTCTGAATGATAAGCCTTAGACACTCATAGGAGTTATGTCTAACCTTCCCCTCATAGGAACTAGCTAGCTTCATGGTGAACCTGATTCTTACCCCTCTGGAATCTAGATGAGTCCTGATATAAAAGTCCAAGATCAGTTGAGTCAAGCATGGGTAAATACACTTCTCAGTGCCTCAAATGGAGCACCACTTTGTATGGTTAATGCCGTCCCTCTGACCTGTCCCCTCCAGACGTATACTTTCTACAGGAACAGAGGGATTTCCTTAGGACTTCCCTGAAATCCTCATCTCCAGTTGCTCTCCACTCTTCCAGGGCTACTGACCCCCAGGGCCCCAACAACCTCCAGCATAGGCTCCCAGGAAAAAGTTTCAGAGAAGTTTTAGAGTATCCTTCGAGATCCTGGAGTACCTAAAGCAAATCATGCCCAGCCCTTAACCTTGCCTTTTGATCTTCCCAAAGACTAGCTACCCTCTGGGGCTGTTCCACATGGAACAAGCAAGCATTATCAGTTTAGTTCACCAGTGAGTCCTTCTTGTGCTAATCCCACACCACCTAGGCACCAAACCAACTCATTCAGTGATTCCCTTGTTCAGGGCTCCTTCTCATGCAGTGATTTGTCACTCACCTGACAAACTTATGTCAGACTGTAGACTGGGAGTCTACATGAAAACGAATAATGCAAGGTCTCAGGGTATAAGGGCAATGTTGGTGGTGAAGGGCATCAGACAAAATAGGATGACTTCACTACAGGTGCCGAGGGGGGTTCACATAAGCAGATGGACAGAAACTTAATGGAGGGCAGCAGTTGGTAGTAAGGAAGACTTCCCAGAGGAGGCATGCCCAAGATGTCAGCGGCTTCCTGTCACCTACAATGCACTCTGCTTAATGGCAACATGCCAAGGATAATGAGACCTTGTAATAAATGTATGCATCTTCCTGAAGAGTTATATATTTTTCCTTGAATATTTGAGAAGAAAAAGTTAAATAAAGCATAATTTTCCTACAAAAATATGTTCCAAGTCTGTTATGAATAGAAGGAGAAAAGGTGCAAAATGCCATGTGAATTTTCAGTGCAAAACAAGGTATTTCAAAGGAATATCTTCACAAAAGGTCTATAAAACCTAGGTTCCCTTGGCTCCTATGGCTATGTCAGGATTCCTTTCTTTTCTGTGCTCAGGATCCAGTGTTAGCAAATGCTACTTCAGTGGTAAATTTTGAGAAGCACTAGTCACTGGGAAACATCTAAATTCTTTAGCCTTGTCTTCAAGGGCATTGCTAATAGGACCCAATGCCCCAGCAGAACTTCATCCCACACTGCTTTCCTACACACTCTGTTCTCCACACAGCAGCTATTTATAGCTCTGCAAACAATCAACAATGTGCCAAGCTGGTTCATGCCTTTATGCTTTTCCACAAGCTGCTCCCTTTGCCTGCAGTGTTCCTGCCCACACACCCATCTGGAAAACTCCTACTCATCCTTCAAGACCCAGCTCAAGGGGCTCCTGTTCTGTGAAGCCTTCCCAAGAAGGTTAAGCAGAGTGAGTCAGTCCTGCACATGCACTACTCTCTGGGGAATGTGTTCCCCCTATTGTATTGAGACTTCTTTCCTTTATGTGACTACTGCTTTGATTAGATTTGGAAGGCCTGGAGGCAGAGACTGTATCTTACTCATATTTCCAGCCCAGCACTAAGCATAACACCCGGCATGGTAAGTGTCATAGATTGTGTCTTCCCCAAAATGTGTCATCTTGACTGGGCCAAGATTCTCAATGGTCTATCAATTATGTAATATAGCTTGTTGCTATGTATGTGATTTGATATCTGTATAATTATGTAATCATTCCCATATTGTGATCTGATAGAATTATGTTCCATTTGCAATGTATTCTAAATCCTAACCTCTGTGTTAATGTCAAGCTGTTTCAAGCCTTTGTGCTTTTCTATAAGCTCCTCCCTTTGCCTAGAGTGTTCCTGCCTATACATCCATCTAGCAAACTCCTATTCATCCTTCAAGACCCAGCCAAGGGACTCCTCTTCTGTGACGCCTTCTCAACAGGTTATGTGGCATCATTCATTTGTCAGCTTATCATATTGCAGTGGCTTCCATATTGCTGTGGCACTGGAAGCTATGCTGCTAGTATTTCAAACACCAGCAGAGTCAACCATTCTGTGTATCTAAGGTTCACAATTCAGATGTCTTTCCTATACGGCCAAGCACAATCAATAAGAGTGCATCTAAATTCCAAAATCAATCTCCATAATAGTCTATGTGTTTCCTACTGCCAAAGGGGCCCTTTAGAGTAGTGAGAGAAGATCTTCACCCTGAAACCCACAGCGTCCCTTTTCAGCAGGAAGTAGCTAAGAGAATATGCCATCCCCTTTTCCTTATGACTCAGGGTGAAGTCTCTCTCAGGGAGGAGTGATAGGGAATGGCAAAGGACACACTGACAAAGAAGATTAATCAGAACTGGCTTTGACAAGCACTGTGGCATTTGGACAAGAGCAAACTGGGAGGAGGGTAGAGAGAATAGTGCAACAATGAATGAATGGAAACCCAAAATCTCTGTAAATGTTTATGAAAATTAATAAAATATAATTATAGAAAAAAAGATGTCTTTCCTAGCCAATCATTAACTGTTTATTTTGTGCTTAAGTCATCACTGTATTAAGGAGAGTATATTAGGATGTGATATAAGTTCACCCTTCTAGAGGTTTATATAAAGTCAAGGGACCAGCACCAGGCACTTATTTCCTTTGGAAAAGCTTGCTTGCCTGGGCCATAGCTTCTATCAGCCTACATCATCCACAATCACCATCTAGTTGTGCCATGAGTGACAGTCTACAGGATCCTGGCCCATCACTTGACAGTTTCCAAAAAAAACAACCTACATACATGCAGCCATGTGAGTCATTCCCATGATGGGTCAGAATCTCTGGGAGACCTTAGAGTGAATCTGAACACATGGGCCATATAGGAATTGGAGAACTGAGTCACAGATGGGCACATGTTGTTGTTGCTATGTATCACTGAGCTAGAACTGACTGATAGCTGGCCCTCCAGTGGATTTTCAGTGGCAGTTAATTGCACAGGAGGAGACTGCCTATCCTTCCGCGGAGCAGCTGATGGATTTGAACCGCATGCCTCCGGAATTACAGTGCAGATTCTTACCATGTTGACCAGAGACTTCTTTTTTTTTTTTTTAAATGTGTGTACCATCAAATTGGATCTGACTGGTACAGGAGGCGATTGATTGTTCCTCCTTCTTCAGCAGAGCATCTGGTGGATTTGAACCGTACACCTCTGGGATTGCAGTGCAGTTTCCTGCCACTAGGCCACCAGAGCTTGCCGACCAGAGACTTCTTATAAATAGTCTGCTATTAATCTTAGTAGGACAAATTATGAAAACAGGTAGGAAGCAGAATTGGCCATCCACTTCTGAAATAGTGACCCACAAAATGCTACGAATAGCAGTGGAACACTCTCCAATGTAGTGCTGGAAGATGAGGCCCTCTGGTTGGGAAGCCCTAAAATATGACTGGAGAAGGGGGACCTCCTGAAAGCAGAGTCCATCTCAATGACATCGTGGAGTAAAGCTTTCACCCAATGGAACACCTTCATTTGATGATGTGGAATCATGCAAAATGTGGAGAAACAGCTGTAAATATCCATTAATAATTGAAAGATGGAATGTCTGAATTAGAAATCTAGGAAAATTGGAAATTGTAAAAATGGAACAGATCATCAACATGCAAATTCACATATGAATCTGTAGAAAATGAAAACAAATCCATGAACTTGAGTTGATCCCATCTGAATTTAAAGACCATCTAAAAGGATAGATTTGGGGCTCCTGCTCTCACAGCCATCACAGTACACTGAACTCTATAGAGACAGTGCCAGGCCAGAGGCAGAGCAGAATGGCACTGAGTGACTCCACACCTCAAGGACGAGAAACACCAACCCATGGGCAAAGGAAATCTGATGTCATCATAGGCATTTTTCATGCAAACCTGCCAAGAGGAGCACAGGAAGCAGCATCCAGATGCTTCTGTCAACTCCTCAAAATTTTCTAAGAAGTGCTGAGAGAGGTGGAAGAGCATATATGGTAAATTGGAAGACATGGCAAAAGTGGACCAGGATTCATTATGAGAGAGAGAGAGAGAGAGAGAGAGAGAGAGAGAGAGATGAAAACCTATAATCCCTCCTAAGGGTAAAACAAAAAAGAAATTCAAAGATCTCAATGTTGAAAAAAAAAAATCTCAATGTGCCCAAGAGGCCCCCTTTGGCCTTTTCCTTGTTTTATTGAGAATCACCCAAAAATCAAAGGCAAGCACATTGGCTTTACTTTCTCCATTAGTGATGTTGTGAAGAAGCTAGGAGAGATGTGGAATAACACTGCTGCTGATGACAAGCAGCCCTATGAGAAGAAGATTACCAGGTTGAAGGAGAAGTACGATGATAGTGCTGCATACAGGGTAAAGGCAAGTCTGATGCAGCCACCAAGGGAGCTGTCAAAGCTGAGAAAAGCAAGATGATGATGCATAAATTGGTTGTCGTGCAGTTTCTTTTTCTTGTCCATAAGGCATTCAACCCCTGCCCCTGTGTACAACTCATTCCTTTTAAAGGAAAAAAGGCATATAAGGCTGTGTAAGATTTGTTTTTAAATGTCACAGTGTCTCTTTTGTACAGTTAACACACTATGGAATGTGTAACCATATCCTAAAATACTATATGTATTTTCAATAGCCACTAACCTTGCCTGGTACAGTATGGGGATTGTAAATAGGATGGAAATGTAAAGCAGATCCTTGTTGCTACACAGCACCAATTAGTACTTTATGAGAATGGTAGTGGGGTTTTTTTCATCTTCAGTTGTCTGAATGAAGCTTATACAAAATAATTATTGTTCTATTAACTGAATACCACTCTGTTATTGCAAAAAAAGAAAGGGAAGGGGAAGCTGCGGCTGTTTTGTTGATATTCTGAATGCTTCTAAGTTTTTATTAAAAATGGGGGGGAGAGGGGGAAGATATAGATTTGATCCTGAATTGTAATAGCTAAAGATCAAATCAAGTAATGAAATGAATGACATCATAGAAATCATAAATGCCCTATGTCCATTTTTCAATTGGGTTATTTACCTTTATATTCTTGTGGTGCTTGAGTATTTTATAAATTCTAGCTATAAGTTCCTTATCTGACATGTCATTATCAAATTATTTTCCCCAATTTGTGGCTTCCCTTTTTACTCTGTTGGAGAAGTTTTTAGATGTGCATAGGGATTTGATTCTTAGAAGGTCCCATTCATCTATTTGATCCTCTCCTGGTTGTAGATTTTTTTCAGGATGCTTGGAAGACTGTTTATGTTGTGGATTAGGACTTCTAGAGTTCTTCCAAGCTTTTCTTTAATGAAATGTATACTTCTTGGTTTTAGTCCTAGGTCCATGATCCATTTTGAGTTGGCTTTTTGTGTATGGAGTAAGGTGTGGATCTTGCTTGAGTTTTCTACAGATAGTTTTCCAATTTTGCCAACACCATTTGTTAAAAAGAGTGTCATTTCCCCACTTAACTAATTTCATCTCTTTGTCAAAAATCAATTGACCATAGGTAGATGGGCTGATTTCTGGAGCCTCTATTCTATTCCATTGATCTATATGTGTCTGTCATTATACCAGTACCACGCTGTCTTGACCACCACAACAGTGTAATAAGATTTGAAATCAAGGAGTGAGATGGCCTCCTACCTTATTTCTCTTTTTAAGGAGTGCTTTGCTTATTCGAGGTCTCTTTCTATTCCAAATGAAATTGGAGATTGCCTTTTCCATCTCATTGAAGAATGGAATTGGTATTTGTATTGGGATTGCATTGAACGTGTAAATTGCCTTTGGTAGTATTGTCATTTTCACAATATTGAGTCTTCCTATCCATGAGCAAGGGATATTCTTCCACTTCTCCACGTCACTTCACCAAAGAAGACATTCAAATTGCCAACAAATACATGAAGATTTGTTCAAAATCCCTAGCTCTAAGAGAGATACAAATCAAAACAACTATGAGATATCATCTCACCCCAGTAAGAATAGCAAAATTTAACAGAACAGCAAACAACAAATGCTGGCCAGGTTGCGGAGAAACTGGAACCCTTATTCACTGTTGGTGGGAGTGTAAAAGGGTGCAACCACTATGGAAGGCTGTATGGCGCTCTCTCAAAAAGTTGGAAATAGAAATACCACTTGACCACAACAAGATAAAGGTAAATAATCCAATAGAAAAATGGGCACAGGATATGAACAGGCACTTCACCGAAGACGACATTCAGATGGCTAACAAACACATGAAGAAATGCTCAAAATCCCTAGCCCTAAGAGAGATGCAAATTAAAACAACTATGAGAAATACCACTTGACCCAGAAATTCCATTACTGAGAATATACCCTAAAAAAACTATAACTGCCACCCAGTTAGATATATGCACACCCATGTTTATTGTGGCTTTGTTCACAATAGCAAGGGGTCGGAAACAACCTAAATGCCCATCAACAAACGAATGGATAGAGAAACTTTGGTATATTCACACAATGGAATACTACGCTGCATTGAAAAACAAGGAACTCATGCAATATTATTCAAAATGGGTGACCTTGGAGGACATTATGCTGAGTGAAATATCTCAGTCACAAAAGGACAGGTGCTGCATGGTGCCACAATTGTAGAACGGGACTGACATTAGGGTTGGGGTGAGACTGAGAAAAATTGGATAAATTATTTATACTGCATTGAAACAGATGAGAGAGAGAACTGTTTGAAAGTGATACACGATTGGGTATTATGGTTATGACAAGAGTCCAGGATGAAGGTTGCATAGTGAAGTGTACTTGGGGCGGGGGTGCGGGACATTCTATACCAATGAAATCATGTTTATTTTACTTTTCAAAGAGAAGTGTGAACTGGGGGGGGAGGGGTGGGCAGGGAGAAAAATGCAACAATGAATGTATGGAAATACAAAAAAATTTAAAAAAATCATAAATGAAGAAAGCAAAAGGTCATTAAAAGACAGGAAAGAAAGAAAAAATAAAAATGAATGCCACAAGAGACTTTGAAACTTGTTCTTGTATGGCTGTTGTTATTATTGTCAGGTGTAATTAAGCAGCCCTATGAAGAACAGAGTCGAGCCCTGGCCTGTCCTGCAGCATTCTCACCACCCCTAATAAACTCAAGCCCATTGCTGCAACCACTGTGCCAATCTACCTTATTGAGAATCTTTCTCTGCTTCTCTAACCCACCACCCTTCCAAGCATGACGTCCTTTTCCAAGGACTAGCATCTCCTAGCAACTTGACCAAAGAATCTGAGATAGGGTTTCATCATCCTTCCCTCTAAGGAGCATCCTGGCTGCACCTTCTCCAAGAATCATTTTTGTTCTTTTGGAAATCCATGGGATATCAGTACTCTCTTTCAACACCACAGTTCAAAGGCAGTGATTCTTCTGTCATACTTAGTGTCCAACTTTTAGATGCATAGGAAGTAGTTGAAAAGACCATTACTTGACTCAGGTGTACCTTCATCTTCAAACTGACATCACTGCTCTTCAATACCTTGGAGATGTCCCAAACAGTCGACTTTTCCATCACAAATGAAAGGAAGAAATGATGAAATAAGAAAGTAGAACAGAAAATTTGTAAAGGCAGGTTAAGAAGACAAAGCAAAGCATTTATAACAAAATGTGCAAAGACTTGGAGTTAGAAAATCAAAAGGGAAAAATATACTTGGCATTCCTCAAGCTCGAAGAACTGAAGAGAAAAGTTTAAGCCCTGAGTTGCCAAGATTCTAAGGGCAAAATCTTGAATGATGCAAGAAACATCAAGGAGATGGAAACAATGCAGAGTGCACACACACACACACACACACACTGACACGGAACATTTCAGCAAGGAATATATAATCAAGAACCAATGGTACTGACAGAAGTTGAGGCTGCATTGGTGAGAAATAAGGATCCAGGTATTGATGGAAAAATATTAGTTGAAGTGTTTCATGAAACATATCCAGCCCTGGATGTGCTCATTAGTTTATGCTAAGAAATATGGAACACAGAGAAGAAGACATCTGTATTTGTTTCCATTCTCCAAAAGGCAATGCACCAGAATGCAAAAACTATTGAACAATATCATTAATATCACACACAAGTAAAATCTTGATTAATATTATTAAAAAATGGATGGAGCCGTAAATCCACAGGAAACTGCCAAAATTTCAAGCAGGATTAAGAAGAGGTCCTGAAACAAAGGATCGAAGAATGCGGCATCTGGATTGGAAGCAGGCTCATCAACAGTCTGATAGCATAAACTTGCTGAAAGTGAAGAAGACTTGAAGCTCTTACTTGAAAAACCAAACTTCAATACAGATTACACCTCAACCTAAAGAAAACAAAAATCTTCACAACTGGACAAACAGGCAATATCCTGATAAGTAGAGAAAAGTTTCGGTTGTCAAGAATTTAATTTTACGTGGATCCAGTCAGCTCCCATTGAAGCAAACTCAGAATTCACTGCCATATGAGGTTTTGACGCATACAGAGCCTCCATTAGGTTTCAAGGGCTGCCAATTGCAAAAGGAGGAGAATGCTCATCTTTCATCTCATGGAACCTCTGGATTCAAACCTTTGGAGATGTGTAGCCTTTGAGTTAGTGGTGCAACTTGCTACAGACTACAACCAAAAGGAACAAAACCAAAAGGGCTGTATTTGTGGAAGTAATGTTGTTGTTGTTGTTATGTACCATCAAGTCACCTGTGACTCATAATGACCTTATGTACAACAGTTCTAAACCCTGCTCTATCCTGAGACAACCTTATTGTCTCTGACACACCTATCCCCTTTACCCCAGTCACTGAGTCAATCCATCTTATCAAGGGTCTTCCTTTCTTGTGCTGTCCCTCCACTCTTCCAAGCATGACGTCCTTCTCCAAGGATGGATCACCCTTGCAACATGTCCAAAGTATGTCAGACAGAGCTTCAGAATCCTTGACTCCAAGGAGCAGCCTGAGTTCACCTTTTCCAGGATGAACCTGTTTGTTCTAGCAGTCCATGGTATATTTAATACTCTTCTCCAGCACCACAGCTCAAAAGCATCAATTCTCCTTGTATCATCCCTAGTTATTGTCCAGCTTTCTGATGCATAGCATGTACTTGCGAAGACCATGGACTGCATCAGGTGCACCTTAGTCTCCAGACTGACATTGGTGCTCTTCAGTACTCTAGAGATGTTCCTGACAGCAGATTTTCCCCAATGCAATTCATCTTTCGATTTCCTGGCTGCTGGTACCAAGAGTGCTGATTGTGGAGTCAAGCAAACTAAAGCTGTTAACAATCTCAATCTCTTCATCTTCTATCATGATGATGCCAATCAGACCAGTGGTGAGAATCTTTGTTTTGTTGATGTTGAGCTTCAGTCCATATTGAAGGCTTCAGTCCTTGACATTCTGCAGCAAGTGCTTCAGGTCCTTCTCAGTTTCAGCATGCAAGGTTATGTCATCTGCACAATGCAGGTTGTTGGCGAGTCTTCCCCCAATCTTAATGCCACACTCCTCCTCCTATATAGAGCCCAGCCTTTCTAATGATCTGTTTCACATACAGACTGAAAAGGTGTGGAGAAAGGATACATCCTGGTGTACATCCTTCCCTATTTTAAACCATTCCTTGCTCTGTTCTGATGACTGCCTCCTTGTCCAAGTATAATTTTGCATAAGCACAATCAAGTGCTCTGAGAGTCTCATTCTTAGAGTTAGCCACTTTGTTGTGATCCACATAGTCAAATGCCTTTGCATAGTCAATGAAATATAAATAGACATTCCTCTGGTACTCTCTGCTTTCAGTCAAGATCCACAAAATATTAGCTATAATATCCTTAGTACCATAACTTCTTCTAAACCCAGTCTGCACATCTGGCAGTTGATGTGCTGTCCCAGTTGTTTTTGGATAATTTTCAGCAGAATCTTGCTTGCATGTGATATTAATGATATTGTTCAATAATTTCTGCACTCTGTTGGGTCACCTTTCTATGGAATGGGAACAAATATGGATCTCTTCCAGTCACTTGGCCAGCTGGTTGTCCTCCAGATTTCTTGGCACAACTTCTTGAGTGCATTCACAGCAGCATCTGTTTATTGAAATATGTCAATTGGTATGCTATCAATTCCTGGCAACTTTTTTTTTAAATTCCTCAGAGCAGCTTGACCTTCTTCCTTTATCACCACAGGCTCCTGCTCATATGTTGTTTCTTGAAATTCTTCTATGTCAGCCAATTCTTTTTCGTACAGTGACTCTGCATACTCCTTCCATCTTCTTTTAATGTTCCCTGGATCATTTATTATTCTGCCCATAGCATCCTTAAGTATTGCATCTCGAGGTTTGAATTTGTTCTTCAGTTAAAAAAATGAAAAAACATGCATTGGACAGATCTGCTTTTAAAGACCTCTTTAAAGTGCTAAGTAGGGATGCATATTTTAAAAGTAAGGTGCACCTGACATTTTTAATTTGTTTCCTAAGTATGTGAACTCTGGACAGCGAAGAAGAAACTAAAGAATAATTGATGCCTTTGAATTGTGGTGTTGATGAAGATTAATGAATATGTCACAGATGACCAAAAAAGCAAACAAATTTGTCTTGGATGAAATGCAACCAGGGTGTTCCTTGGATGTGAGGATGGTGGAACTTAATCTTGTATACCATGGGCATGTTATTAAGATTGACACATCCTTGGAAAGGACATTATGCTTAAAAAAGAGAGTTAGCAAAAATGAGGAAGATCCTTAGCAAGATTCAGTGTCTGTAGCAATGGCTCATTCAGAGCAGAGGGCACAGAATCAGGCAGGGTTTTGTGTTCTTGTACAGTCACTATAAGTTGGAGGGGTCTCTGTGGCACCTAGCAGAACCAGAATGTGTTAATAAAGCAAGATAAAATCGTGTAAATTAAGATTAGGCTATGTTTGTTATGCTAATAAGGCAAAGTTAGGGTGGGATGGGATACTTAGGTCACAAAGCTGATCCTAAGGAAAGGGAGTTTCTTTGGAGTGGAATCTGTATTATGTTTTATTTTATGAGAGAGACGGAGGGAGGGAGCGAGAGAGGGAGGGAGAGAGAGAAGCTAACAAACGATAGAGGGGGAGACCTGGATATGTTCACCAATCTTCAGCAAAAAACTTGGACGATAGCTACCTGATTGACTGACTGGAAGAGATCCATATTTTTCCCATTTCCAAGAAAAGTGGTCAAATATTGATGAAGATCATCCAAAATGGCTAGAACAATACATTAACAGGGAACTGCCAGAGATTCAAATGAGATTTAGAAGAGGCCTTGCCAACAAGGATGTCAGATGGATACTGGCTGAAAGCATTTAATACCAGAATGTTTATTTGTGTTTAAGTGACTACACACAGGCATTTGACTGTGTAGATTGCAGAAAACTATGGGTAGCATTGAGAAGAATGGAAATCCCAGAACACGTAATTGTTCTTATGTGAAATGTATACCTATATCAAGAAGCTATTGTCTGAATGAAGCAAGGGAACACTATTGCATAGTTTAAAAATCAGCAATAATATGAGTCAGGAATGTACCCTTACAGAAAGTGAGGAGGACTTGAAATACTTGCTACAGAAGATCAAGGACTATATAGCCTTTGATATGGATTGTTGTTGTTGTTGTTATGTGCCGTCGAGTTGCCTGCGACTCATAGCGACCCCATGTACAACAGCCCTAAACTCCGCTCTGTCCTGTGCCAATCGCACTGTCTCTGACACTCCCATCCCAATTATCCCAGTCACTGAATCAATCCACCTCAT
>NW_006399996.1:1315822-1323603 GCF_000299155.1 Elephantulus edwardii | reverse complement strand
ATCATATGGTCATCCAACTCAAAATGCCCCATGCCAGTCCATCTCATCTCACCAATGCCTAGTATGTCAATATTTATGCATTCCATTTCTTCCTTAACAATATCTAATTTTCCTACATTCATGGTTCTCACACTCCATGTCCCAATCACCAGTGTCTGCTTACAACTGTTCCTCTTCCTTTGTATTTCCATGATTAAAAACTCAACCTCCTTTGCCATCTCTGTTATCTAAATGTGTTCTGTTGTACATAGGGTTTTCATAGGGTTTTGATATGGATTACATCTCAATATCAAGAAGACAAAGGTCCTTACCATGGGGCCAGCAGATAACATCATGATAGATGGAGAAAGATTAAAACTGTCAAATATTTAATCTTGCTTGGATCAACAGTCAATAGCCTAGGCACTATAAATCAGGACATCAGAAAATGTATTGTATTGGTCAAGTTCATTGTCAGGATCTCTCCAAAATAAGAGCAATGATGCCAGCTTGAAGACTAAGGTGCACTTGATTCAAGCCCTGGTCTTTTTAATCACCTGCTACATATCTGAGATGTAGACAATGAATAAGGATAATGAAAGAATCTATGCCTTTGAGTTGTAGTGTTGGAGAAGAGTATCGGGCATCCCATGGGATGCTAAAAGAACAGATGTATCTTGGAGAAAGTGCATCCAGAGTATTCCATGAGGGCAAAGATGGCCAAACTTCATCTCTCATACTTTGAACATGTTGCCAGAAGTTACTCCTTGGAAATGGACATCATGCTTGGAAAGATGGAAGGTCAACCAAAGTGAACCACCTAACGAGATAAATTGACATAGAGACTGCAGCAATGGGCTCAGGTGTATCGGAAGTGATGAGGATGGCACAGGATAGGACAAGATTCAGGCCTGTTGTTCTTTGGATCTCTGTGAGTTATATTTGAGTCAACAGCACCCAACAAGAAGAAAAACAGCTGGAAGAGAAGCACATTTTTTTTTTATATCTCAGGTTCTTGAACTGATAACTTTTAGTCTTAGGGGCGAGATGGATGTTTTGACACTTGAAGATCCCCAAGGATCTTCACAAAGGCCAACAGATAAGATTCAGTCATCTAGAGCTGACAGTAAAGAAATCTTCTGTGAATTCAGATTTCTAGTCTCCTAAATTATGACAAAAGAGATTTCTGTTAAAGCCATCCATGCTATTTCTGCTGCGTTCTTTATTCTGTACTGTAGAGTCTGAACTGACCCATAGTTGACCCTCTGGCCAGTTTTCAGGGGCAGTTAATTGCACGGGAGGAAATTGTCCGTCCTTCTCCCATGGAGCAGCTGGTAGATTTGAACCTCTTGCCTTTAGGATTGCAGCACAGTAGTAGCACCAAATAGCTGAGACAATTATGGTGGCTGTGTGCCATCATGTTGGAGCAGACTCAGCTGACCCTCCAGTGGGTTTTCAGAGGATTAAATCGTACTGGAGGAAATGGTTCATCTTTCTCCCTTGGAGCCGGTTTGGAACTACTTGCCTTAGGGTTAGTGCTAGACCATCAACTCCTTATCGCTAGACCACCAGACAACAGGTAGCTGTAACTGTTAGGATTAAATTAATAAAACTCATTTTCATCACTCTCTTCCCTTCTGTTTTTAGATTCAAGATAGGGAGACCAGCATTTTTTTTCGGAATTTTGGGAAATGCTGTCTTAGTTACCTAATCCTTTTATAATGTAACAGAGATTCCACAAGTAGGTATTTATTCTCTCAAAGTTGGTATTTATGTGTTATTATGTTGACAACTCATAGTGACCCTGTGAACAATGGATCTGAACCTTGCCCTGTCTTGTCCCATCTTCACGACTTCCAACACAGTAATTGTGCCAGTCCAGCTTGCTGGGGGTCTTCTCTCTTCTGACCTTCCTCCTTTCCCAGAACGATATTTGCAAGGATTGGTGGTTCAAATCTGCCAGTGGCTCTGGGGGAGAAAGATGGGCAACTTACAGCCTTGGAAACCCACTTGGAGAGTCAGTGCTGAGTTGGTTCTGACCTGATGATAAGGAATTTGAGTCTGAAGACAAAAGATCACAACCAGAGGAGACTCCCCTTCTGTAGGGTCAGGACTGTGAAGGAATTAGGGGTGTTTCATCCAGCCTTTAATGCTTTTACAACTATTTGGTTTAGCAAATTATGGGAGATCATTACAAAACTTCCATATTACCTACGTGCATCCTGAGTGGCACAATTTAATCCAAGACTTGCCCCCTCCCTCAAATCATGTTCTTGCTACATGTAAAAACACTTTCATCCTATCATATCATCCCAAAAGTCTTAAATCAACCTCAATTCCAAATTTTATCCTGGGATAAAATCCCACTTCATCTGTGAATCTAGATTGCAAATGATCCTCTTTCAAAGTGCAACGATACAATAAGCAGAGTAGGAATTTCCATTCCAAATGAAAATAATTTGAGGGAAAGATGGGACACCAGCATCAGTTCAGTAAAAATCCCAGCAGAATAATATGTATTAGTTCTCAGAGCATAAAATAACCTTCAGTCCTCTGAGCCACCTGGGCAGATGTCCTGCCCTCCGAGACCGCATGTAGGCCATGTTTTCTGGATTCTGGATGGAGGGCCTCTGGCCCTAGGCTTTAAAGGTCTGCTTTCTGGGCTCACTGAAAGAACAACTCTGCTGCTTCTGTTTTGAGTGTCACTATTCTCCTAGTCCAGCTGAGTGGTGACCTCACTTCCTCGGCCTGGCAGGCCCTATTCCTCTGTTTCATCGGGCTCAGCAGTCCCGTCCCCTCAACTTTGAGCTGCAGGCCTTTTTTGTTGTTGTTTTCTTTAAAACAGAAGCCGCTCAGACTGCCATGTCTCTCCTTCTTTCTCTTCCTTGAAAGAACAACAACCATCAATGGCAAATGACAGTTGCAGTAAAGCAACATCAAATGTCGGCTGCAAGCTTTGCTTCCTCCTTGTGACTTTCAGCACCCTAAACAATCAGAAAAACCTCTTTAGTAGCAAACTATAGAAAAGATCCCTGAAAGTGTAATCTTTGCAGGCCCATTTTAATAGCAGCCCCACACTCTGGAACCAGGCTGATGAAGCTTTGATTCTTTGACATCTAGGAAACTGTGGACTCACTCAGCTTCCGCATACTGCTCCTCTGGTCTCTTGACCAGATTGGCCTCTGTCCTGCTCCAGCAAAAGTTATAAAGCTCTTTCCCTGTAGGGATAAATGCCCAGAGGCACGCCATTCCTCCAGTAAGTCATTCTGGAAGGGGTCCAGGCCTGGACCTGCAAGCCAGGCTGCACCCAATACTTAACAGCATACCACTCCACTAGAAGTTTCCTACCCAAAGGCACTCAGCTCCCTGGTTCCCTGGGTGGCTCCCACGCTGTGCTGAGTCATTCTCCACTGCTGCACTGGTATACTGGTTCTACCGCTGTTGCTCTGCCATTGCTTCTCATCATCTATGTCGTCTCTGGAGATAAAATTATTCTCCTTTCTTCTGAATTTTATCACAATTGACTTTGGCATCCATAATGTCACCAAGAGTCCCTTCGAGGCTTTTAGGCTTTTACTACAATAATATGTTGTCTGTGCTGTTGTGTATCATAAAGTCAGAACCAATTGACACTCTGGTGAGTTTTCAGAGGAAATTTGTTGCACGAGATGAAATTGCCCATCCTTCTCAAACAGAGTAGCTGGGGCCCTCTCAAAATGGCATGCCTTCAGGATTGCAGTGCAGCTTCTTGCCACAAGGCCACCAGAGCTCCCTATATTATAATATGTTGTATATCACAGAGTCGGAATCAACCCATAGTGACCCTCCAGCTGGTTTTCAGAGGCAGTTAATTGCAGGGGAGGAGAATGCCCATCCTTCTCCAGCAGAGCAGCTGGTGACCTTGAAGCAGAGCAGCTTCTTGCCATAGGCCACCAGCACTCCCTGTAATATAGGCTTTTACTATCGTTGCTGGTTGTTGACAACCCATAGTGATCCTATGAACAGCAGATTTTGAGCCTGCCCTGTGTTCTGTGCCATCCACATCGTCTCTAATATACTGGAGCCCATTGTCAATCCATCCCAGTGAGGGTTCTCTTTTGTTTCACCTTTCCAAGGACTTTTTTAGACTTTTTCCAAGGACTGTTCTCTCCTAACAACATGTCGCAAGTATGTGCGATGATGTTTCACCATCCTTGCCCCTAAGGAGCAGCCTGGCTTCACTCCCTCCAAGACATATTTGCTTGTTTCTTGATGGTACTTGGGATAGTCAGTATTCAGCCATCACAAAACTCTTTCCGCTTCTAGTCAGTATCCATTTTCAAAGCCGCTTGCACATTTTAGGTGTCTATTGAGCAGCACCCCACTCCAGTTAGTACCAAATTTTCTTATGTTTCAAGCGTTGCTATGAGAAGAACCACAGGCAAATGGCTTTAAGAAATAAATTTATTTTCTCACAGGTTAGAAAGCTAGGAATCAAGATTCTGAGTGCTGGCTCTGGAGTCTCTCTGGGTGTTCTAGTTCTAGGAGTTTCCGAACACAGGAACTGGAGTCCAAAAAATAAGCTCAGCTTCCAGCTCTCTTACCTATTCTATTGGTGCTGAGGAGGCCCTGGAGACTCCCCTCCCATTGTATCAGGGCTGTGATGGAATGTGGGGTGCTATATCTCACCCTTAGCCCTTTTACAATTGTGTGG
Source organism: Elephantulus edwardii (assembly GCF_000299155.1). Taxonomy (NCBI): domain Eukaryota; kingdom Metazoa; phylum Chordata; class Mammalia; order Macroscelidea; family Macroscelididae; genus Elephantulus; species Elephantulus edwardii. The sequence continues at coordinate 1,318,931 of NW_006399996.1, read as the reverse complement.
CTTATCAGATCATAAAGGGAGGGATAGCATAACAATGAAAGAATGTTTCTTTTACTTTTCAAAGAGAAGAGGGAAGGGGGGAGGGGTGGGCAGGGAGAAAAGTGCAACAATGAATGAATGGAAATCCAAAGTTTCTGTAAATTTTCATTAAAATTTTCAATAATAAAAACAAAAAAGAAACATCTACATCATTTTGCACACATTATTGGGGGGTACAATCCATGACAAATGGAAGGAAATAAATGAATCACAAAGACAAAAAAAACACACAAACAACAAACCTCCAGAAATTGTCACGTAATCTCATCATAGCCACAAAAGAAACCTGCTGGTGCAGAGGCTGAGAGAACTACTGCTAACTGAAAGGTTGCTGGTTCATACCCGTAAGCCACACTGCAGGAGAAAGCTAGGATTAAAAAAAAACCAAAACAAAACAGTCTTGGAAACCCTAGGGGGCAGTTCTGCTTTCTTTTTTAGAGTCACTATAAGTTGGAATCAACTCAATGACAGTGGATTTAGTTTTGGTTTTATAGCCATTCACAATTGATAAGCTTTGTAGTTCTACTGAGAATTCACCAGACCAATGAATGCAGGAGGCAACAGAAGTAGCTCATTAGGAGAAATGCATTGTAGGCTCCAGCCAAGTTCCTCTGAGTCATGGCAACAGCAACAGGAACTAACACATATCACATTCCAAACACATGTATCCACAAGGACTTACTCAATCCCATAACAACCCTGTTGTGTAGCTACTATTATCCCCGTTTGAGAAAGAGAGTGAACTGAATATCTTGTGTCTATTCATGCAGCTAACAGGTAGCAGAGCTGGGATCCATGCCTGACAGTCTAGCTCAGAAGCCCTTTCTCCCAGTCTGGCACTGTATTACCTCCATTTGCAGATCATGTGTACCAGCAAAAGCAGTTGAGAGTGAGCCTATCCTGACCCATGATAACCCCATGCATGTTAGGTAGCTTTACAGGGTTTCCAATGGCTGTGCGATCTTTGAGAAGTAGCTTGCCAGGCATTTCTTCCAAAGCACTTCAGGGTGGTTTTGAACCACCAACCTTGGGATTAGTAGCCATGCCCATAACTGTGTCATGTATGAATTTCTCTAACAACAGCTTTCCAGGCCCTAAAGAAGCAGCACCCCACATTTCCCTTTTGTTATTCCTTTGCTCCTCTTTTCTTTTCTTTCTTTTTTTTTGGTGCTGACCCCAGGATCGAACCACGCTCCTCTTTTCTAACTCACTTCCCTATGGACCTGCACGTTTGATAGTTGTGCTCACCAGGCTTTCTCCTACCTCTGAGCTCTGTCCTACTGCGCCTTTGGTCCCTTCCTCCCAGAGTTCTTCATAACTTGCTCCCTCCCTTTCTTCAGACTCTAGCTCAGACACCACCTTTGCAGTGAAACCTTTTTTGATACCTATTTTTAAAAAACAGACCTTATCCTACTTTCAGAAGTGAATATTTTTCTCCATAACATTATAACCATGTGACATGAAATTGTTGTTGTTATGCACTGTTGAGTCAACTATGACTTATAGCGACCCTATGACGCTGCCTTCTCCTGATCCAGTCTCACTGTCTCTGACACACCTACTCTCATTACTCCAGTTACTGTATCAATCCATCTCATCCAGGGTCTCCCTGTCCTGCACTGACCCTCCACCCTTCTAAGTATGATGTCCTTCTTCAAGGACTGATCCCTCCTGGCAACATGCCCAAAGTACGTCAGACAGAGCTTAAAAATCTTTGTCTCCAAGGAGCGGCCTGGTTCACCTTGTCCAAGATGAACCTGTTTGTTCTTTTAACAGTCCATTGTGTGTTCAAGACTCTTCTCCAGCACCACAACTCAAAGGCATCAATTCTTCTTCTGTCATCTTTAGATTTAGTTATTATCTGTCATCTACTAGACCATAAACTCTATGAGGCCATGGGGCTTTTTGTGTCTGCTCATTTCTGTAGGTTTTGCTCAGCCTATTCTCATGATAGTTAGGAAGGATTGACCATCCACTTCTGAATTAACAGACCTTCAAAACCCCTATGTATAATAGAGCACACTTAGAGTAGACTAGCAAATATGGCAACTGAAACTGAGTCCTCACATATGGAAACACAAAGGAGGAGAAACAGTTCGTTGTAAGCAGACAGTGGTGATTGGAAAGTAGAATGTGAGAAGCATGAATATAGGAAAATTGGACATTGTTAAGAAAGAAATGGAACACATAAATATTGACATGCTAAGTATTGGCAAAATGAAATGGACTGGCATGGGATGCAAGACGGGACCAGTCTTTGGAGAAAGACATCACGCTTGGAAGGGTGGAGCAACAGCATAAGAGAGTAAGACCCTGGACGAGATAGATTGCTCAGTGACTAGAGTAATGAGGGTAGGTGTGTCTGAAACAATGAGGTTGGCTCAAGATAGAGTAGGGTTCAGAGCTGTTATACATAGAGTCACTATGAGTAGCAAGTGACTTGATGGCACATAACAACAACAACAATAACATTATCATAATGGTGGGTTGGATCCAACAACCTTTCAGTTAGCAGTCAACCTGCAAAAGATATATAGTGATGGTAAGTTGTTGTTATGTGCCGTCAAGTCACCTGCAACTCATTGTGACCCTATGTACAACAGCCCTAGACTCTATTCTATCCTGTGCCAATCTCATTGTATCTGACACACTACCCCCATTACCCCAGTCACTGAAGCAATCCATATCATCGAGAGTTTTCCTCTCTTGTGCTGTCCCTCTACCCTCGCAAGCATGATGTCCCTCTACAAGGACTGGTTGGTCCCACCTTGCAACATTCCCAAAGTATGTCAGATGAAGCTTCATAATCCTTGCCTCTAAGGAGCAGCCTGGTCTCATCCTCACTAGGAAGAACCTGTTTGTTCTCCTAGCAGTCCATGGTATACTCAATACTCTTCTCTAGCACCACAGCTCAAAGGCATCAATTCTCGTTCCATCATCCCTAGTCATTGTCCAGCTTTTTGATGCATAGCAAGTGTGAGGAGAGACCAGTCCTTGGAGAGGGACATCATGCTTGGGAGGGTGGAGGGACAGCGCAGGAGAGGAAGGCCCTCTATGAGATGGATTGATT
>NW_006399996.1:1313153-1314522 GCF_000299155.1 Elephantulus edwardii | reverse complement strand
ATTTTAATGACCACTTACAGAGATTTTGGATTTCCATTCATTCATTGTTGCACTCTTCCATCTTCTTTTAATGCTTCCTGTATCATTTAATATTTTGTCCAAAGCATCCTTAAGTAATGCAACTCAAGGTTTAAATTTGTTCTTTAGTTCCTTCAGCTTAAGAAATGCTGAGCAAAGGAACACTACATAGTTTAAAATCAGGAAAGCTGTGTGTGTAAGGGTTGCATCATTTCTCCATACTCGTTCAATCTGTATGCTGAGCAGATCATTCGAGAAGCTGAACTCTGTGAAGAAGAATGTGACATTAGGATCAAAAGGAGACTAATCAACAACCTGTGCTATTCAGATAACACACCCTTGCTTACTGAAAGTAAGGAGGACTTGCTGCAGGAGATCAAGAATACAGTATTAATACAGATTACAACTCAACATCAAGAAAACAAAAATTCTCAGCACTGGGTTAATAGGCAACATCATGATAGATGGAGAAAAGATTGAAACTGTCAAAGACTTTGTGGATCCAAACCCACAATTAACACCCTTGACATTAGCAGTCAAGAGAGTAGGAGATGTACTGCATCAGGAAAGTCTGCAGTCAGGGACTTCTCCAAATTACTGACATGCAACAATGTCAATTTGAGAATTAAGTGTGCCTGATTCAGGCCATGGTCTTTTAAATCATTTGCTATGTTGCTGAGAGCTGCACAGTGCCTTAGGATGACAGAACAAAAATGTATGCCTTTAAGCTCTGGTGTTGGAGAAGAGTGCTGAGTGTCCATCCCATGGACTTCCAAAGTAGCAAACTGAAATGTCTTGGAGAAAGGAAACCAGAGTGCAACTTAGATGCAAGGATGATAAAGCTTCATCTTACTTTGGACATGTTCTTAGGAGAGACCTTTTCTTGGAGAGGGACATCATGCTTGGAAAGGAACAATGGTGAAAAGTAAGAAGACTCTCAGTCAAATGCATTAACACAGTGATGGCAGCAATGGGCTTAAGTATGTCAGAAATTATAATGATGACACAGGATAAGATAGGGTTCAGATCTGTTATTCATAGAGTCGCTATGGGTTGTACTCGACTCAATGGCACCTAACAACAACTCAAGCCATGACATTTTCTATTCCTTCTTATGCATGTGAAAAAAAAAAGACAATGAATTAGAAAGACTGAAGAATTTATGTCTTTGAATTGTGGTATTGAAGGACCCCCAAACCTCTGGTCCTGTTCTGTCCCGAGTGGACGGCGAAGACCCAAGACTCCAAGACACCGGCTTGATGCAACAGCAAGAGATAAGAGGTTTATTGCGGAGCTCCAGGCCGACTCTGGCAAGAGATAGAGGAGCCGACCGCGAGCAGACAAAGTTGGG
>NW_006399996.1:1227963-1306578 GCF_000299155.1 Elephantulus edwardii | reverse complement strand
TTAGGGACCTCTCTAAAGTACTCAAGAGCAATGTTGTCTCTCTCTGGAGACTAAAGTGTGCCTGATACAGGCCATGGTCTTTGCAATCACTTGTTATGCATCAGAGAGTTGGACAATGACTAGGGAGGATAGAAGAATTGATGCCTTTGGGCTGTGGTGTGGGAGAAGAGTACTGAATGTACCCTGGACTGCCAAAAAAAACAGATTCATCCTAGAGAGGGTTAAACCAGGCTACTCCTTGGAGGCAACGATTCTGGGACTTCGTTTGACATATTTTGGACATGTTGTAAGGAGAGACAGGTCCTTGGAGAGGGACATCATACTTGGTAGGGTGGAGGGACAGCGAGGAGGGGAAGACCCTCTATGAGGTGGATTGATTCAGTGACTGGGGTAATCAGGATGGGTGTGTCAGAGGCAATGCGATTGGCACAGGATAGAGCAGGGTTTAGGGCTATTGTACATAGGGTCGCTATGAGTTGCAAACAACTCCATGGCACATAACAACAACAACAACAACTGACATCCTATACTTGGACCAGGAAATAGTCCTCAGAACAGAGCAGGGAAACACCACATGGTTCAAAATCAGGAAAGTGTCAGGAATGCTTCCTGTCTCCATACTTTTTCCGTTGATATGTAGAACAGATCATTCAGGAGGCTGGGCTTTATTGAGGAGGAATGTAGCATCAGGACTGGAGGAAGACCCATCAACAACCTACGTTAGGCAGATGACACAATCCTACTTGCTGAAACTGAGGAGGACCTGAAGCGCTGTGGTCTTCCAGATCGATAGGAGCTCAACATTAAGAAGACAAAGATTCTCACCACTAGACCAATTGGCAGCACAATGATGGATGGAGAGGAGATTGAGATTATTAACAGTTAGGGTTTGTTAGGCTCCACATTCAACACTTTGGCACCAGCAGTCAAGAAATCAAAAGGCAAATTGCATTAAGTAAATCTGCTGTCAGTGACCTTTCCAGAGTACTGAGAAGTAATGATGTCAGTTCAGAGACTAAGGTGTACCTGATCCAGGCCATGGTCTTCATAATTACTTGCTATGTATCAGAGAGCTGGACAATGACTAAGAATCACAGAAGAATTTATGCTTTTGAGTTGTGGTTCTGAAGAAGAGTCTTGAACATACCATGGCCCACCAAGAAAACAAATAGGTCTATTGTGCACAGAGTGCAACCAAGTTTCTTCTTGGAGGCTAGACTTTTGAAGGTCTGTCTCACATATTTAAGGCATATGGCCATGAGGGACCAATTCTTAGAGAAATACATCATGCTAAGAAGGGTTGAGGGACAGTGCCAGAGAGGAAGACCCCAGAGGAGATGGACTGATACAGTAACTAGGGCAGTGGGGGTAGGTATATCATAGTCAGTGAGATTGGCTCAGAACAGGGCAGACCTCAGAGCTATTGTACATAGAGTTGCTATGAGTGACAGGCAACTTGATAGCACATAACAACAACAACAACTGTCATTCCTCTTGGTCTTTTCTTCCTTGTCTGCCTTTGTAATGACCTTTTTGTGTTCTTTATGGATGATACTATTTAAAAAAAAATAAAATTTTTATTTTATACTGGTTTCCTTAGAAAGTTCATATACATTGTTACTCACATTGGATCTTCCCCATTTCCTTTACCCACTCCTCTCTCCACCCATCAAATTATGTGACACTATGATTAACCACTCTCTCACTCCACCCTACCCCTGCCCATCCTCACCCCTCTGCTCCCACCCTTTCATCCTTGGATCCTCACATATTTTATAGTAATGGTCTTATATAGTATTTATCCTTATGAGACTGAGTTACTTAGCATAACTCTCTCCAGTTCCTCCCAAGTTAGGCATTAATTTACAAAATTATTGCTCCTGCATGCTGTGTGGTATCCCATCACGTTAATGTACAATTTTTTTTTATAATTTCTCAATCCATTTGATTGTGGTTGGACTTTTGGGCTGTTTCCATGTTCTTGCTATGGTAAATAACATTAGTATGAACAGCGGTGTACAAGTCTCTGTGCCTCAGTCCTCATTTTCTTGGGCTATATTCCGAGCAGTGGAATAGCTGAGTCATATGGAATTTTTATGTTCAGCTTTTTGAGGAAACGTGAAACTGCCTTCCAGAGTAATTGTACCATTGTACAATCCAACCAACAATGTATAAGAATTCCTTTCTTGCCACAGTGGATATTCTTGATATCCTCCCACAGCTCATCCGGTCTTCATTCATTAGTGTTCAAGACCTCAAACTTGTTCCTGAGAGGGTTTTTCAGTTCAGATAGGATAAATTTGAGGTCAAATTTTGGTTGTTGTGGATTTGATTTAACCTTCTTTAGCTTTAATTTGAACTTGCATATGAGTAGTTGATGATCTGCTCCACAATTATAACCTGGCCTAGTTTTCACAGCTGATATTGAACTTCTCCAGCAATTCTTCCCACAGATGTAATAGATCTGATTCCTACCCATACCATCAGGTGAAATTCATGTGGATAGTCTGTATTCATGTTTCTTATAAAAGGTATTTGCAGTGAATAAATCATTGACTGTGCAGAATTCTATCTCCAGCCTCATTTCTGTCACCAAGTCCATGTTTTCTGACTGCTGATCCTTCTTCTCTATTCCCAGTTTTTGCATTCCAGTCACCCATTACTATTAATGCATCTTGATTGCAGTTTCAATCTATTTCTGACTGCAAAAGCTGGTAGAAATTTTCTATTTCCTCCTCTTACTATACTATATATAGTATTCACTGGACTTCCTTGTATGCGTATGGATATTACTCTGTCACTCACAACATTGTATTTAAAGATGGATCTAGAAATTACTTTTTTTTTTACTATGAAAGCAACCTAATTTTCCCTCACCTTTTCATTTCCAGCATAGGGGATCACATGATTGCTCGATTAAAAATGTCCCATGCCAATCCATCTCATTTCCCCAATACATAGTATGCCAATATTTAGGCGTTCCATTTCTTTCTTAACTATATACAATTCTCCTACATTCATGTTTCTCACATTCCACGTTCCAGTCACTACTGTCTCCTTACAACTGTTCCTCCTCCTTTGTGTTCCCATATTTGAAGGCTCAGCCTCAATTGCCATATCTGCTAGTCTACTCTAAGTGTGCTCTGTTGTACACAGGGTTTTCAAAGGCCTGTTATTTCAGAAGTAGATGGCCAATCCTTCTTCCTAGACTACTGGTAATAAGACTACCTTTTTTTAAAAAAAATTTATATTGTATTATTTTTACGTGTACCGTCAAATCAGATCTGACTGGTACAGGAGGAGATTGCCCCCTCTTCTCCAGCAGAGCATCTGGTGGATTTGAACCGTGTACCTCTGGGATTGCAGTGCAGCATCTTGCCACTAGGCCACCAGAACTCCCTTTAAGACTACCTTTTTATGTTAATGAGTCCTCGTCTCATTAGGGTATGCTTTAATCCACTTTTTGAGATATAAAACCAAAACCATTAGAGAACCCGAGACGAGGATGTTCCCCCAGAGCCCTTCTTTTAGAGCTGTGACCCTGAACTTGGATATCTAGCCTCCTAGATGCTTAAAACTATCTGCTTACTCTTCCAGTTCAGTAGAGAGACAGTAACCAGGGAGAGCATATTGGATATGAAACAGTGTTCTCTCCTCTTTCTCAGGAAGTAGCTCCCAGAATGACCTGGAGTGGCCCAAATCCAGCTGGTTCCAGCTCCTGGGTGCCCATACACAAACAGAATCTCTTGCTGGAGAAACCGGTGAGGCCACTTTCTGTATGTAATAAACTCTTAAGTTTCCATGGGCTCCTGTATTCCATCCAAACATTTCAAGTAGCCAACATGACAAAGGCAAAAATCCAAGAGTGAGAAAAAGCCTGTTGCTTCCCTTGAGCAGGTGAGAGGATCGATAATGGCTGGTGAGAGGGTCCAAGAGGGAGAAGGAAGAGAGATGCAAAGGCAGCTTGGGTCCACTTTTGATTGCAACAGGTCTTATATAACATGTTATAACATGCAGACAAATGTACTTTTCCTCTATGGGCAATGGCAACAATTGAGTCAAGCAGTGCCTTTTAGATTTACAGTTTCACCTCTTAGGCTGTTTTTTGTTTGGAGATGTTCTCAACAATTAGGAAACACTGCCATCATGTGGCTCTTAGTTGGTGCTAAGACCTTGAGGGGCCAACTCATAGCTGTCATTAAATCAAAGACCATTATTTGTTGAATTAAACAGCAGAAGTAAAGTGATATTTATCTGCAAAAGGATGTATTTTCTAAAGGTTTTCAAGAAATCAATATCTAGGTTCAATTTTCTTACATTTAAAAAAAATCTAGTCCAAATCTTTAGACATTCTGATCACAAAAATCTTTTCTGTCCTGAGATATATAACTGGGTGTTTCTGTCATCACAGGAGTCTAGAGTCTAGGCTGCATGGTGGAGGGGACCTGGGGGGGGGTTGTGGAAAATGAAAGAATCTTTTCTTTTACTTTTCCATAATTTTTGACTCATGTACTTATAACTTGTTAGTCAAATTTGTGTCTTCTAGGTTGCAACACCCCCATGATACATCTTCAAGGATATGAACATGTACGGCCAAGCACAATCAATAAGAGTGCATCTAAATTCCAAAATCAATCTCCATAATAGTCTATGTGTTTCCTACTGCCAAAGGGACCCTTTAGAGTAGTGAGAGAAGATCTTCACCCTGAAACCCACAGCGTCCCTTTTCAGCAGGAAGTAGCTAAGAGAATACGCCGTCCCCTTTTCCTTATGACTCAGGGTGAAGTCTCTCTCAGGGAGGAGTGATAGGGAATGGCAAAGGACACACTGACAAAGAAGATTAATCAGAACTGGCTTTGACAAGCACTGTGGCATTTGGACAAGAACAAACTGGGAGGAGGGCAGAGAGAATAAATCTTTTCTGTCCTAAAGACAATAAAACCAGCCCGATGACTGGATTCTAAGTCACAGCAACTCCATGTGTGTCAGAGCAGATTTGTGCTCCTCAGGACTGTTCATTCAGGAGGTCTCTAGAACTTTCTTCTGAGGCACATCGGGGTGGATTCAGACCTCCACGTATTTGCTTAGCTTCTGAGTTCTTCACTTTTTATACTGTCCAGGGATTTTTTTTTAAATTTTATTTACCCTTCCTAAATTCACAAACCGTGCTAAAACTGTCCATCCCAGAGGGTAGTGCTGGTATGAAACTGTCTCTAGACCATGCCTAATCATTTCATATGCATGCAAAAGTTGAGTGATGAAAAAAGAACACAGAAGAATCAATGGCCTGAATTGTGTCACTGGCAAAGAATACTGAATACACCATAGGTTGCCAAAAGAACAAACAAATATGTCTCAGAAGAAGTGCATTCAGAATGATCCTTAGAAGTGAGACTTCACTACTTTGGGCATGTTACCGGGAGGCCCATTTGCTGGAGAATGACATCATGCTTACTAGCGGTTGTTGTTAGGTATTGTCGAGTCAAGTACAACTCATAGTGACAGATCTGAAGCTTGTCTTATCCTGTGCCATCTTCACAATGTCTTACACACTTGAGCCCACTGCAGCAGTCACCCTGTCAATCCATCATCTGCTTGAGGACCTTCCTCTCTTTCACTTACCCTCTGCCTTTCCAAGCAAGATGTCCCTCTCCAAGAATAGCCTCTCCTAGCAACATGTCTTAAGCATGTGAGATGAAGCTTTATCATCTTTGCCTCCAGGAAGCACTCTGACTGCACTTTCTCCAAGAATATTTTGCTCTTTTCGCAGTTCACTGCTCTTCTCCAACACCACAGCTCAAAGATATCAATGCTTCTGCCATCTTTATTCTTGGTCCAGTTCTCAGAAGCATAGCAAGCAAGTGATTGGAAAGACTATGGCCTGAATTATACGCACTTTAGTCCTCAAACTGACGTCATTGTTCCTCAATAACTTGGAGAGGTCCCTGACCACAGACTTTCCCAGGACAATGACTCCTGATTTCCTGACTGCTGGTACCAAGGGTGTTGATTGTGGATGCAAGTAATATGAAATTAGTGACAACTTCAATCATTTCATGCTTACTAGAGGGTCAAGAGAAAAATAGTAAGACCCTCAACGAGAGAAATTGACACAGCGACTGCAACAATGATTTTAAGCATAGCAGAGATTGTGAGGATAGCACAGTTCAGGTAGGATTCACTCTGCTGCGTATAGGGTCATCAGACTCATAGTTAACTCAACGACACCTAACAACAACGAGTCAGATTCATTGTCAGTCCCAGGTGTGTTCCTGTACATACAGTCCTGCAGTTGAATTGACCCTCGTTCAAATATTTTTGTACTACTTTTTAGCTTGGATGACTTGGGGCAGGTCATCCATCTATCCTCTCTCCAAGCCATAGTTCACATACTCATTTGCTGTAGAATCGGAAAGATTCAGAGATGACCCTCTAGCGGGTTTTCAGAGGCTGTAACTTTCATGGGAGAAGACTGCCCATCTTTCCTCTGTGTGGCTAACTACCCGTGGATTCGAACTGCCTGTCTTTGTATTAGCAGCACTACTCCCCACCCACTAAAGCTCCTTAAGCTTTAGTTACGTCTCACTTAAAACAGGGATGATACTTTCTTTAAAGGGTTACTATTAAGAGATGCGCCCAGCACATCACATGCTCTCACAACGAAGTGCAGACCTATTTCTCGGTCTTTCCTCTCTGCTCCCCAGGTCAAGTTATTGTAGAGCACCGAGCAGGAGTAGAGGTCTGCGCCGAGATCTACCTGGGGCCCAGCAAAGGTCCCCACAGCCTCTCCCGCTGCGCTAAGCCACACCCCCTTCCCGCCCTGCCTGCGACCCCCGGCCCTGTAAGCCTGCAGTCTGCGCGCCCCCGCCCGGCGCAGGCCCGCAGGTGCGTGGGCGAGAGGGGGCGGGGCGGCGCGCCCTTCCGCGGGCCTGGGGGGCGTGTGGGCTCATTCGATCCCCGTGGGAGCCGGCGGCTCGCCTCACCCGCAGCTCCGCCGATTGGCTGACTCGCAGCGCGCCCCCGCCCCCCTCCCCCCGTGAGTCCCCAGGTACCTAGGGCCCCGCTGGTGCTCTCTGTTTATACAGGAGATCCCGTTCAAGTTCGCCTCCTTCTAGACCCTCGATACCCTCCGGGACCCCGCCTGCCTCAGGAAGCGGGGCGACAACCCGGCGGAACCTTCCTCGCCCTTCCCCACCCCCCACCGCCCGAAGAGGTCGGGTAAGGGAGCCAGAGGGTGCGGGGAGGGGAAGCACCGGGCTTTCGGGGATCCAGCCGCTCCCTTCCCCGCCCGCTTCCTCATGCAGACCCCGGAGCGCCCCCCGCAGGCCTGGTTCCCTGTCCCCTTGGTCCCCCGCCCCCTCCTGGCCTGCTCCGTGTGACATGCCCACCCTGGGAGGCGGACTTTCGATAATACCGGGTCCCCGGCAGAGGCGCAGGAGAGCAGACCTCGCTCACAGGTGTTTTCCTACCCCTGCAGATGGCGATGACCCCCAAGCCGGCCGGACCTCCGGATGGGGGCTGGGGCTGGGTGGTCGCGGCCTCTGCCTTTGCGGTGAATGGGCTCTCCTACGGGATGCTGCGCTCCCTGGGCCTAGCCCTCCCTGACTTCGCCGAGCACTTTGACCGCAGCGCCCAGGACACTGCGTGGGTCAGCGCCCTGGCCCTGGCGGTGCAGCAGGCAGCCAGTGAGGGGGCGCCCGAATTGGGAGGCGGGAATGGTGGTGCGCGTGGTGGTGGGGGAGGCTCTCGCAACAGCAGACGACCTCACAAGCTCAGAAAGGTCGACCGACGGGTGGAGAACCCTAGCTCAGGAGAGGAGCGGGTTTGGAGGGCAAGGGGTGGGGCCACCGGGACGGGGGCGGAGCTTAGACCAGGTAACAGGCCAATGAGAAGTGTGCGGCCGAGTTTGGGGGTCCGGGGGCGTGCCTTCTTTTGATTGCGCCCCCTTCTAGGCCCCGTGGGCAGTGCCCTGAGCACCCGCTGGGGGGCGCGCCCGGTGGTCATGTTTGGGGGCATCCTCGCCTTTCTCGGCTTCGTCTTGTCGGCTTTCGCCCGCAGCCTACTGCACCTTTACCTCGGCCTGGGCCTCCTTGCTGGTGAGATGAGGGGGACATGGGAGTGTCCTGTGGTCCGTAAGGGGTGCAGGGGTGTGCTGGGTTCGGTAAGGGGTGCAGGGGTGTGCTGGGTTCGGTAAGGGGTGCAGGGGTGCGCTGAGGTCTGTAAAGAGTACAGGGGAGGGGAGTTGGGGGAGCCACGGCCCGGAGGAGGGCTGGGGACACTGTGCAGCCCCCGGCACCTGCCCTCAGCCCACCCCTTCCACTCGCAGGCTCCGGCTGGGCGCTGGTATTCGCCCCCGCCCTGGGCACCCTCTCTCGTTACTTCGCTCGCCGTCGAGTCCTGGCCGTGGGACTGGCGCTCACCGGCAACGGTGCCGCCTCGCTGCTCCTGGCGCCCGCCTTGCAGCTCCTTTTGGACACTTTCGGCTGGCGGGGCGCCCTGCTCCTCCTTGGCGCCATCACGCTGCACCTCACCCCCTGTGGCGCCCTGCTGCGACCCTTGACCCTCCCTGAGGACCCCGTGGCTTCCTCTCGCGGGCCCTTTGCAGCCCTTGGCCTGGGTCTCTTCACTCGCCCAGCTTTTTCTGTCTTTGCTCTGGGCACGGCCCTGGTGGGGGGCGGATACTTCATCCCCTATGTGCACTTGGCCCCTCATGCCTTAGATAGGGGTCTAGGGGGGTATGGAGCAGCGCTGGTGGTAGCAGTGGCTGCAGTGGGGGATGCAGGCGCCCGGCTGGTGTGCGGGTGGGTGGCCGACCAGGGTTGGGTGCCCCTCCCTCGGCTGCTGGTGGTGTTCGGAGCTCTGACAGGTCTGGGGCTGCTAGCCGTGGGCCTGGTGCCGGTGGTCGGGAGCGGGGACTGGGGGGGACCTCTACTTGCAGCAGCGGGGGCCTATGGGCTGAGCGCCGGAAGTTATGCCCCGCTGGTTTTTGGGGTCCTCCCAGGGTTAGTGGGCATTGGAGGTGTTGTGCAGGCCACCGGACTAGTGATGATGCTGATGAGCCTTGGGGGGCTCCTGGGCCCTCCTCTGTCAGGTAAGGGGAGCCAGAACATCCATTTTGATCCTTCTTTTGCCCTGGGGTCTAAGGCCACTAAGCTCCTCTACCTTTCCTCTCAGGCTTCCTGAGGGATGAAACCGGAGACTTCACTGCCTCCTTCCTCATGTGCGGCTCCTTCATCCTGTCTGGCAGCTTCATCTACATGGGGTTGCCCAGGGCACTGCCATCCTGTGGTCCAACTTCTCATCCAGCCACACCACCCCCTGAGGTGGGAGAGCTGCTTCCAGTTCCTCAGGCTACCCTGCTCACCCCGAGAGGCCCTCATCCCACTGTGGACACCGCTTGTTAATCCCCCAATAAAGAATTCCTGTCCCTTTTCCTGCAAGCTCCACTGTTAGCAAAACTAGGCCCCTGGAAGCACGCTCAGTAAGATATTCAAAAAGCCTCATTGAAAGGAACAGGATTCTGAGTCTTTAACAGGGATTCTTCAAGAATTGTCAGTCAGCTTAAGTCTTTAAGGAGAGGTGCTCGTTCCCATCATTTCCTCTTTCCTGAGTATCCACACCTCCCAAACTAACACTTTGCTTGCATTGCTATCCCATTCTAGGGGCCTGAGAGAAATACAAGAATCACCGATTCAGATCTTTCCCCACCTTGCAACCTACTCCCCATTACCTTAATTTCTTCTCTAAGTCACAAGAGAGTTCTAGTGGGTAAGGAGTTTTGCTGCCAACCCAAAGACTAGTAGTTTGAATCCCACCAGCTGCTCTGAGGGAGAAAGATAGGCATTCTCCTGTGTGACAGTCTCAAAACTGGCTGGAAGGTCAGCTGTGAGTCAGTTCCAACTGATGGCACATAACACTAAGAAGTTACAAGAAGATAGTGACATAGAGGGATGGGGTGGGGGGAGGCTCAGAGCCGAGTTGAGGGCTCAGATGCTCTGGGTCATCAGAGTTTCTGGGCACCAGCTTTGGTTATTCTCCAGAAAGGATTCCATTTAGCTGAACCAAGCAGATGAGCCGCAGCTCTGCTTGAGTTATTACTGTCCAGAGTTCTTAGCAGTTTCATGTCAAAGAGACATTCCTGTTTTCCAAATATCTCTGTCTTTGGAGAAGAAAAAACTTGAAGGCAACACTAGAGATCCTATGTAAAGACATCCTTAGCCTGTGGTGTTCACAGCTGATGCACAACTCAGTGGGGCAGGCTGATCGCAGAATCCTTCATAAAAGTTGGTAGAGCCAGATAAGAGATAGGAGTAGTTGACAAAATAAAGTGTTGGCACACGTTTCACAGTCCTGCGTGGGGGGGGGGTAGGGGGTGGAGGCTACCAGGCGGTTTAAGGCACAGTGGTTCCATGGGGACCAAGAAAGGGCATGAGGAGAAGGCATGGATCTTTCGTCCTCTGGGCCCGAGTTCAGTTCTCTCCCACGCCTTCCCTGGGCAGGGGGACTTTGGTATCTAGGGCCTCATTGATAAAGTCCTGGGGCCTGGAGGTAGGTGGTGAGACGCAGGAGAAAAAGCCAGGCAGGGTTAGAAGAACTCCACTCCCTGCGATGAGGAAGGCCCCTGCCACCACAAAAGAAGTTGTGTAGTTGCCTGTCACATCCCGGAGGTAGCCTAGGTCCAAGAGAGAAAGAATGCACATGGTGATCTGTTCCCTGTAGTTGATGACTTAAGACTCTTTGGGTGGAAACAAAATATGCTTTAACGCAATCATTGTGGAAGAGCTGCATTCCAAAGGCAGGACTGAATGAAGAAGTTCTAAGCTTCACCATAGGCCTTCCCTTTCCTGCCTTTCAGACCACACATCAGGACCTCCTCATCAGCCAGTGGGGCATTGGGCTATAGATAGGATCCAGTCATGCTTGTGTCTATTTTTCTGGCAACGATGACCTTTATCCACCTTCAGTTAATTAGTTAAGAGGAAAACATTTAAGGGTCTGAAGGTTCAGGCATCTTGAGTCTGAAGAACTTTGATCAGATGGCTAAGAAGAGACACTTGGGCTGGAACCCAGTAGGCCAAGGGAAAGGGAAGACACTGGCATGCTAAGCATGGCCAGGCTCAGCAGCGCCTCTAAAAATCCAAACTGTAGCCATCCTGCCAAGGATTATGCTTAGCTCCCCATATCTTTCCACTTAACTTCCCAGGCCAAGTTTTCTTTGCCTCCTAGGTTCACTTCACGGCTGCTATGAATGGCCATGCAGGTTATGTAATATACAAGCCCAGGGGTAGTATTCAGATACATTCTTACATGAACAGTATTCCCTCTAGTTGTGCAACATGTTGCCCTTACCTGACAGAGGAGCCCCCAGGAGCCCCCCGATGCTCTCAACCATCTGCACCAATCCTAGGCCACAGTATATCCTTCCAGTCCCCACCAGTTCAGGCAGTATGGAGAAAGCCACTGGGGTCAAGGCTCCTGATGTGAAGCCATAGGCTATAGCCAGAACCACTAGGGCTGTGGGAGCCTGAGCGATGGGGAACAGGATCAGTGACACCCCTGTCAGGGTGGTCCAGAACATCAGGAGTCGTGACACTGGCCCCGGGATTGCATCACCCAGCCACCCAGAGGCTACACGTCCCACAAGATCAGAAATAGCAGCCACTGAGAGTAGGAAAGCAGCAGGCAGCGGGTCCCAATCCAGGTCCTGGAGGTGGGCCACCAGATGTACATAGGGAACGAAGTAGCCAGTGTTGATCAGGGTGAGGGCAACAGTGTAGCGAAGGAAGGGTCCGTGATGAAGGAGGGAGGCAAGCTGAGTCTTAGGGCCACCCATAGCAGGGTCCTCAGTCAGCGAAAGGGGGCGGAGGAGAGCACCACAGGCCACCAGGTGGAGAGAGAGGGCAGATACCAGCAGCAGAGCACCTCTCCAAGCATAGTGATTTAGCAGCCACTGGAAGAGGGGGGCAAAGGCAAAGGACGAGAGGCCCACGCCTGTCAGTGCTAGCCCTGTAGCCAGTGATCGACGGCGGAAGAAGTAACGGGACAAGCAGGCCAGGGTTGGAGCGAAGGTCAAGGCCCAGCCAGAGCCTGCCAAAAAGGGAAGAAATGGGAGTTGAGGGACTGAGGGGCCTCTGAGCCCCAGGTAATCCCACCACTATCTGAGGAGTCTCAAAGACCTAAGTTAAAGTCTTGGTTTTCATGTATTTTAGCTGTATGATCTAATGTGTTTTACTCTCTCAGCTTCAGTTATCACATCTGCAAAGTGGGGACAATATATTTTATGAAACTGGGAAATTAGGGATAATGCTGGGAAAGTAACTAGCACAGAACGTTGGCATTAAGTTCTGCCTCTCCCGTTTCTGCCAAATTGCATAATCTTCTAGTCTTTCTTCATATGCAAATAGGATGATATCTATTCATAGCCGGATTCTGTATATTCTGATTCACCATCTTTTCATTTCCTGAACATGCTTATCATCCCCCTAAGAGTGCTCTTCCGGGCCTGCTTGCTAGCCATACTTTCCCCAGCGAACACACAGCATAAGTTCAGAGTCCAAAGACTCAGGGCATTTTAGTCGCCTGCTTTTGTCCAGGGTCTCACCTGACAGCAGCCCAATACTCAAATATAGATGAGTCAAGGAGGTAGCAAAGGAGGCGAGCAGCATCCCTAGAGCCGCCAAAATGCCCCCGGTCATCACCACGGGCCTGGGCCCGAACTTCGTGCTCAGGGCACTGCCTACAGGGCCTGGAGAAGAGGAAGGGGTTCTTCGGGAAGGTCCCAGGCATCCTTCTCCAGCACCGGTCCCTGCCCCCACCCAGCCCTTGCATCTCCTCTCCCTCTAGAGGAGACAAAGGACTCTGGCTCCAGACGCAGCACTCACTCCCAAACTGCTGCACCGCGATTCCTATGGAGGCAATCCAGGAGACACGCGCCGCCTGCTCCTCGAACGCCGCCACAAACTCCACGAAGAAGACGCCGAAGGAGCGGAGCACGCCGAACACGAGCGCCGACTGGAAGAAGGCTGAGAGAACCACCATCCACCCCCAGCCCCCGTCTGGAGGCTCAGCCCCGCGCGCCATAGGTGGGGGGTAGTCACAGGATCTCCGCCACTAGGAGACCAGGCTTAGGGCGCTCCACCCCCGCTCACCCACCCAGCCAGGCAGCTCGGAGCCGATGGAGAAGGAGAGGCTGGAAGTGGCGCAGGCTTGAAGGCTGCAGAAAAAATGACACCAGGCAGTCCCTTCCCGCAAGAGGGGCGCTGGTAGCGGGGAGAACCGGCGGGTGGTGGTGCACTTGGCCCCGAGGGCGTGGCTCCGCTGCTGGGACCCAAGAGGCCCGAGCCCGGCAGGTGGGGGCGGGGCCAAGGCTTAGTCTGTGAGGTGAAGGGCAGGATTGGGTTTGGGCTACACCCCTTGGGCGCATCACTCATCCTTTGGATTGTCCATTGAATCATTGGAGTTGTTAGCACCTGGCCCATTGAGGCCTACATCCTGGTCCATAGCTGGCCAATGAAAACGCCGGACTTCTGAGCAAAGGGCGCGGCCAGCAAGGGAGGGCGGGGTTTAGGGCCTCCCTCCAGCCTAGAGGCGGTGTACAGGGCGCATGCGTAAACGGTGATTGGGTCCTGGGAGGGGTGGGGAGATGGTCTAGGAAGCGACTAGCTAGGGACACAGAAGACTAGGTAGCAGTTTTTGCTTCTGGCTTTAATCTTGCGGGCAAAATCGTTCAGATTTCGGTACCAAGATCCGCGTGTAAAAAATCAATGGCGAGAGGGTAAGGGTACATAATGGGTAAGCTGGTGTCAGGAATGAAAAGCGCTCAAGTTTTTAAATGAGGGACCTAGGAAATCGCATGTCCTTGGGGGTGAAGGTGGGGGAGGGATGAGACGCAAACGACGTTCCAGGCAGAGCTCCAGAGCCTACTAACTCAGCTCTTAAAATTTAGACCCCTGGATCCTTGGATCACCTAGAGGAGGAGGGCAGGAAGAAGGGAAAGGGGCTAATGGACTCCTGGGGAGAACTCTCAATTTTGTTCCCACGGACCGGAAACCTACAAGTCTCAGAGACCAAAAATAGCTGAGAGGAAGGGCGGCTGAGAGTTCACCGAGAGCCCCATCAACACCTCCTACCCCTTTCCTCACTGGGTTTCCGCTGCCTTCTAGTAACAGCCCCTTCCTAACCAAAACACACACACACTGTTCAAAAACTATAGAGAAAACCTATCACTGGCCTCTGGAGCAGTCAGACCTGCAGCCCTTGATTATAATCCAGGCTCCAAGGGTTCATATTATGACCAATGGGGAGAAAAGCATAACAAAAAGGAGAAAGGAAGTTGTGTAGTTCTTTAAAAAGCATTCTGACCCTTATAATTTTATATGGAAAAAAAATAATTGTATTTTTGTGTGTGAATCAAATCTGGCTCATGGTGAATATGCAAAAAAATGCCAGAAAAGGCATAACAGAGCGCCCAAGAGCTTACACTTTGTAAGATCAGACTTGTTTTCCACATCTGTTGATTGTGAGTGCTGTTGTTATTTACTGTTGAGTCAGAATTTAGACATAGCAGACCCTCCGGTGAGTTTTCAGAGATTGTAAATTGCAAGTAAGGAGATTTCCATCTTTCTCCCAGGGAGCAGTTAGTGGATTCTTAGCCCCTGGGCCACCAGAGCTCCCTAATTGAGAACTGTTGTTATATGCCATCAAGTCAGAACAGACTCATAGCTGACCCTCCACCGATTTTCAGAGCAGTAAATCACTAACCCTCCAGCACATTTTCAGAGGCAGTACTGCACAGGAGTTGATTGCCTGTCTTTCTCCCATGGGGCAGCTGTGCCTTTAATTGGAAATGGTAGTACCTATTTTTGAGGATTGTTGAAAGAGAGCAGCTGAATTAGAAAATTATGCTTTAAAATGCTTTGTGTAGGAAATGGCATGTAGGTAATTTACAGATTATTATTAGCTGGTTTGTTGTTTGTTTTCTATCTAATTATCAACAGGGGTTAACTGTGGTATGCGTGAAGGAAGACAGGTCTTGGTTTTGTTCTTTCTGCTTTAAAAAAAAGTAAGTAATGGATTTTAAAAGATTGAGAAATACAACCTCAAGTGTTAACTTTAGAAGGGACTTCAGAGACCATGACTTACACCACAGATAAGGATTTGAAGGTTCAAAAGAAGGTAACTGATTGGAATTAGTGGCCAACTTTCTGCTTTAGGTCAGAATAGATCTGTGGATCCCAGAATACATACAGGATAAGGGAAAAGGTAGGAGAGGAGCATGCACTGGACATATACTAGGATACCATTGCTATAGAGAGTAGAATTGTCACGTTGTCTCCTAACTACATAGCCTTCTCACTGGCCCCTCAAATCCTTGTTAACATCATGGGACCCAAATCCTATCCATTTCCAGCACTAGCAGTTTAGTGGTAAGGACTTGCACGGCCAACCCAAAGGTGTGAATCCAGCAGCTGCTCTGTTGGAGAAGATGGCCACTCTCCTCCCATGTGATTTACTGCCTTGGAAAACCCACTGGAGGGGCAGCTTTGGGTCAGTTCCAACTCTACAGTATACAACAACAATCCTATTCCTTGAAGGTAGGGTCCCATTAAGATTCCCAGCCCAGACTCATCCCCCAGCTTCTACATATTGTGGGGTAGGGAGTGTGAGGTGGTTCCAGCTTTCTCCCTGATGCCTCCACACTTCAGGCAGGAAGTGACTTCAGAGAAGCAGGATGCAGGTGGATCCGGACAAACTTCATGAAATCACAAGTCCCTACACAATAAGCCGGAAGGCCAGGGTGGGGAAGGGGATGCAAGTGCCATTTAAAATGTCTGGTGGGATGGGATGGTAAAATGGGCACAGAATCCAAAGCAGTATTGGGGCGGGGGGGGGGGGAACTCTTCCCCAGCTTTTTCATAAAGAAGAATCCAGGACACACCAGGCAATATTGAGAAGCTTCTTTATTCCAAGAATCTGAGCTGACAAATCCTTCATCTCCCAGGCACTCTTTACCCACTCCCATCTCCCTTCGAATTTGCTAAATAAAACCCATAGCTGCTTCTCACAACTCTGCTTCCTCCCCTCTTCCAATGCTGCAATGAAGAATTAGAGAAGTCTCTTTTTTACCCAGCTCCACGTGACACCCACTATCTTGAGGAAGTTCTGCCCCACAAATTCAACCCCATGCCCCATAACCAAATAAGCCCCAGGGTAATGAGGTCCAAGACTATAAACCTGTAAGTATTATCTCCTGTTCACAATATTCCAGCCAAGAGGCAACTCTTAACTCCCAACCTTCTACCTGCTTGGCCTACCCCAGAAACTGCTCCCCTCAACCAGCTTCTCTATCCTACTAGAATATCTATTACTAGAATAGTCTATCGGTCAGCCAATCACAAGAAACCTTTAAACCTTGAATTCCATCAATAATATCAACTACAATTGACAGCAGCCTCAGAATGGAACTCAGCCCCTTTCTCTTTCTTCTGGAAAGTTCTAGTGCATTCGCTGGCTCCATATAAGAATATAGTGACCGAAAGACTGGGTCACAGATGAAACTTTTCTAAGGTAAGAAAGTTACCAAGCACTTATGATTTCTAAAGTCAAAAGAGAAGCTTTTGGAATTTGGGTATTTGGAAATAGAAAAAAAAATTGTTCAAAGAAGACAGGGCCCATCTCAGAGAGAAGCCTATTGAACATGGAAAATCCAGATGCCCCTTCAGTTCATGTCTCAGATTTTGTAAAGGTAAGGTGTCCTCTCTGAGATTGTAACATTCTTAGCAGAATAAGTCACATCACCTCTGACAAAGAATTCCAGACTTCTCTCCCATGGAAGATCAACCTGGTGCCAGGAACAGGCCCCCATGGGAAGATTCTGCACTCAAGCTCCTGGGTCATCTCTACCATGGTAGACTTGTACATAGAACCATAGTTAAACCAGACCCAGATGACCAGATTATGGGGACAGTTTAGGCTCTGGATCGCCTTGCAGGAAAGATCACCATTTTCCACACCCGTTGCCTCAGGTTCACCATAAAGGTTCTTGTCACTCTTGAAGAATAGGAAAAAGCCTAGGTCCAATTTTAGTCTGATAGAGAACTTACCTACCATAGTCAACACCAAAGAGAGAGCTCCCGATCTAATTCTACAATACTACCTAGTGCTAGACCTGCCCTAGAGCAAATAAAAGGTTCTAGACCTAGAAACGAAGGGACAGAACATGGGGAACCCCTTTCTCCATTATAAACAAACCAATGGGCATATACAAGGGAAAGAAGAATTCTAAAGGTAAAAGTTATAGCAATAACAACATGAAATACACCAGCCAAAGGAGAGAGCTAAATGCCAATCTCTGCCAGCAGAGCTATGATCTCACACTCCGTGTTTTGGGTCACTTTAATCACACTTGTGGAGGAGGGAAGGAAAAAATGCAATAGAATGATGGCCTTGGTGCCTCCCAGAGGCCTCAATAAATTATATTTACAGACAAACTGAATGAGATGGGGTACCCCTTAAGGGCTGTTCCCCTTAAGGCAACCAGGCCTCCTTTATCTTGCCCTCACCTCAGGTGCAGGAAAGAGGTTTTGGCCAGCAAAACAGAAGCAGATCTTGCTGGGACCTGCCACCCCAGCTCTTCCCAATGAGAAATCAAGTTGGTGGTAGTTTCTGGGGCCCTGTATACTCCCCTGCCCAAATGTGTCCTGGAGGAAGCCAGGCCTGAGCCTGCAGCATCCTGACTCCCTGGAGGCGAAGTGGGTCTGGGGCCCACCTCAGCTAGGGCCCCCCCAGGATGTGGTAGTGCACTTTGGTGTTGGTGGCAGCTCCATGCTTTTGGCGAAGATGCAGCCGCAGTTGACTTTTGTGCCGGAAATGTAGGCCGCAGGGGTCACACTGTGAGAGAACACAAGGTCAGGTTCCCCTCTCCCCGCCCCCCCCCAACCACCTTTTAGTTCTTGGTCGAAGGGAATATGTCCCACTCTCAGTCACATAAGAAATTTTACTCTGGCTTCCTAGAGGTGGCACAGGAGACAGATCCCACCTTTTCTTTCTTTTTTTAAAAAATTTTATTATTTATGTTTGTGTACTGTCAAATCAGATCTGACTGGTACAGGAGGAGATTGTCCCTCCTTCTCCAGCAGAGAACCTGGTGGATTTGAACCAGACCACCAGAACTCACCAGATCCCACCTTTTCTAGAAAAAGTTTTCCTACTGGTTATTGCCCACTCCTCCCCGGGAGTCACTGGATGGCACAATTAAGCATTTGACTACCCCCTGAAAGCTGCTGGTTTAAACTTATCCAGAGGCATTTTGAAAGAAAAACCTATTAATGTACTTCCAGAAGGTTATAGCCTTGAAAATCCCTTAACACACAGTTCTCTGCTGGAATACACTCCGTGGGAACTGGATGCAGTTTTGTTTGTTTAGCTCATCTAGGGGAAAGCACCACTTGCTGCATCCAGGAGATAACTTAGACATGTCTTTCCTCACTCTCCTGGCCCCCACTTAACCAAGACTCCTCAGAGCACTGCCTGCTTCCAACAGACCTGCGTACTGCAAGCCTTGTACCTGCGCCTGGCCTAAGGGAAGGCCATTCTTAAACTTTGGGCCAGGTTGGGTCAGCTACCCACGTGGTAAGGCTTCTCTCCGGTGTGGATGCGAACATGGCTCTTGAGGGTCTGGAGGTGACGGAAGCGAGTCCCGCAGGTGGGACAAGGGTAAGGTTTCTCCCCAGTGTGGATCAGCACGTGTGCGCGCAGATGAGCTACCTGGAAGGAGAAGAGACCTCAGGTGGTGTTTCTGGGAGAGAGATGGCCCGCCCTCCCTTCCTCAAATGTTTGCCTTTGAACTCACTCCCTCGCTGGCTCCATACCTGAACAAATCTTGAGCCACACGTCTCACACTTATAGGGCTTCTCTCCTGAGTGGATACGGCTGTGTGTCTTCAAGTTTGCTGGCCGGTTAAAGCGAGCTCCGCAGATGGAACAGTGGTAAGGCTTCTCTCCTGGGAGTAGGAAGGAAGGGAGGTCAGGGACACTGTGCGCTGGGTCACTTATGGCCAGAAAGGTCAAGGATCCCTGCCGGCCCTGCTCAGTGCTACCTGTATGCACGGTGCGGTGACTGGAAAGATTGCCTTTATAACGGAAGGCCGAGTGGCAGAGCTGACACTTGTAGGGTTTGTCCTCCTCTCCAGAAGTCAAGGGGTCCAGCCCCGAGGAGCACCCAGTCATAGCCTCACAGTTCTGGCAGCTGAAAAAATCACTTCCTGGGTAGAGAAGTGGGTGATGACAGTATTTATATGAAGACTTCCTTGGTACCAAACTAAGAGGGTGAGCCAAGATCTGACTCCCCACCTAACTTCAGTTGTTGGGTGCCATTGTGTTGGAACTGATCCATAGCTGATCCTCCAGCGGGTTTTCAGAGGCAACTAGTTGCACAGAAGATTGCCCATCCTTCTCCCGTGGAGCAGCTGGTGGACTTGAACTGCATGCCTTTGGGACTGTAACGCAGCTTCTTAGCACTAGGCCACCAAAGCTCTCCGACTGACTTCAGAGTACCTTGCTAATCTCTCCTGCAGTGGTGCTGGTCAGTCAGTGGAGGACCAGTCTCTTTTGAACCACTCTGGATGCCGGCCTGCTAGGGAGGACTAGCCACGCCCTGGGCATGAGTTAAGCTAGAAGTTCTGAAGCTTTGCTGCTCACTGGAATTACCTAGGATCTTGAGTAATATTAATGTTTGACATTCTGATTTATATGATGGGGTCTGAGTAGTAGGGCTTTTTAAAGATTCCCAGGTGGTTCTAATTTGCAGTAAAATCTAGGCCTTCATAACAGGCCTTTCTAGAGGCATTTTGGCCCAAAGTGACCTGTAGCAGTCAGGCCAGGAATGAAAGGCTCTCACCTGGTGATGGACGAGCCCGCTCAGCAGGTGATCTGGTGGTCTCCTGGGCCCTGGGCGTGAGGAGATGAGGGGTACTGGATGGAGTCTCGGATTTGAACCGTGTGGCAGCTGCAAGGGGAGAGGGCCTAGCAGATGGCAAGGCCAAGAGAGAAGGGTTATGCAAAGTTCTATGGAGGGAGGTTCTCCCCAGAAACTGAGAATCAAATGCCTACCTGCTGGAATAGGTATAATATTAACCGATGAGTTAATGTTCCTAACCCACTGAACATGGCTGGTCTCACTCCCTTAGGTAGGTTACCAGTTGTTCCTGTGTTGATTTTGGCCTCATAGCAGTCTCTTGGATACAACTATGCTCCCATAGGGTTTTCAGTGGCTGACTGGATGTAGCTTTCCAGACCTTTCTCTGGAGGTGCTTTTGGGTGTACTTGAACCTCCAACATTTCAGTTGAGTGTGTTAACCATGGGTGACAATGTGGCCTAGTATATCTGACCCCCTATCCCAGTCCTCCACCGTCTCCCTGCTTCCTGATCACACAGAACTCCTAGTCGAGGCCAACCACTGTAAATAGATTCTCTGGTCCAGATTCTGTACCTGCTTTGAGGACCAGGAATAGGTCCTTCTTCGCTGCTGCTGCTGCTGCTGCTACTGCTACTGCTGCTGGAGGCCTCATCGCCATTGGGGAGCCTGGTTTGGGTGCAAGGTTGACCAGAACTCCTCTCTCCTGCGAGGCTTCCTGCTTGAGAGTTTAGCACGATGAACTTGTACTTTTTCCAGTTGCAGGCCTTGGGGTCTGGGCTGGATGGACTGGGAGGGGCTTGACTGCAGCTGCGAGATTCAGTAGGTGGATCTGGGTGTCCTTCAGAGCGCCTGGGACTGCCTGGTGGAGGGGCTGTTGGAGGTGTGGGGGGTTCTGCCTCCAGCGGACGCAGGGAGATGCTCAGAGGTTCATAACTGGGGAAAGCATGATGGACATTAGTGCATTGACTAACCTTGCCCTTGACACTTGGGACATATCACTTCGCTCACATTGAGCCCTGCGCTGGGGCTCCCTTACCTGGCCTGGATGAAGCGGTGGCATGCCTGAACCACATGTTCCATCTGCAGGTAGGTGGCAGCTGCGAGGACAGAGGGGGCAGTGGCAGGAGAGAGGCGCAGGCGTGAAGTGTACATGAAGTCCAGAAGGGGTGCAAAGCCTCCAGCTTCAGGGCCTCCAGGCAGGGAGAGCACGTCCACCCCTACTCCGGCACGGCCCCGGAAAATGGAATAGAAGAAGCCACTAGAGAAAGTGCAGATGAATATTGTTAGGGGATGAGGGGGGACTCAAGACTCCCTCCACTGTTGAAAGCCACACCCCTAGAAGCCCCGCCCCATTTCCCGGAAGCCCTGCCTCCTGCCCCGCCCACATAGGGTCCCGCTCCTTTCCCATCTAGACGCGTCGGGCCCAGGAAACCCCCTCCCTGAAACCTGCAGGCGATGAGAACCGCCTTGTGTGCTCGGAGGGGTTGCCCGCCAACCAGCAGCGTGACATCAGTGAGTATCCCGCGCAGGCGCAGCTCGTTTAAATTGCCGAGTACGTCGGAGGAGTGGCGCGTGAACTCGCGGACGTAGCCCAGGGCTCCGTCCGGGCCCGCGGTGGATCCCATAGCGACGCCGGCCTGCGGGTGCCACCGATAGGGCTCAGGGCTCTTGACAGTCCCAGTTCGGAAGACTAGACGCCTTCCTGTCCTCTGCTTGCCTTCTCCTTCTAACGGGTACCCAGAGCCCCAGCCTTGGTCCCGACACTTAATTAATCTTGTTCATTCTGCCTCATACACTCCATTGCTTCCCAACCCTCCTCTAGATAGCGCAGCACCCGGGGTACATTGAAGGTCCCCACACCATGGCGTCAATGGAGAGCATGGGAACCCGGCACGCAGCGCCCCAGTTTGGTTTCTAGTATCCCACTAGCACTGCCCCCTCCACTCCTCTATTTCACTGCGCACCCGAGTTTTAGATGTCCCACCAGCTCAGTCGTCCAGTAGTCCACACCTCTAACTTCTTTCCCCGAATCACCCAATATTGTTTCTCCTATCGGGTCCCCCATCCCTACTTTAACACAATTCTTGGGACTCCGTTTTCCAACCATCAACAAATTTCAGCCTCTCCTAGGGGACCCAGAAGCCTAGACCCACTTGGTTTCATGTTCTTACCCCTGTCCTGCAGGGGCTGCGGCTTCTCTTCTCAAGGGGGCGGGGTCTCCTGTTTCCCTCTTGGCCCTGGCGCCTTTATCTGGCCGGGATGTTGGGGGCGGGGGGTGGAGGTGGGGTGACCGCCTGGATTTGTATCCTTCCTTCCTCCCTTACTCTGCAGATGGCAAATCCCGGGCGGGGTCTCCGGCTTAGGGCGGGACCTCGGAAACCCGAGGTGGTCGTTCCTGAAAAGCAGGGGGTCTTGGGCCACAGAGAGTGGAACTGAGGAATAGGATGCTGGAATTGAGGAGGAGGCTGGGGACATCGAGGCTGGAAATATGGGTGACCTGGGTCGTTGGAGGGCCCAAGACAGAAAGACTTGCTCTGGTGGCTTTAGGAGAAGATACTAGGAGATCGTTGCAGAAGAAAGTGAATACAACAAAACTCAGCCCAGTGCGTGGTGCTAAAGGGCAAAGGCGAAGCTTTCCAAAGAGGTACCAGGTTAGAGGACAGGGAGCTCCTGTGGGGTCTTAGTGAGAACTTGTGCTGTGAATGGCAAGCTCTAAAGGATCTACAAAAGGGGGACGCTAACTGGGCGAGGTAGGGAGTTGGCGGATATGATTTCTAGTTGGTTTCCTTCCATTGTCCTGCGACCGGAGCCAGCTGCTTCCCCTCGAGGAGGTGGGGAAAGCCCAAGTGGGGGCTGAGAGACGCTCGAGATCTAGGCGTCCGGCCTCTCGCTCCTGATTCTCTTATTAATCCTTTTAGGGATCCAGAGAGGCATACTCAAAGCAGAGCCGCCCTCCTCCAATCCCAGTTCCCTAAGGACCCACGCACCCGCCCGTCGGCCACGCTTTGGGGCTGGCGGGACGCCGGGGTCCAGCGCGGCAAGGCCACAGAGCTCTGCAATGGCCGGCTCCTTCCACGAGGGGGCGGACGAGCACAAGCCTGGCCGTGGCCGAGCGGCGCCGCCAGCTGGTGGTTCGCTGTCAGGCGCGCTGCTGCTGGGTATGGGCGCTCCAACCCTAGGGCTCTTCCACTTGGAGCTATGGTGTTTTACCCCTTCCGCCTTCTAGGAGGGAAGTACGTTGGGCAGAGGGGAAGGGGGGAGGTGTTTCAGGGGGGACTTTCCCCCTTCCTACCTGGGGAAAGGAAAAGGTGAATCTGATTTTCCTGCTTCCCTAGGGCGGGAACAATGAGTTTGACCTCCTGACCTCTGCCCCTTTGGGGAGTTCCCTACTTTCCCTCCTCCCGGGGTCTGGGAACCTAGAGTCTTACTTCAGGTGAAAGGTGAAAAAACGAAGGTTTGGGGAGCAAAGGCAATGGGTGGGTCATGGAGGGGGATTTTCTTTTGTAATCGAGACATAGATAGAGACTTTCATCCAGAGGTCGTTGTTATTGTTGTTATGTACCTTCAAATTGAAACCAACCCATACCTGGCCCTCCAGCGAGTTTTAGTTAATCCCATGGGAGGACATTGCCCTTCTTTTTCTCGCTGAACAGCTGGTGGATTCGAACAGTCTACCTTCAGGATTGCAGTGCAACTTCTTACCACTACACCACCAGAGGTCCAGAAGACTTCAGGGGGCACCTTTTTATGACAGTTCTTGCTGAGTCAGAACTGATCCATTAAATCATACGGAAGGAGGAGATTTCCCGTGTTTCTTCCGAGGAGCAGCTGGCAGGTTTGGACCGCTTGCCTTCAGATTGGCAGCACAGCTACTTACCACTGGGCTATCAGTTAGGTGGGGTAAACAGAGGGAAAATATGGAAGCCTCGCAAAGATGGGTAGCAGGAGGGGCTTGCTAACCCTATTTGGTAGACAGGCGTGGACACCATCTTCATATTTTGTTTTAGTAGACTTGGAGGAACCAGTATTCTTTAGGGAAAGGGCAGCCAGAGCTAAGGGCAGCTGCAAAGCTTGGAGCACCTTGGATTTGGACTCAAGAAGAGCCTACAGTTGACCAGGTACCCCTGATCACTGTCCATGGAGCTATATGTCTAGGCCTGACCACCCTGCGTCCTTTTAGATTTAAGAGTGTCTCAATTTGGAGTGCATGCAAGAAGAACTGAGAAAAGGAGAGTCTGGGACCACTAAACACTCAAGATGACTTTGGTGTGTGCAAGTTGCCTTGAGAAGTCTGTGTGAAGTTTAGGGATAGGGTTTACAGACTGGTGCTTCCTGTCATGTCAAGATTGAATTGACATTCTGTTATCTGGTCAGTTGTGGGGTGCCTACACATTATAGGGTGTTTAATTGGGTTGATTATTAATGAACACCTTGGCTACATTTATATTTGAGGGCTTATAATAAGTTTGAGGTACAGGGTTTATCTTCAAGCTAGATTAGTTCTGGATTTTTAATACCTGTACCATCTCGGTCATAAAGAATACCAGGAGTCTACTGATTGTACTTTAGGAAGCAGATGATCGCTTTATCTTGGGAATTCAGTTACTGATATATACTGGTGTATATATATATATAGAGAGAGAGAGGCTCTTAACCTGATTTCATGTAGGGAAGTCATGCTGGTTTTGGGGCATAGCTGCTTTGAGGGTATAATATCAGTTTCAAGGCCCAGATTAAATTGTTAGACTTAGGAACATTTAGTATTTTTAAAAATTAGCTTGAGGTAGAACATAATAAGAACCTAGGAGCAAATCTGAAAGTTTATTGTGATTGGAGGGGTGTCGTATTCTTGGGGGGATTAAAACTTTATAGTTGAAAAATGTTGAAAACTTCCTGAGAGGAAGTACTTGCTAATATGTGCATAGATCACCAAGAAGCCTCTTTCAAGGGGAGAAACAGGGCAAGATCCCCCAAGGTGGGAGAGAAAAGTTTTGTGATACCACTGTCTGGGGGGTGTTTTGTTGCTCTTTGAGTATATTAGATGAAGGTGGGTATGCTAGAAGAATGGAACCTAAGGTGAGATTTCTTTGGAGCTCACCTTCTTTGGGCCACTATGCTATGCTCGTGGTATCCTTTGTTTATAGGTCTTGCTTGCTCCAGGTTCTAGAATCCTCTTTCTTTAATGAACCCCCAAATAAGCCCGATTTGGAGATGGGAGTTAGAACCAGGATTTGAAGGGATAAGTTTAGAAGAGGAATGCTGTCTCATCTTATTTTTGTCTTGGTTAAGTCTCAGAGAGAAAAAGGTGGTTTCAGTTTGAACCCCAGCTTCTTAAGGGAGCACAGTTCAGTTTAGGGGAAGGTGGGGAAAATGAGATTATCTTGTGGTTAAGTGGACACCCTCGACTGGAACAGTGCTACTGGAACTGTGACAAAGAGGGGCAGTGGTGGGGTACAAGGAGGTGATTCATGAGCCCTGATTTCTAGGATAAGAGCCCCAAAGAGAAAGCAGATAGAGGACCGGAGAGTGGGTGAGATGGGGGGAGGGGTTCCCAGCGGCACAGAGGGGCTAGAGGGTAACTCAGGCCAGCTCTGCACGCCTGGGTCCCTTCTTTTTTCGGCTCTCCTCCCCTCTTTCCCTCCCACCGCCCACCCCCCCAACCCAAGGAAAAAAAAACTGCCTGTGCAACAGCAATGGCAGATTCCAATCCTCCAGGCTTTCCTAAACCACCACCGAGACCAGCCAGGGGGGAGGGGTAGGGAGGATCGAGCTTTCCTGCTTTCTTAAGACAGGGGCAATAAGCTTGACCTCCAGACCCCTAATCCTTCGGGGAGTACACCCCCCCCCCCCCGATCTGGAAGCCAGGTGTCCTGGACCCTAGCCCCCGAGCGGGGGTGGGGGGTGGTGGTGGGGGGTGCCTGGAGAGACGGGGAGGAGGAAGGAGGGAGTGACTTCCAAAATTGGCATCTGGACAGAGCAGGGCTGGCGGGAGGCAGGCGAAAGGCGGAATTTTCCTGGAAAAACGGGGCTATCTGAGGACCCCAAAATTGGGGATCTAGTCCAGGACCGTCTTCCCAACATCCGAGATTTTTTGGAGATTTTTTGGGGGCTCCAGGACCCCTCTAGATGGGGTGAGGAATGTAGTGTTGGGGGAATCTGACTGGGGCATTGCAGCTGCCTCTCCCGCCGAGTTGGAGACGGATGGGCTGGGACGGGTTTTGGGGGGGGTGTCCCCAGTTCTGACTTGGAGTGGAGAAACCCCCTCCTGAACTCTCTTGTGGGGGTCCCCCCCTCCCTAGGGCACTCCCCACTCCCTGAACCAGTCGAGAGGAAGGAGGCCAGCGATGCGACTGGGGTGGCTTCTTTCTCTTGCACCCTAAATGTGAGGGATGCACCCCAAATTTTTCTCCCTTCAAAAATAGGGGACCAGGATCTCAGGGGAGAGTAGCTGAGGTAAGTGGGGAGGACAGTGTCCCCTGTTTTCAGGAGAGACGTGGCGGTTGGGGGGAGGTTTGGAGGTGCGTGCTGGGGTGGGGTTGGGCTTTGTGACACTTGGGACTTGGGGGATGATTGGAGAGACTTTCTCTTGTGCCCCTAAACTGCAGTTCACCAGGTAGAACCAAAGTCTGAGACCAGAGTGCCCCCAAAATCTCCCAGCCATTAATAGAGTGTTTGATTTGTTTTACCCCCACAAAGGCTTTGCCGATGATGGGAGCAGGGGGCAGCTACTCAAATGGGGGGCTTCAGATGGTGCAGTGAAGGGCACGAGGCCTTGGCGAGATTTGGTGTAGGACATACAGTGGTTTAAGGGGAGGATCTGGCATTCTTCAGGGCCTAAAAAGACTGCTAACACACACCACCTTAGCACTTTTTGATTGCTAAGAGTTTTGGGGGGGTGTGTCAGAGGGGGCTGGTAGAGGGTAGGATGGGAGGTTGGAGGATGAATTTGGGCTCTTAGAGGGTATTATTTTGATTTGCAGAGGGATTTTGGTCTTTATATTTGGCCTTCTCGGGGGTTCTTTTAAAAGATTCAAGTCCTGGACAGGAGGAGAAAACTGAGGGAAGGCCCAGGTTGGGGGTGGGGAGAGGCATGTTTGTCTCAGCTTAAACGTGGCTCTCTGGGGTGGGCCCGCCTGCCTGGGCCTGGTGGATGGGCTGATGGGGCACTGCTTCAGGGACAGGGCCTGGGCTCTGGGGGTCAGTGGGAAGTGAGGACAGTATAGTGGGTTGAAGACCTGACCCCCATGTCCAGATGATCCCCCTTCCTGGGCCCTGCAGCTCCCCTTTTCCCTCAGCCTCCATTTCCTGCTTTTGGCCTCCATCTTGTGGCAGGCCCAGGGCCCAGGGCGACTTCCGGCCCCCCTCTCCCCATCATGTTCCAGCCCCACCACCTTGGACTGCCAACTCCCAACCCTGCCGTCCTTGGCCCTCTATCCCTCCTTGCTTCTCTCTTGGGTTCTGACCCAAGGAGGGGAGGAATGGACACAGGAAGCTTGGGTCGCAGCCCTAGCTGAGTCAGAGGCAATCTGTTGGTCCCCAATAATCACTCTCCTGTTCCTCCACTTCTGATCCCACCTTAGGGGTCCCCTGAGTTGAGTTTCTGTGGAGTGAAGGTGGCTACAGTCTGAGATTGTGAGCTCATCCCTGAACCCCTGGACCCTCTAGTTGCCTACTCAGCTCTTCTCCCTGCCTTGTTTATCCCAACCTTTCTTGGGCCAAGTTTGCCTTTGAAGTCTTCCCTAGCTCCCTGAGGGTGGTGGTCCTGGTGGGAAAGGAGTCTCCACAGCACTGCCTTATCGTCGTCCTTCCCTTTGGACCCACCCAGTCCTGCTCCCGCCTCAGCAGCACACTGTGGTTTGTACGGCATTGTGGCCACGTCCAAACCACACTGTGGTGTTAGAGCGAGGGTGGGGGAGGCACCGCCGTGGCCTGGGCCTGGGAGGCCACCCTGGAGACTGGACACAAAGTACACCTGGGGACTATAACAAAATTCCTTGTGGGGGGAGCAAGGGGTGTGAAAGAACTGGAAATAGCCTCTCCAAAATCCCTAGGAGTGCCAGAGACCCTGGGAATAAGCTCTGCCTCCAAAGTATGAAGTGGACTCTTTGTTGCCCACACCCAGCTTCCCTGGCTCTAGCAGCACAGAAATATTGGCACCGGGAAGAGTCTACCAATATTGGCTGTGCTGCTCCAGGCAGGGTGGCAAGTGCTGCCAGTCCCAGGAGGGACTGAGACCTGAGGGCTAAAGAGTGGAGCGGGAACAGCCCCTTATATGCCAAGAAGAAGACATTCATTAAGTTGAGAGAAAAGTCTTTATTTTCAGTATAAAAAATGTCCATTAAGTGGAGGTCAAAGGGGGTAGAGACAGATGCCTACATAGGGGGGGCAGCACGGTGGACCTTCCCAGCCCCAGCAGTCCTTTGATCTTGTGTAGGCCTCAGTAGAGTCCCAGGTAACTATACAGGTGCAGGATGAACAGTAAGAGGGGTCAGAGGTGCAAGTCTCAATGGGAGAGTAGAGGAGGGTCAGCAGAGGTCATGAGAAGTCCAGAATCCAAGGTCAGGCTGTCTGGAACAAAAGGCAAAATGGGCAGAGATGGAGCAAACCCCAAACAGGCTTGTAAGAAAACTCCCACTTCACCAAAGCACTGCCCCTTCACCCCCAATCCTGAGTGACCCAATCCCCTGTACCGTGGAAGAAGACACTTTCCTTTGCAAAGTCTCAGTCCAGGGACACCCACCCCACTACCAGTGACCATGTCCTCCCCTGCCCCTTCAGCTGGTGTGAGGGGAGGGGGACTCCTACCCTGGTCGAAGTTGAGTTTCTTGGCTGGAGGAGTTTCTCCCAGCCCTTCAATATCCACTAGGTCACTGTTGGCGTCAGAGTCGTTCAGAGCACTGAGTGTCACATCTGGGAGGGGGCATAAGCTAGGTTCTAGCTTCGCTTAGCGGCCCCCGTTTCCCAAGGAGCCATGTCCCCGACCCCACCCCAACTCCCTCTCTGGGAAGCTCCACGGGGAGAGGAAGAGAGCTTTATATCCTCTGACTCAGGCCTGGTTTTCTCACTGAACTTCAGCAGGGATATTGAACCCCTAGGCAGCAACTCCACAGCCCTTACCAGCTTTCTGCTTCTTTACAGGGGGGCCTCCGGCCTCAGGGACAATGGAGCTGCTAGGTGGGGGGGCTGCTGGAGGAGGCGACAGAACACCAGATGCCACTTTCTTGGGCCCTTTCTTAGGTGATTCGGCTGGAAGGGGAATGCCAGAGTCTTCATACACTTTTCGTTTCACAGTGGCCTTTATCTGAGCCCTAAGAGGAGAGAGAAGCAGCTGTCATCAGAGAGGCTTGAGGGAAGAAGGGGAGAAAAGAGAGGATAATGGGCCACTCTGAAAAACTTCTGGGAGCCCCTTCCTATGGACCTAGGTCAGCGCCCCAGCTTTTGGTAGGGTTTTCATTTTCCAATAAGACACTGAACTCAGGGCAGATGGTGTGTGAGGAGTCAAGTCCCTGAATGGAGAACTGGAAAAGGTCCATCACCCAATTCTCTACTGGGAGAGAAGTATGGGTGTGCAAGGCTAGCAGGTAAGGCTTGGTGATCTACAGGTACATTGAGAATTGGGGGCTCTTGATCAGCTATCTTGGAATCACAGTATTTCTGGAAACTGTAACTGTCTCAAAAGAACTCCTATGATCAAATTCCATAATCAGGTGACTTAAAATCAAGTTCTTGGAAAGCCATGATTAACAGTATTTTAGGAACTTCCTCCTGAACAATTCTTGTATTCTTTCAGTCCTCAAAGGGATTCTAACAAAACTAACAACAAAGTAGGAAGGGTGTTGAGCTGGGAGGAAGTACTCAGACTGGAACTCTGGGTTCAGGGGAAAGAAAGTGGCCCACCCCCCGTTGTCTGCCAGCCACCCTCCCTCACACTGTCCGTTCCTTGATGACACAGCTGATGTGATTAAGATCGTCCCCAAATCGCTTCACAGCAGCCCTCAGCATCTCTATTTCCGTCTCCGTCCACTTCGCACTGTCAGAAGGGAAAAGCGGAATAGCGAAAGGGAGGAGGGGTGTAGAGCCAGTTCCCAGCTATGCAGTCCCCAGCCAAACCCCCTTCCCCTCTCTGGGGTTCCTCCCATCGTGAGGCCCTTTATAAAGAGCTCTTAAGATCTTGGGAAACCCCGAAGATCCTCAACCACCTATCTCCAAGCCCACCTTAGAGGACCTGTCTCCTGCAATACCCTGCTGCTGTGTGAAAGCCCTCTGAAACGACTTCAATAGTAGGTAACACAATGCCCGAACACAAAGTCTGTAGCAGTCAGTTTCCGAGAAATTTGGGGTGGTGGAAGTCTGTGGTGTGCTGCTGCTCGCAATATAATCCCAGTGTTTTCATCTGTCATCATCCATGCAATAATTATTTGTGAACATCCTTTCTACACAGAAAGGGGTACTGTGTGTAATTTATCTGTCTGCTAACTGAAAGGGCATGCAATCCGAATGCACCAGTGGCTCTGTGGAAGACGGGCAGTCTCCTCCCATAAGGATTTACAGCCTCAGGAGTGGATGGAGGCTGGTTTGCTTTGGTTTATTCTGCACAAAGCTCTGACAGGACAGCCGATTAAGCATTGGGCTGCCAATTAAAAGGTCAGTGGCTGGAACTGAGGCAGTCTACTCCCTTAAAGGTCTCCAGCCTCAGCTCTGTCCTATAAAGTCACTATGAGTCAGAACTGCCTCAAAGGCGGCCTGTGGGTTTAGTTTCTTCGGTTTTGGTCGGCTGTGCCCGGTGCCAAGGGAACCCGCCTGGAGAGTGTCCAGGTCTGTGATCGAGTCCACGCGTCCTCCCTTGGTGTCCACGTACCCCGCGGGCGAAGAGTCGGCCACGGGATGCAGCTGCATCGTCAGCTCCCCGAGCTTCGTGAAGGCGGCGCCGGCCGCCGAGAAGATCTCTCCGACCTGGGGGCGGGGCAGCATTATGGGGGGCCGGCGCACACCCTCCTCGCGGGCCCGCCCGAAGCCCCTGGCCCCACCCCAGGCTCAGCGCCCGCCACCCCGCCCGGAGCGGACAAGCCGGAAACCAAGTTGGGGGGGCCGCCCTCCCGTGGCCGCCAGAGAGCGCTGTCGTGAGGGAGGCCGAACCTTGGTGGACGCTGACGTCATGGCCCCGCGCGCCTCCTCACGGAGACGTTGCCGCCGCCGCCGCCACGCGAGCCGGGACCACGGACAACCCCTCGGCTGCACCGCTCCGGCCCCTGAGGGGGAAGTCCCGCCCCACGCCGCCGATGATTGGCCTGGGCCTGGCCGTCCTCACCAGCCGTAGCCACTTAGGCGGCCTGTGCGCCTCCGGGAAGAGGCGAAAGACACGCCTCACTTCCGGGTTCTGCTGCCCTCCCACTTAGAGGCCGCGCTCCCGCCTTAGACCCCCCTGCAGCTCTTTACACAAAAACAGATGAAAAGCTGAAGGAAGCAGTTTCTCTTTATTGTGGTACAGGATGAAACAGGGGGTCCGGGCACCTGATAGGCTGGGTGTTTAAATAGTGGAGGAGGGAACTGGACTGTGCCTTAGCGCACCATGTATTCCTTGCGCTTATTGAGCCGAATTTGGCAGAAAGAGAAGCCTCCGAGGAGGAGATAAAGGCCCGCGGCGATGAAACAGTTGTAGCTCACTTGCTCGTATAGGTTGTATATATTCTGGGGGCCATTCCTGAGAGTAGGGATTAGGCAGAGAAGTGTCAGAAACATTAATAGCAATCAACTTTTAACTATGTGCCAGCTAACGTTTTGAGTGCATTAATTATTGCACGTGCATTACTAATTCTTCACAATACTTGTATTGCAGAAGAGTCTCTTGAAAAGTTGGATTAAGTACCTAGAGCAGCCACATTGTTGTGAGGTGCCATCGAGTTGAGTGCAACTCAGAGACCCCATGAACAACAAACCTGAATCTTGTCCTAGCCTGTGCTATTCTCATCTCTGACACATTTCAGTCCGTTGCCACAAGTCACTATCCATCTCGTTGAGGGTCTTCCTAGTAGATTTAGGAGTGCCTCTGAGATCAGACTCCCAAGACAGTTCCTAACTACATTTTTTATTAATTTTAATGAAAATTTACAGAGACTGGGGATTTCCATTCATTCATTGTTGCACCTTTCTCCCCCTAACTAACATTAAAAGAATACAGTTATAAAGAGGCTGCTCCCAGTATCTCTGGGTCTCCAAGTGCCCATCTCCCCTCCATCCCCTGCCCATAATTCTGACAACCGGTCAGCCACTTCCCACTGCCCACCAGACTGACTTACTCAAAATCTTTCTCCGTGAAGGGGACGTCCTCAATAAGGACTGCAGAATGGACATTGAAAAAGATTCCGAGCATTATCTGAAGAAAAAGAAATGAGTTGGCTGTTGAACTCCGGTACCTGAACCTCAGCCCCATCCCCTTCTGATGTTGCCATAAACCCTGGGTCTGGGAATAACCAGAATGAACTAGATTAAGGATGTCTGTTGCTGGGTTCAGACTCAGCCACCAGGGATAAGGCTGTGACATTGAAGTGAGTGGCTGGGGATAGCGCAGAAGCAGTGAGCAGCTCCATCTTCCCTAGGAACAGAGATTATCTTCCTCCTCAGGGGTCACCACCACGAGACAGGGCGGAAGAGAAGGGAAAATCATTATCATGTGATTATATCCTACTGAATATAATGGGGTGTAGATAGGGAGCTGGAAGATAAAAGGCCTCAGTTCCCACTCAGCTCAAGCATCACTCGGGGGTCTCTATCTCCTCATACATTGAGGGGTTCTCAAATTTGCCGGCCTGGCTCAACCCTCTTTCCAACCTCCAGAACGCCTGCTCCTCTTCCCCCGCTAGTTCCCCATTTCTCAGTCTCAGTTCCGGCTCTTTCTCTACAGTCAGCTAGTACAGTCTGCCCCTGCTTTCTAAGTCCAGTGGTCTCCAAACCTCCTTAGCCCCAGACTCCCTCAGGCTGTCTCCGGTTCTCGAAGGGCAATCCCCTCACCAACATGATAACTCCCCAGGCGCTGAGAACGATGCCACAGGCAGCCAGCTTGGGCCCACAGCACAGGAGCGACGCCATGAAGAACGGAGTCGGGGGTGGGCCTGATGAGGCCCTAGTAGAAAGGCCGTCAGAGATAGTCTGGAGTGCGACAGGGAGAGCGATTTAGACTTGGGGGCTCCGGAGGTGTAGGAAGGAGGGCCCGGAGGAAGGTTAGGGGGCGTGTTCTCTTGATCCAACCACCGTTTCGGGGGGAACGGCGGGCGGAGAATGCTGGGCGCCGAAAAGTCATCTGGGACTTTGCCGTGGGAAGACAGTTACTGAAACGACCGAAAATATTCTGGAGGAATATGTATAGGTCAAATATTCTTGGTCAGTGTTTCTGGGGCATGACTCTCAGGTGTGTGAAGGTTCCTTGCTTTTTTGGTAACCCTTTTGCAAGCAGTAATGGAAGGAGCCGAACGTCACGTGACCTGGTTTACCGGATCATATGATAAAGCCCTAGCGAAAGCTGGCCCTGGACGGTTAGACTTGAAGAATTGTAAATGTCTGATTTTTCTTTCTAGTATTTTAGTAAGGGGTGGTATCCTGAGATGGTCCGATGGTAAGTGAAATGCAGAGATTTACACCAGGAGAAAACTCTGTCTTCCCTCTACTCTTCTTGCCCCTTTTATACTCTGACATGGTGAAAGGAGGCTTCTTGTTATGTACCCTCAAGTCGGAGCCGTCCAGCTGACCGTCCAGCGGGGTTTCAGAGGCTGTAAACTGCGGGGGAGAAGATGGCCATATTTCTCCAGTGGAGCAGCTGGTAGATTTGAACTGCCTGCCTTTGCGTTGGCAGCACACATCTTAACCGCTAAACTAGCAGAGCCCAAAAGGAGACTCGAACCTGTTATTGAAACCAAGCATGGCTTGGTAGTCAGAACGCTTTAAAATCACTGGGGTTTCTCAGGAAAGGCTCTAGAATGCAACTTATAAAGTAGCATTTTGTTTAAACACATTAAATACTGTATGATTCTGGATGGCAAATTTAGGAAAGAATATGGAAGCCAGGAAAAGCCCAAGGAGAGCAGATTGAATGATCAAGTTGGGAAGACGAGCAGTCCTGCTACATATGTTGAAGAAATGAGGCATCAGTTCTGACCCTTGATGACCTCGTGAATTGCAGAGTGAAACTACTCTCCAACGTTTTGAAATTGGGTCATTAATCCTTAAAGAAATCTTTAGAGATGGGTTTGAATTGGCAATCTTTTCGTTAATAGCTGCTAGCCTAACGTTTGCACCACCCATGGTCTTAAATAAGTACATAAAAATGCCTGTTTGCTTCCCTACTGTAAATGTAGGAAATGGATTATAGATCATTTTGTATAAGTAGGCATATATGGATGA
Organism: Elephantulus edwardii; assembly: GCF_000299155.1. NCBI lineage: Eukaryota > Metazoa > Chordata > Mammalia > Macroscelidea > Macroscelididae > Elephantulus > Elephantulus edwardii. The sequence goes on along the minus strand of NW_006399996.1, from coordinate 1,272,269 downwards.
CAGTTCATTCGCTACTTTAGGGGAAAAAAGTTTTGTATATATACCAATGTTGAGAGACAGAGTCATAATTACTCAGGAAGTGATCCCAGCATAATTAAGAGGGGACTTTTTTATCCTCAGGTTCTGGAACCAAATAAGGAAACACTGTCAGTGATTAGAATAATTTTCTGGCATTTTCCCATTTGTATTATTTTTAAAAGAGTTGTCCAAGAGAAACTGCAACCTGGAAGCACTTGGAGATAGATCTGGGGTACTAAAGGGCAGGGAAAGAGGCTTTGAAAATTATTCTTGTTGTCTAGGGAGAGAATCCTGTTTGGATGAAAGTTTTTATTCTGCTCTAGAGAGACCATTTTTTTTAAAAGATTGTAAATATATAATAAAACATCAGTCAATTTAACAACAAACTACACTCTGGTGGTGTAGTCTGAAGAGAGTTGTACTGCTAACCGGAAGACCGCATCTCTGTGTTGGTTTGAATTCACCTGCAGCTGCGCAGAAGAAAGATTGGCAATCTGCGGTTTATAGCCTTGGGAGATCCAATGGAGGGTCAGCTTTGATTCGGTTCTGACTCCACAGCAGTGAGTGCTTGAGTGATAATTTCCTAACATCAGTTACATCAGTCATGGGCAACTATGAGAATGAATTCCTTTTTCTCACATTTCCATTACTATAGACAATCTTAAAGCTTACTAAACAATGTGTAACTAACCACTCATAATCTGTGGTCTCTATACATGGGCCAGTTGTAACTTTCTATTTTTATGAGATCATACAATAATTGTCTTAATGTGATTGACTGACTTCACTCAGCATTATGTTTGAATGTTCATCCATGTTGTCACACGCATTACTTATTTCTCTTTACAGTCAAGTAGTAGTCCATTGTATGGCATACTGGTTCATAGGGAGTTGTGCTGTTAACCCAAAGGCCAAACCTCTCAGGTGCTTCGAATCCAGCATCAGCTCAGAGGGGGAAAGATGGGCAGTGAGTCTCCGCCCATTTGATTTAAAGCCTTGGCAGTCCGGTGGAGGGTCAGCTATGAGTTGGTTCTGACCTGGCAGCAGTGAGCTTTTGTTGTTGTGCAAACCATGTGTTTAATTTTTTTAAAATGATGGACATTTAGCTTGTTTCTAGGAACACCATCCTTATATAGGGATATGTTGGGTACATGTGGGAATAGGATGAATGGGGTTGGGGGAAGGTTGCCAGGGAATTTTATAAGCTGATCATTAAACACTAGATCTGGTTTCTGGGAATGGAGAATTCACTGAAGTGATTGATCTCTTCAAGAAATGCAGTCCTCTTTACATCCTTCAGGGAGCCCTGATAGCCTAGTGGTAAGAAGTTGTACAGCAATCCCAAAGGCACATGGTTCAACTCCACCAGCTGCTCTGTGGGAGGAAGATGGACTATCTCCTGTGTGTGATTAACTGCCTCAGAAAACTCCTGGAGGCTCAGTTACAAGTTGGTTTGGACTCGACGGCACCCAACAACTACGTGCTTCAAGATCATCAGGATAATCTGGAAGTCAGGTCAGTGCTCTGGCTAGTGCAGTGTACAGCTAGCTATGAGGGCCCTATCCAGCCTGTGTTCCCCTCAAGCTAAGTGTGGCTTTCGAAGTCTCATATGGTCGATAAACAAAATATTTGGTAACATCTGTAGCTTAAATTTCAGGGTTTATAAATAAAGCTTTATTGGAAAATAATCACACTCATTGCTTTATGCTTTGTGGCTACTTTCTTGTTACAATGCAGAATTGAGTAGTTGTGACAGAATGTGTGACCCACGAGGCCTAAAATATTTAATATTTGACCCTTTTATTGAAAAGAAAAAAATAACCAACATAAACCAAAACAACCGCAAAATTTGTGGGCTCGTATTCAGCCACCTAAATACCAATCTAAGTGGCTAAGCTGAAGGAAGTGGAACTTTAGCAGCAGAAATTTAGGGAAGCAGTAGTGGCACAGGGGGTTCAATGCTGGGCTCTGAAGATCAGCCAGTTGGCCCCCGCAGTCACTCCCAGAGAATACTTCTTACCAGCTGTGTGTTTTAAATTTGAGTTGGAAATATCAGTTCTTGAGCTGGTCTGATGTCCTGCAGGTGGGGGCAGTTCAGCGCTCAGATGGTGACGCTGTTCTCTATGTGGCTGGGTTTCAGGTATTCATAGGGTAGGTTAAGTTGCTTATTCCGGGTGGTAATCTCCTTTTCCAGGTTTTCCAGATCTGTTTGGAATTGGTCTAGCACAGCCTTGGCTTTGGGGTTTGAGAAGTATTTTTCCTTGTGATGCCCCAGAGGCACCTGAGGCAGAACAAAAGATCAGTCAGTCCCCAGCCCCATGTCAGATGTACATGTCAGCTCCTCACTCTGTTGCATACCTTCCAACACTTCCGCCTACCCACAGTCCCTTCTCACCATATCTGGCTGCTTTCGGCCCAGATGCCATGTGATAGTCATTTGAAGACTAGCCTGCTGGACATCAGGTAGTGACTCCATCACTGTGGCCATCGTTATATCTTCCTTGGTGGTGGGTGGGGGCATCCTCATCGTGCACGGGCCATTAGGGACCCAGGCATACCAGTCTATCTAGAGGAAGAAACCGTAGCCCTAAGAACCATGGCACTTTGGAGTGCTAACCCTCCCTTCTCGCCCTTGGGTGTCCCAGGGTCCAGACATTTGCCCACGAGGATCTGGGTTTTAGGCTGTCCATACCTGTCCCTGGTTGATAGCTGCATGCTGGGCAGTGCATGTGAATACACACATGGTGAGGAAATAGCAGAGCTGAGCCCGTGACTGGAAGGAAATGGGGAAACCTGGGCAGGAAGGAAACAGGTTTTAGAGGCTCCAGCATGAAAGAAAGAAAGAAAGGCGTTTGTTCACTCAGATGTGTTTGTATGAAAGAATGAAAACCACACATATTTGCATCAGTCTTAGATTTCAGTCTTTGCTCAAGCATTTATTCGCTCAAGTGCAGTGTTGTTGAATTCTGACCCATGACAAACCTCCAGTGAGTTTCTGAGGCTGTAAATCTTAATGGGAGGAGACTGCTTCATCTTGCTCCTGTGGAATGGTTTGTAGCTTTGCTCTGCTAACTTTTTGGTTAACAACCCAACACTTAACCTACTACCTTACCAAAGCTCCTTTAGGCATTTATGTTGTTGTGAGATGCCATTGATTTGAGTATGGCTCATAGCGACCTTATAAACAACACATCTGAACCCTGTCCTGTCCTGTGCTGTCCTCACCATCTCTAAAACACTCGAGGCCCTTGCTGCAGTCATTGTGTCAGTGTATCTCGTTGAAGGTCTTCTGCTCTTTCACTGACTCTCTGCCTTTCCAACTGTGATGTCCCGTTCCAGGGAAGAACGTTTCCTAGCAGCATGTCTGAAGTATGTGAGGTGGTAGTGCTGTGTACCGTAGAGATGGAACCGACCCATAGCTGAGTCTCCTGTGAACAGGTTTTCAGAGGCTATTAATTGCACAGGAAGAGATTGTCCATTCTTCTCCCACAGAGTGGCTGGTGTTCTTGAACCACATGACCTTTGGGATTGCCGCACAGCTTCTTGCCACTAGGCCATGAGAGGTCTCCAAACTCATACTATCATATTGATTCCATTTTTTGACAACTCCAGGTTTTTCAGAATAGAATTGCACTCAGTGGCTAAAATCTAACATAAGGGAGCCCTGGTAGCCTGGTCCATGGGGAGTTAGGCTGCTAACTCAAAGGTTCAAATCCACCAGCAGCTCCAAGGGAGAAAGGTGGGCAATTTTCTATTTACAGCCTTGGGAATCCAAAGGAGGGGCAGCCACAAGACTGCTTCGGCAGAGATTTACTACCCTTGCCTCTAAATTGCACCCTGGTTGCACACCAAGTCAGATCTGTTTACTCTCGTGATACAATCATAGTATATTCAATACTCTTTACTTATACAGTTCAGAGACATTGGTTCTGCTTAGTCTTCTTTACTGTCCAACTTTCGGATGCATTCAAAGCAATTTAAAATACCATGGATTGGATTAGGCGCACCTTAGTCTTTAAACTGGCATCCTTGCTTTTGAGTGCTTTACAGAGGTCCTTTATGGCAGATTTATTCAATGATATGCTATTGTCAAGTGCCATGAGTTGAGTAGACCCATAGCGACCACATGAACAACAGATCTGAACCCTGTCCTATCCTGTGCTATCCTCACAATTTTTGACACTCTAGAGCCCCTTGTAACAGTCACCATGCCAGTTCACATGGTTGAGGGTCTTCCTCTCTTTTTCTGACCCTCTCCTTCCCTAGCATCGTGTCCCTCTCCAGTAGCCCCTCCTAGCAACATGCCCTAAGTCTGTGAGATAAAGCCTCCTCATCTTTGTCTCCAAAGAGCACTCTGGCTGCACCTTCTCCAAGACATGTTTGTTCTTTTGGCCGTCCATGGGTTGTTCAGTAATATTCTCTAACATTATAGTTCAAAGACATCAATGCTTTTTCTGTCATCCCTATTCATTGTCCAGCTCTCATATGTTCAGCAAGTCATTGAAAAGACTATGAATCAAGCACACCTTGTTGTTGTTGTTGTTAAGTGCCGTCGAGTCGCAGGCGACTCATAGCGACCCTATGAAGCACACCTTAGTCCTCAAGTTAACATCACTGCTCCTTAATAATTTGGAGAGGTCCCTGACTACAGACTTTCCCGATGCAATAGATCTTCTCATCTTCTGACTGCTGGTACCAAAGGTGTTGATTATGAATCCAAGAATTGGATTAATTTCAAGAATTGAATTAACTGACAGCTTCAATCTTTTCTCCATCTATCATGATGTTGCTTATTGGGCCAATGGCATGAACTTTTGTTTTCTTGATGTTGAGATCCAATCCATATTGAAGGCTGAGTTCCTTAATCTTATGCAGCAAGTGCATCAAGCCCTCCTCACTTTCAACAAGCAAGGTTGTATCATTTGTATAACACGGGTTACTGATGAGTCTTTTTCTGATTCTAATCCCACATTTATCTTCATAGAGTCCAGCTTCTTGAATAATTTGCTGGCCAATAAATTGATTTTATGTTTTTGTTTTGTTGTGTACTGTCAAATCAGATCTGACTGGCACAGGAGGAGATTGCCCCTCCTTCTCCAGCAGAGCATCTGGTGGATTTGAACCATGTGCTTTTGAGATTTCAGCACAGCTTCTTGCCACTAGGTCATGAGAGCTCCCTTGCTGGGCAATAAATTGAATAGGTATGGAGAGAGAATACAACCCTGACACACACCTTTCTTAATTTTAAATCATGTAGTGTTCCCTTGCTCTGTTCACACAACAGCCTCTTGTTCTAGCTGTAGGTTTCACAGGAGTACAATTAAGTGTTCTGGGATTCCCATTTTTCTCAAGGTTAGCCGTAATTTGTTGTGATCCACACAATCAAATGTTTTTGCACAGTCAATAAAGCACAAATAGGTCTTCTAGTATTCTTTACTTTCAGCCAGGATCCATCTCATGTCAACATTGATATCCGGGTTCCATGGCCTTTTCTAAGTTCTGCTTGAACTTCTGGCAGTTCTCTATCTATGTACTCTTCTAGCCATTTTTTAATGAATTATCTGTGGTATTTTGCTTGTGTGTGAAATTAATGATATTCTTCAATAATTTCCACATTCTGTTGGATCACTTTTCTTGGGAATGGGAATAAATATGGATCTCTTCCAATCAGTTGGCCAGACAGCTGCCCTCCAAATTTCCTGGCATAGACTGATGAGCACATCCAAGGCTGCATCTGTTGGTTGAAACATGGCAATCAATATCCCACCGATTCCTGGGGCCTTATTTTTGGCCAAGGTCTTCCATGTGACTTCAACTTCTTCCTTTACTACCATTGGCTCTTGTTCATGTGGTACTTCCTGAAATTTTTAAGTGTCAGTTCTTTTTGGTACAGTGACTCTGTGTCTTCCCTCTGTCTTCTTTTGATGCTTCTGGCTCATTCAACATATTACCCATGGTATCCTTCATTATTGCAACTCAAGGCTGAAATTTGTTTTTCAGATCTCTCACCTTGAGAAATGCTGAGAATCCAATGACATGTATCTTAGGATTTCTTGACTGCTACTACCACAGGTGCCAATAGTGGATACAAGGAAAATTAAATCCTTGGCAACTTCAGTATTTTTTCCCATCTATCATGATGTAACCTATTGGTCTAGTTGTGAGGATTTTTATTTTTTTGATGTTGAAGTCAAATCTACATTGAAGTCTGTTGTTCTTTGCAAGTGCTTTATGTTTTTGACACTTCAGCAAACTGCCATATGCATAGTTTTTTCCTGACTCTTCAGTCCTGATGTCACATTTTTCATTTAGTTCAACTTCTCAAATAATTTTTTAGGCATACAGATTGAATAAACATGGAGAAAGGATCCAACCCTGATCCACACTTTTTCTGACTTTAAACCATGCAGTGTCTTTTTGTTCTGTTAAAAGGACTGCTTCTTGTTCTATGTATAGATTTTGCACAAGAACAATTAAGTGTTCTGGAATACCTATTCTTCTCAATATTGTCTATAACTTATTAGGATCCACACAGTCAGATGCCTTTGTATAGTCAACAAAACACAATATCTGTTTGGTATTGTTTTCAACCAAGAGCCATTTGACATCAGGAATGATATACTTTGTTCTAAAGCCTCTTCTGAGTGCAACTTGAGTTTCTGTCCCCTGTTTGTGTCCTGCACTAAGCCATTTTTCATATTCTTCAGTAAAATTTTACTTGCCTATGATATTAACGATATTGCTCAATAATTTCTATACTCAGTTGTTGTTCTGTGCAGTCACTTGTGACTCATAATGACCCTATATATAATAGCCCTAAATCCTGCTCTATTCTGTGCCAACCTTGTCTTTGACACACCTACCCCATTACCCCAGTCACTGTGAATCCATTTCATTGAGAGTCTTCCTCTCTTGTGCTGTCTCTCCACCTTCACAAACATGATGTCCCTCTTCAAGGCCTGGTCCCTCCTTGCAACATTCATAAAGTATGTCAGATGAAGCCCAAGTATCCTTGCTTCGAAGGAGCATCTTGGTTTCACCCTCTCTACGATGAACCTAGATCATCTTTATTGGAGAATGAGGACAAATATGGATCACTTCCAGTCAGTTGGTCAGGTAGCTGTCTTCCAAATTTCTTTCAGTAGACAAGTGGACACCTCCAGGTTTTCATCTGTTTGCTTAAACACCTTAATTGGTATTCCATCAATTCCTGAGACCTTTTCATACAATGCCTTGAGTGCAGCTTGAACTTCTTCCTTCATTACCTATGGTTCCTCATCATATGCTACTTGAAATGGTTTGTCTTTGATAACTTCTTTTTGGCACAGTGATTTTGTATATGCCTTCCATCGTCTTTTTGATGCTTCCTGTGTCATTTAAGATGCAAGGTTTGAATTTGTTCATTGCTTCAGCTTGCCTATGAGCAGTTGATGGTCTCTTCAATGGTTGAGACTGGCCTTATTTTGACTGCAGATAATGAACTTCTCCACCATCTCTTTCCTCAGATGTAGTCAGTTTGATTCTTGTGTAGTCCATAGGTGGAGGTTTATGTATGCAGTCGCTGTTTTAAGGTTTGTTTTTTAAAAAATGTATTACAATGAAGAAATAATTGTACAAAATTCTATTATGCAACCTCTGGCCTCATTCCTATTTCCAAGGCCATATTTTCCAACTACCAGTCCTCCTTTGTTTCCAACATTTTCATCTCAGTTACCAGTTACTGTTAATGCATCTTAATTGTGTATTCAGTCAACTTGAAACTTAGAAATTGGTACAAATCCTCATTTCTTCATCCTTGGCTTTAGTAATCAGTGCATATATTTGAATAAGTTGTATTGATAGGTCACACCTGTGAATGGGTATGATCCTATCACAGCATTGTACTTCACAATAAAGTAGAGATGTTCTTTTTGAGTATAATTGGAGTACCATTTCTTGTCAATTTATCATTCCTGGCATAACAGAGCATATGATTGTATGATTCAAAATGACCAATACCAGACTGTCTCTGCTTACTAATGCCTAGCATGTCAGTCTCTGTGTTCCATCTAATTTTTTACAACTTCTGGTTTTTGTAGATTCATACTTTTTGCATTCCATATTCAAGTTATTTCGTCAAAATTGACAATGGCTACTTGATCCCCACATCTCCAGGACTCGGCAATAATAACAGCTCTCTACTTTTTTTGTCCCACAGAGGCGTTGCTCAGAAGCAGAATGACGCCATGCGGTCCATACTAGCGCGTGTGTGCTAACAAGGAAAGCATGAACCTGGGACGAGCTCAGGAGCAGCTGTTTCCTCCTAATAGATTCAAATGTGGGAGAGCAGACAGACAGTGACCAGCTCATAGCAAGGAGGGTAGACTGCCTAAAGGATTGTGAGCCCTGAGCTCAAGTTTCAGCTAGACCACGTCCTGTTTTGCACCTGCATCTCGAAATGACCTGGCACTGTTGTAAGAGTGGGCCACTTGTATCTGCTGGACAGTGGCAAGCAGGAGGAGAGAAAAGAGAGGGGAAGTCAGAGAGGGGCATCATGATTTCCAAGGGAATATCTCATTTATATTTGTGGGTAGGGAACCATGGAAAGATCATAAAGGGCCAGATAAAAACCATTCACTGGCTGTGGTTCTGTCAGCTTGGGCCCCCACACTGCGGAAGGTTAAGGACATCTGTGATGTAGCTGAGGGATGAGAGTAGAGGATGATGGCCAGGGTTTTTGGGAGGACAGGCCTTGCGTATCTAGAATTGTCTTCAGCTGGGAAAGCCCTTATGTTGGGTATGAGTGGGATTCTGAAGTTTTGGGAGAGTTGTGATGAGGGATTAGGATCTTGTCCCCAGAGAGGCAGAGATTAAAGGCTATGCCTCGGGAGAGGAGTCATGGTCATACCTCGGTTCTGGGCCTGACACAGCCCCACCTCGGTGATCTCCCGACACCAGGCTTGCAGCTCAGGGTCCCCTCTTACGACATCATCCCTTTGGTAGAAGAGGTAGACAATCCCCTCCACGTACCTGTCAGGGGCAGGGAGGTGAGCTCCTTGATAGGAGGAGGCTCTGACTTCTATTCTGTTCTGTGGCCTCTGCCTGCTGTCATTCACTGCATCTCAGGATAAATCCTCCCAGACTTGCCCTTGAGGCCATTCCTCAGCTCTTTCTGCTCACCACAGAGGAAGCTCACAGGCCCTTGGGTCATTAGTTCCTGGAATCCTCTATGCAGGTACAGTTCATGGTTTTCCTAACAAAACCACAGCCCTCCGGATCCCACAGTCCCCCCATCCACAGCTCTCCTCCTCTGGGCTCCCTGTCTCATGGTGATCTCTTCTTACACCCTCCATGCCATTTCCTCCTTTATTCCCTTTGCCTCATGCAAACCTCACACCTCTCACTCCTCCCAGCCTCCACCGCCTCCATGCATCAGCTATCACCCTTTCCCACCGGGCAGTGATCTCCCAGAGCCGTAAAGCGTCCTGGGCGTAGAGGGCACTTGGGAGTCCCAGCAGGCCCCGGTCGGCCAGGTTGTCAGGAGTGCAGAGTGAGCGGTAGGTCAGCTGCTCCATTGCTCTCTGGAGCAAGATCACATGGCCGCCTCCTCCTGTGCTCACGGCCTAGGACAAGAGAGGAGGAGGTGATGAGGAGCAAAGCAGGTCTCAGAACCATGGAATGAGGGCCCTGTCTATTGGGTTTTCAGATTTAAAGTCATGTGTATAAAAGTGGCAGGGCAGCCCCACATCATTGGGTTGTTGTTGTTGTTAGGTGTCATCACGTTGAGTGTGACCCATAGTAACACTATGAACAACATATCTGAACCCTGTCCTATCCTGTGCCATATTCACACTTCCTGATACACTAGAGCCCATTGTGGCATGCATTGTGTCAGTCCACCTGGTTGAGGGTCTTCCTCTCCTTCACTGAGCCTCTACTTTTCTTAGCATCATGTCCTTCTTCAAGGAATAGCCCCTTTCAGCAACATGCCCAAAGTGTGTGAGGTGAAGCTTCATCATCTTTGCCTCCATTGAGCACTCTGGCTGCACTCTCTCCAAGACATAATTGGTTTGGGACCCCTTGAGTGGCAGGAGGTCATGAAAAGATGGATGAGCTCTTTCCTTACCTACCTTATCAAATATGCCTCCTTCTGAGATGAGTTGGTTCCGGGCCCGAGTATTGATTTCCATGGTGTAGCGCATGTGGGGGACCAGGAACTGGGAAGGTACAGAAAGGGGAGCAAGTGGTTAGTGAAAGCCATGTAGAGCCCGTCCTTGGAGAGTGGGGGGCCCAGGTGGTGGCTGCCTCCCTTCATTCCTCCATGCAGTTGCCTGGACATCCTGCTCATCCTTCTCCCGTGGGGCCAGTGGTGGATTTGAACTGCCAGAGAAGCAGGGCTTTTGGGTTAGCAGCCCAACTCCCTACAGACTCCACCACCAGAGCTCCCTGAACATGACTCATGATGCAGGCCTCTGAAATTCTCAGAAATCTGTTGCTGTGTGCTGTCGGGTCAACTGCACCTCGGAGAGACCCCAGAAGGCAGAATAGAACATCCCATAGGATCTTCTGGGCTGTAATTGTTGCAGGAGCAGAATGTAACATCCTTGTCCTGAAGAACATGAAGTGGCTGGTGAGTTTGAACGTACAGCCTTTTGGCAAGCAGCTGAGTGCTTAACCATTGTACCACCAGGGCTTCTCAGAAATCTTAACGATCTAGAATACATTTAGTAAAACATGTACATATATGGCTATAATAAGTATGTAAGTAGTAGCAGAAGAAAGGATAGTTTGTTTCATATGTTTTGGTCATGTTTCTAGGAAAGAGTGTTGTTGTTATGTGCCCTTGAGTTGAGGCCACTCATAGTGATCCTATGTATAACAGATCTGAAGTCTTCCCTGTCCTGAGCATGTCTCACTCCAATACACCTACTCCCACTTCCCTAGTTACGGTATCAATCTGTCTCATCTGGGGTCTTCCCCCTCCTGCGCTTTCCCTCCACCTTTCCAAACATGATGTCCTCCTCCAAGGACTGGTCCCTCCTGGCCACATGCCCAAAGTATGTGAGGTGGAGCTTCAAAATCCTAGTCTTCAAGGATTGCCCTCTCCAAGACAGACCAATCTGTATGCTCAATACTCTTCTCCAGCACCATAACACTAGTCCCTAGAAAAGCTATTGTTATTGTTAGGTGCTGTCAAGTTGAGTATGATGCATAGCAACCCTAAACACTGTATGGTGCTGTGCTATCCTCGTCATCTCTGACACCTCTGAGCCCACTGCTGCAGTTACTATGTCAATCCGTCTGGTCGAGTCCTTTCTTTCACTGACTTACCACCTTTCCAAGCATGATGTCTCTTCTCAAGGAATAGCAGAGATCAGCAAAAGAGAGGAAGACCCTCAGTAAGGTGGCTTGACAGTTTCTGCATCAGTGGGCTGGCTTTATTAAACACAGCAGAGATTCTGAAGGTGGCACAACATCAATTAGGGTTTCAGCTTATTGTATACAGGGTCAAAGTCAACTCAATGACACCTAACGAGTGATACAGATAAAAATATCAGCCTTATTTGCACCTTACGAGACTTATTATTTAGCTAGGAAAACAAATGGTGTCCTCCATAAGAATCAGAGAATTAAATCTGGAAATAGAGTTTAAAATCAATAGAGATATCCTATCAATATTAAAACATCACTGTCAACGCAACTAAGGAATCTGTTAAGTAAAACCAAATAAAAAAACCAAGGAAAGTAAAGTAGTCCAGCAGGGCTGTGTATACATGGCCAAGAGACAGGTGGATAGACCTGCATCAGCAAGAGAATGATGAGACTGGAAGGGGGAAAATCAAGTATAGAACAGATGAAAGAATAGCAGAGTAAGCTTAGGTGGCCTAGTGGCAAGAAGCTGCACTGCAATCTCGAAGGCCTGAGGTTCGAGGCCACCAGCTTCTCCACTGGATAAGGAGCTTCTCTCTGAAGAAGGATGGGCAGTCTCCTCCCGTGCAATTAACTGCCTCTGAAAAACCATTGGAGGGTCAGCTATGGGTCAGACTTGGCTGTACATGACAACAACAACAGAGGAGGAAAGAGGAGCAGCAACAGATCTAGGTGTAAGCTTGAAGAGCAGTGTTCTTGCAACACCTAGGATCCCAAAGAGTGGGTGTGTTTTACAGATTTCTGTTATAAAACTATCTCTGGTAGCCTAGTGGATATGGAGATGCGTTGCCAAGCCAAAGACAAAGCTGTTCAAATCCGTCAGCTGCTCAGTCAGAGAAAGATGAGTAATTTCTTCCCTCCGTGCAATTTGCAGCCTCTGAAAACCCATTAAAGGGTCAGCAGTGAGTCACTTCCAACTGGATGGCACATAACAATACCACAATAAAGTTAAAACCCCCACACAACAGTGAATCCAGTATTCCATGTTAAGCAGAAGGCAGTAAAATCATCTAAAAAATGTTTTCAAGGTGCTTTTTTTATAACTAAAACAATTGTCAGAAATAAAGTGAGAAGAAATCGGTTTAGGGTAAAAGGTGAGGTGCTCAGTTTCAGGCTAAAAATGGAGTTTGAAATGCTGGCAGGACTGCCAGTGAGTAGTTGCCAGACACAGCAACGAGCGTTTCTGTTGGGACTTCCGCTCCTACCCCAGAACCTGCCTACGAGTAGGTGTGACCTCATGATGGAGACCAGATTGATGAAGAGTTTTGGATTTCTTGATCTCATGCCATCTCCTGAATTCCATCATTTCTTCTGAACAGGTTAAACCACTCTTCACACCTAAAACTCCCATTATGAGTCCAGCCACTCCCTTATCTGTCTCCATAGCAAACAGCTGATTCTATGGAGATGAGTTTGAGTTTCATAATGTGTCTTGAAGAAACATTAAGTGACTTAATAAAAATACAAGGACCAAGATATTGCCACAGTCTGTTTTTGCTAATTTTTCCATTTACATATTGCTAGAAAGTTTTGGGGTTTTTTTTTTTGGTGGTGGTGGTGGTTGCAATGCTATTTGGTATCATTAAGCTGTTTCCTTTCTCAGGGATCCAAGAGAGATGGGCCTGGGAGGATTGGGCCTGTACCTTGAAGAGAGGGTGCAGTTCTGGGAGGCACCTCATGGTGGCAACAGCAATGACTTCAGCCACCAGATGAGTGTTGAGCAAATGATACTGGAGCTGGTGCAGTTGGAAATCTGAATTTCGGACCCAGACCTTTGCGAGGAGCCAGGCAAGTGGAGGATCTGAGGGCAGGAAGAGTGGTGGAGCAGGAGAGCTGGAATTGGGAGGCTGGAGCTGGGGAAAGAGAAATTAAGCATGCATTGAATTTACATCATACGTACGGCATTGCATTCAGCATTCTAGAGAAAAGAGGACTGAAATAAGAGTCCTGCCTTCCAGTAGTCTAGTAATGAGGAAGGAAGACCCTTCCCCCTAGCCTCTAACTGGTTGTGAGGGTAGGGTGAACGCCATGTTGGTTAGCTTGGATGGAGGAGTGCCTGGAAGCAGGGACCAGTAAGGAAGGCCGAATAGTGGTTTGGGAGAAATGTGATGGGGGCTGCGCTAGGATATTGGAATGGGGAGGAGACAGAATGTGTGAGGCAATTGACAGAATTTGTCAGCCAGCTGGTTTGTGAGAACAAAGAAGAATTACTTAAGTGAAAATGGGTGTTCAGAGCCAGAGGCCTCAGAAAGATTGAATCATGGCTCTCAGGGTATTGCTCCTAAAATGCAGCATCAGCATCACCTTGTAAATTGTTAGAAGTGTGAGTTCTCAGTCCCCATCTCAGCAGCCCTACTGTACCAGTCTGGGGGTGGGGCCTGGTAACCATGTTTAGCAAGCCCTTCAGGTGATTCTGAGGCACACAAAAGTTCGAGAACCGCTGGGTTACAGGATAAGAACTCCAAAAGGCCATTGAGACTCTTGAACAAGTAATTCCAGTTGAGTGAGTCAGGGAAGAGCATGCTGCTAGCAGCCATCTAGTGACTCGAGGGGTGTTGCTGGGTGAAGCTGTGGTTTGGGAGCCTGGGCCCCTAAAGGAGGGAGTGATGGGGACATAGAGCAGTGTTGGAAGGGGAGATATCCAGAGACTCGCCTGGATGACCATTGGTTGCAGCTTCCCGTTGGGCTCCATCTTTAGCATGACAAGGGGGGCAGCCAGGTACTGCTGCTTTCCTCGGATCACGTTGGCTGGAATCCCATCTAGCAGGATAAAGTCAGCCTCAAATAGAGAATTATTCTGATAAAAAGAGAAAGTTTTCATGATTACAGTCCAAAATCTACTTCTAGACCAAAACAAAACAACAAACCAAGCACATGTGTTGCCATCAAGTAGATTCTGTCCCCAGAGAATAGGACAAGGAACAAGTTACATAAAAGTATTGGATTTGCTTCGTGCTGTCATCCTGCATAGGTACTGGGATATAGTGGCTGAACCAGATCGCTAGGTCCAGTTCTTTCATTTTAAAGTGAAGGAACAAGCTTAATGAGGGATTATGTCTTGCCCAGAGGTGTGTGGTAGCCAACCTGAATTTGGACCATTGATAGCGTTTGCTAAACTTTCCTCTGACTGTCAAGATAGGCAGGCCTGATTCCCCACCATCTGCCCATCTCTTACAGCCTGTTTTTCTCTCTCAAACCCAGCTCTTTTCTGAGAAGGGGTCCTAACTCACCATCTGCTGCCATGCTCACCTGCTTTCTCTCTGCCCATGGACATTGGTGGTGTCCAGGCCCTGATAACCACTCAGGAATGCTGTCTCCGTGAACAGCATCTCTGGTACCATCCATGACTTGGGGACCCATCCTGTGTTCCCTGTCATGCTGGGAGCACCTCTTAGTTTCTTTTCTACATAACTGTGTCATCTCTAATTTTCCTAGATGTGCAGGACCCTACATCGAGGGCAGTACGTTTCTGTAGCTTCCCTTCCACCACATTCATCTTTAGTTTCACCCCTTCACCCTTGCCACATTGCTAAGGAGAGAAAAATGGAGAATGGAGGAGGTACCTGGAGTTCTTCATTCAGCTGGGCGCGAAGCTCCTCTGTCCCTGAGGGCAGCTCTAGACGGGCGGGCAGAGATGTGCAGCGTCTCAGCAACATGGGGTTGGCACCATTGAGGAACTGGTAGCCAAAAAACTCATCATCCTGCCAGCACTGGTGAACCTTTTCTGGGAGGTGGGGAGAGGGATATGAACCACACAGCCTGAACCACTCTCCTCAGCCTCTATCTTGGAGATGCAGGCATATGACCACCCTTGCTCAGTCCCTGCCTGTACATCCTTGAGGCCTCTGGGAGATGACCAGGCATGGTGAGTTCTTATCAGGCAAGGAATTCTTGGGATCAGGGCGGGGCAGTGAGGAGGCCTATGGAATGTGATAGATGGGTCATCAAAAAGGGCTATGGGGACTCTGGAGATGGAGGGAACCACTGACCAGCCAGTGCACTCTTCTGACCCCAGAAGATCTGTTTGAAATCCTCCAGGTGGCTCCAAGTGTTTAGGAAGGTATAGACATGCTTGAGAGCAATCTCCAGGACCCTAGGACAGGGATCCAGGCAGGAGCCTGATTGCTCAGCCCCTCACCACCTACCACCCTGTCCTTGGGCTTCTCAGCTCTCACTCTGCCTCGACCTTACCCTGCCTTCAGTGTCCATTCAAAGTCCAGCCTCTTCTCCTCACGGAACCTCACATTGAGAGGCAGGTCATTCTGAGAGTCTGCAGCTATGGTCAGGGGCAATCTCTCCTTCCAGGTGGCCCAGCTAGGAGGTGGGGGAATAAAGGTTCAGGGAGGGAATAGGGCCAGTGATGGGCCAGGACCAGGAGGAGCGGGCAGTGGATGGGCTAATGCGTGGCCAGTTACCGGTACATCTGCTGTCTTTCTTCCAGTTCTTTCTTTCGATGCTTCTGGAATATGTCCAAGGCATTGTCAACTGCCAGGCGTGCTGGGAAGGTATTACAAGGATTTACCTCTATCATCTCTCATATTTACTTTGCTGCCTTTCTCCTCCATTTGATTAATCCCTAAATTCCAATTTTTTTTTAATCTTCAAGTCTAGTTTCACCTGTCTCTTTCCATGAGACAAAAAGTTCACATTTGACACTTCTTTTGTCCCTTAACCAGTTTTCTCCTACTAGACCCTATTTGATCAATATCTGTGATTAGATAAATCACCTTAAAGTGGCCTTTCTGATTCAGTGTATCTGGGGCAAGAATCCACCTTCTCAGCAGGTGGTCCAACCAGAAGGAACCAGTTTGTAGCCCTGAATTAAGGTGATACAATCTTAACCACTCACATGCCCACACCTATCTTTGATTACATATTGCTTTGGTTAATTTCACATGTTCTGGCCTCACCTGTCCACACCTCCACACCTTCACTCGTCTTGAAAACATTTTCCAAGTTTTGGAGACAGGTGAATGCTACCTAGTGTCCCCCTTCCTGGGTTACCATGCTGGCCTAGATTTCATAACCTGCCCCACCTGTCATCTTTGCTTGCTTGCCTGTCTCTAAAAGATACATACTTCATGTTCCCATTTTTACTCATCTTCAGTTCTGCTTGTATCACCTGTCTTGCTTGTTTCCCATGACAACAGACCCCATAGTTTCTAGTCCTACTCTGTGCTCTCCTGTCTCCTGTCCATCCATGTGCCTTCCAAGCACCTCAGCTTGGCTCGCTCCCCAGTGTCTGTCTCCCTTACCTGTCACTGCTCTAATTCGCTGACTCACAGAGATTGCCTTGACAGTTTGAAGTTAACTCTTCTGTTTCTCCTCATTGCTGCAACTCTTGATTTCCTGTCCCCTCACCTTGCAGACAAGCACTGTCTCACTTCCTGGCTTCAGCGTCCTCTGCTGCCTCATGCGTCTCTTAGGAACATTCGAGACCTTATTCTCCTACTCGCTCTTGAGCATCCCGAGTCCCCCACTCTTTTTTTTTTCTTTAAAATCTATTCTTTGACATAAACTTTAAGAGTTGCGCTGTCCGTCCAACGGCAGGCGATTAGAATCCACCAGCTGCTGCTTGGGAGAGAGACGGACAGTCTCCCCCCTTGCAACGTCCTGCCTCTGAAAACCAGCTGGAGGGTCAGCCGGGAGTTGCAGCACTCAGGAGCAACAATTCTGAAAAACACTACATAAGAGAGTGGAGAGACTGGAGAGCATTAAGCTGAGTAAACTAACTCCGTCTCATAAGGTCATGACTTTTCCCCAAGGAGGGAAGGAGTGGGAGCAGAGTGGTGAGGCTGGGTAGGGGGGAAATCACAGGGTCCTCACTCTTAATTTGCATCTGCCCAGCTTGAGGGTTCCTTGGACGGTCCTCTGCTGTGGCCTGTCCCCCACCCCCTCGCGTGCCGGCTCACCGCTGCCCTCCGGAAGACTCAGGGTGCCCTGGCCGCGCACCCAGCGGTAGCAAGGGAAGGCGGCTTCTGCGCTGCTGGCCTCCGGGCCCTGCACGGTGATGCGGTCGCAGAACCACGCGTCGTCCACTAGGGAGTGGTGTTTGCGCAATTTCACGAACTGCAGGGGCCCCAGGTCTTCAGGCACGTCGTGCTCAAACTCCTCCTCCTGAGGGCGAGACTTAGTACCAGGGACTCCTCTGCGGCGCCTCTGTGTATAGAGGTTCCCCGAAACACCACACCCACGTTTTCTGCCAGGACAACCGCGGGGGGCCTAGACGTGGACGAGAGGGGCGGTGCGCGTCTCGGATGGACACTCTTCACCATAGCCCACTATTCATCATCGCCCTTATCTGGACCACTGAGCAAGCCCTTTCGCCCTTTCCCCGCTCTCGGGGGAGATTGTCTGACCATTAAGCGCAAGTTTGCATTTGCTCCAGGGTCACTTGGAGCCAGGGGTGGGAAGAAGGTGCCATCTGGACCCAGGGATCCTGGCCCTCGCCGCGTCCACTCTGCCTCCGGCGCTGGCACCCCCCCCCCGATTCCCTGGAAGGCCCAGCACAGGGGGGGGTGCAGCTGTGGCCCGACCCTGTACTTAGCCCCCGTCTTAGAGACCTGCCCTTCCGCCAGTGTCCAGCCTGGCAGCACCGCTCCCCACTCACCTCGCCGCGCATCGGACGCAGCTGTAGCTCCAGGTCGGCCTCTCCGCGCGCGCCGACCAGCCACAGGTGCACAGTGTTGAGCGTCCCGGAGAAGAGCCAGGCCCCAGTGGCCACGCGGATGCGGTAGCGGCCCATGGTGCCGCGGGCAGCGCAGGCGAGTGGGAGCCAGGTCCCACACGACACAACGGATCGGCCCGCAGGGCCCCAGGGCCAGCCTCGGACTTAAAGAGACCGGCCTGCGTCCCGCCCCTTGCACTACTGGAAGGCGCTCACGAGACCCCGCCCAGGACGAGCCCAAACTTGCAAGCTCTGAACAGGGCAGGGAGAAAGGGCGACGCTTCCCCACGGACTACAGCTGCACCGGGGACCTGAGGCCAGAGGGAGGGTGAGGTTAGGGTTAGGGTTCGGGCCTTCACACTTTCCCTGCTTGGGAAGTAAATGTGCACTCTTCCTATTTGGGTAGAACATAAATACCCGGCAGGGAAGACTGCACATAGGCTTTCCAAGAGTAATCTTTACGGGACCCGATGTACCACCAGGCCTCCTTTTCAGCCAGCCTGCCTAGAACTTGGAAAAGTTACAACTCAAAGCCTTGCTCCTCGCTCCCACTCCAACCATCTCACAGACGTTGGCATTAGAACCTGAAGTGGACACACTCCCCTCCCTGGAAGGCACACAAGGTTAAGGGGAAAATTGGTGGCTAGAACCTGCCCAGAGGTGCAGGCTTGGGGATGAACTTCCCAACAAAATCCGTGCTGGAGAGCCCTGGGGAGCTCGGCTCTGCTCTGACATCCATGGACAGCCAAGGAGCCAAAGAAGACCAGGCCGGCACCTCTGGTGAATCCTAAACTAGTTCATCTGGCTCATCATCGCCAGAGACCTCATTGTGTCCAGTCTCCATAGCGGGTTCAGAAAAGTCAGGGGCCATGCAGGTATCAGAGCGCAACATAGCTTCTTGCAGGGACCCAACATGCAGTGGGTGGGGACCATGAACTTGGCCTTTTCCTGGTGGATGCCACCCTTTCAGTCTCTGTCAGTTCCAACAGTTTTGCTTTTGGTTGTTTTTAACTAGCCGCAGCTGACTAATCCTGGTACTTTCTTCCCTGACATCCTTTCATTTTCTCTTAAAAAAATTACATGTTCATCATGAAGCTCTATTTCATTGTCCCTCTTGTTACCCACACTAGGCCCACAGTGCTACTTTCTTCTTCTTTTTTTTTATATATATACTAAAAACTACAGAGCGAACTGGTTTCCCATTTCAACCATTCATAGACTTTTTTCTTTTCTTTTTTTTTGTTTGTTTTACAGAATTTATTACAAAATCACAGTATAACTGCATTTGCCCTGCCCTGGCCCTTATGTTTCTTAAAGTGCCCTGCTGGTGTAGTTTGTTAATCTTGGGTTGGTAACTGGAAAGTTGTGGTCCACACTGCTGAATTTGTAGACACTGAGCTTTTTGGTGTGTTTCTTAAGACAGGAAATCAGGGAGTATCAATGGGATAGGTATTGGGTGACGTTGTAAACTCTAAAGTGTAGATTTAGGGCCAGGCTTTATTATCCATGCAGGGGTCAGGTGAAGACTCCTGCACAAGTGCCTGTCTGTGTCCTCTTGGTCCGGGGCGCCTTGAGCATGTAGCTCACAGAGGATGTGTCTGGTCCATGCCTCTTGCCATTGTGTTCATTCTGACTCACGGTAACCCTATAGCGCAGATTAGGATTGCCCTATAGGATTTCTAAGGGAGCAGTTTCCTGGCGATTCCTGACTTCTGAAAACCTGCTGGAGGGTCAGCTATGGGTTGGTTCTGGCTCCATGGTACACAACAATGAGTTTCTAAGCCTCTAATTCCTACAGAAACAAATAACCACATTTCTTTTTAAGGAATGGATTAGAACTGTTGACACTTCTGTTAGCAGCCAAGTGCCATATTGAGTCCTTCAAAATATTCCTAGACTCTCAAAATACTCTTGGATAAGTGAGATAGGTTCCAGTCCATCCAGCCTTCCAGCTTCCACTTCTAGCCCCACAGAAGTGACTAGTCCTTCCTGGCTGTCATGTCTCTTATTATCTCCTAGGCCACTCCTTCCTTACATCCTTTGTGCTAAGGACTGGATGCTGGCCACTTGCCAGGCCCCATCTTTCTAAAGTCATCTTATTTGGTAACATACACATAAAATGACTCACACACACACCCCGTTAGTAGCAGGAAGGAGCCCTGATGTTGTGGTGTTAAACTGCTCAGCTCTTAAGGGTCAGAGGTTCAACACACCAGCTGCTCCTTGGGAGAAAGGTGGGGCATTCTGCAAAGCATGGAATGATGACACATTTGGTTGGTTTATTCAGTTTGTGTTTGTCCACAAATAATATTACAAATATTCTACTTTCTAAATAGAGAATACTTTTCCAATGGCCAGTTAGTTTGTGTTGTTGTTACATGCTGTTGTGTCAGGTTTTCAGAGGCTGTACACAGTGGAGTGAGGGAAGGTGTTGGAGAGAGGTGGCGCTTCTTTCTCCTGTGGAGCAGCAGGTAGATTTGAAATACATGGCTTTGAGTTGGCAGCGCAATTATTTATCACCAGAAATCCCTAGTTTAAGTTATTTTTACAGTGATAAAAACAAACCCCAAACCAGTGGCTGATGAGTTGGTTACCACTCACTGCAACCCAATTTGATGCCAAACTTCTTGGCAGCTTGAGAATAGAATACCATCTTGACAGCTCGAGAAGACTAAAGTATTATAACAATGTACAAAGAGCTGGAGTTGGAAAATACAAAAGGAAGAATTTGCTTGGCATTTCTCAAGCTAAAAGAGCAAATTCATGCTTTGAGTTTCAATACTGAGAGATACTATAGGCAAAATCTTGAATGATCAAGAGAAGATGGAAGGTATACATGGATCCATTGTACCAAAAAGAATTGGTCAACATCAAAATAGTTCAGGAAGTGTGAGTTGTATTGTTGAGCACTATCTAGTTGAAACCGACCCATAGCTGACCCTCCGGCAGGTTTTCAGACAGTAAATCACATGAGAGGATATTATCTATCCTTCTTTTGCAGAGTACCTGGTGGATTCAAACTGTGCACCTTTGAGATTGCAACAGCCATTGTACCAAAAAGAATTGGTTAACACCAAAATAGTTCACTTCAGGAAGTTGTTGTTATTTATTGTTATGTGCCATCGAGTCGCTTGCGACTCATAGCGACCCTATGTACAACATGTACAACAGCCCTAAACTCTGCTCTGTCCTGTGCCAATCGCACTGTCTCTGACACTCCCATCTCGATTATCCCAGTCACTGAATCAATCCACCTCATGGAGGGCCTTCCCCTCCTGCGCTGTCTCTCCACCCTCCCAAGCATGATGTCCTTCTCCAAGGATCGGTCTCTCCTCACAACATGTCTAAAGTATGTTAGACGGAGCCTCAGAATCCTTGCCTCCAAGGAGTCACCCGGTTTAACCCTCTTCAGGACAAATCTGTTTGTTTTCCTAGCAGTCCATGGTATTCTCAATACTCTTCTCCAGCACCACAGCTCAAAGGCATCAATTCTCCTTCTATCCTTGGTCATTGTCCAACTCTCTGATGCATAGCAAGTGATCATGGCCTGTATCAGACGCACCTTAGTCTCCAGAGAGACGCCATTGCTCTTCACTACTTTGGAGAGGTCCCTAACAGCAGACTTTCCCTTGGCAATGCGCCTTTTAGTTTCCTGGCTGCTAGTGCCAAGACTGTTGACTGTGGAGCCAAGCAAACTAAAGCTGTGTACAATCTCAGTCTCTTCACCATCCATCCTGATGCTGCCAATTGGTCCAGTGGGGAGAATCTTTGTCTTCTTGACATTGAGCCTCAATCCATTTTGGAGGCTGCAGTCCTTGACCGTCTGCAGCAGGTGCTTCAGGTCCTCTTCATTTTCAGCAAGCAGGGTTGTGTCATCTGCATAACGCAGGTTGTTGATAAATCATCCACCAATCTTGACCCCACATTTCTCCTCATAGAGCCCAGCCTCCCGGATAATCTGTTCTGCATATGGGTTGAAAAGGTATGGAAGTAGCATATGAAAAAAAGCCCATGGTGATAAGGGAAGTCATTAGCAAAAAATGAGGCCCCAGGAGTTGATGGAGAACCAATTGACATGTTTCACATAACAGATGCAGCCCTGAATGTGCTCACCATACTGTGTCAGGAAATTTGGAAGACGGTTACCTGGCCAACTGACTGGAAGAGATCCATATTTATTCCCATTCTTAAGAAAGAATGTGGAAATTATCCAACATCATTAATACCACATTTGAACAAAATATCGCTGGAGAGCATTAAAAGCAGCTAGAACAGTACATTGACAGAAAACAGCCAGAAGTTAAAGCTGAGTTTAGAGAGGCTGTGGCACCAGGGTTATCATTGCTGATGTCAAATAGATTCTGGCTGGGAACAGAGGAAACCAAAAGAATTTCTGTTTGTGTTTTCTTGACTATGCAAAGGCATTTGGCTATGTGGACCATTACAAAATATAGCTAAGAATGAGCTATAAAGAAGAATGAGAATATCAGAGAACTTAATAATGCTTGAAATCTATACCTAAGCCAAGAAGTTTTTGTCTGAACAGAGCAAGGGAACGCTTCATGGTTTAAAAATCAAGAAAGGTGTGCATCAGGCCTATGTCCTTTTTCCATACTTATTCAATCTGCATGTTTAGCAAATCATTCAAGAAGTTGAAACATGTAGAAGAATATAGCATCAAGATTGGAGGTAGATTTAATAACCTGTGTTATCCAGATGATATAACCTTGCTTGCTGAAAGTGAAGAAGACTTGAGGCACTTGCTGCAGAAGATCAATGACAGTAGTCTTCAATATGGATTATATCTCAACTTCAAGAAAAAGAAAAGACAAAACTCTTTACTACTGCATCAATTGGCAACATCATGATAGATGGAGAAATGATTGAAATTGTCAATGATTTAATCTTGCTTGAATCCATAATTCACAGACCTTGGTATCAGCAATCAGGAGATCTGGAGACAAATAACATTGGTAAAGTCTGCTGTCAAGGACACCTCCAAAGTCCTGAAGAGCAATGATTGCAGTTTAGAAACTAAGGTGTGCCTGATTCAATCCATGGTCTTTCCAATCACCTGCTGTGCATCTGAGAGCTGGACAGTGAATTGTTGTTGTTGTTATGTGCCATCAAGTCACTTGTGACTCATAACTACCCTGTGTACAAGAGCTCTAAATGCCGTTCTATCCTGTGTCAACCTAGCCATCTCAAATGCACTCATTCCCACCACTCCAATCACAGAGTCAATCCATCTCATCAAAGGTCTTCCTCTCCTGCGCCGCCCCTCCACTCTGCCAAACATGATGTCCCTCTCCAAGGACCAGTCTCTCCTCGCAACATGCCCAAAATATGTCAAATGAAGCTTCAGAATCCTTGACTCCAAGGAGCATTCTGGCTTCACCTTCTCCAGCACAAACCTGTTTGTTCTCCTAGCAGTGCATGGTATATTCAACACTCTTCTCCAGCACCACAGCTCAAAGGCATCACTTCTCTTTCTATCGTCTCTATTCACTGTCCAACTCTCTGATGCATAGCATGTAACTGCAAAGACTATAGCCCGGATCAGGCACACCTGACTTCATTGCTCTTCAGTACTCTTGAGAGGTCCCTCACAGCTGACTTTCCCAATGCAATTTGTCTCTTGATTTCCTGGCTGCTGTTACCAAGAGTGTTGACTGTGGAGCCAAGTAAACTAAAACTGTTAATTATCTCAATCTCTTCACCATCCATACTGATGCTGCCAATTGGCCCAGTGGTGAGAATCTTTGTTTTCTTGATGTTGAGCTTCAATCCATATAGGAAGCTTCAGTCCTTGACCTTCTGCAGGACAGTGAATTAGGATGGCAGAAAAAGAATCAATGCCTTAGAGTTGTGTTGGAGAAGAGTACTGATTATCCCATTGACTGCCAAAAAGAACAAATATATCTTGGAGAAAGTTCAGCCAGAGTTCTCTTCAGAGGCAACAATGAAAAAGCTTCAGCTTGTATACTTTGGGCATGTTGTCAGGAGGCTTCTTCCTTGGAGAGAAGAACGTTATGCATCTAAAGGTGGAGGGCTGGTGAAGGAAAGGAAGACCCTCGACAAGATGGATTGACACAGTGACAGCAGCAATGAGATCAAGTGTGTCAGAGAGGATGAGGATGGAGCAGGATAGGGCAATGTTCAGGTCGGCTGTTCATAGGATCACTATGAGTTGGACTCGACTCAATGGCAAACAACAACAACAGTGACATGCTCTTTCAGGAGACCTCCTCTAGTTATATTCAGCCTATTGAGTTGGTAGCCATACACTTAACCATTTGTGTCACACAAGGACTCCTTTACAGTAGTATCTGTTATCTTATTGTTTCTGGCACCAGCATGTGTTTTTGTGAGTTGTTGCTGATTACCATCGAGTCAAGCACGACTCATAGAGACCCTGTGAACAAAAGACCTGAAACCTGTCTATGACTATTGTAATTTCTCAAAGTTTATAGTTTACAGAGGCATGTTGTTTAGGAAGTGGATGCCACTCCTGTTTATTTTAAAAAAATTTTTTATTATTAATTTCAATGAAAATTTACAGAGACTTTGGATTTCCATTCATTCATTGTTGTACTTTTCTCCTTGCCCACCCTTCCCCCCACTCTTCTCTTTGAAAAGTAAAAGAAAAAGTCTTTCATTGTTTTACAATCCCTCCCCCCACGTCCACTCCACTATGCAGCCTTCGCTCTGGACTCCTGTCATGACAAAAATACCTAATTACAGATCCCTTTTAAACAGTTTTCTCCCTCTTCTGTTTCAATGCAGTATACATTATTGAACCCATCTTTCTCAGTCTCTCCCCAACCCCAATGTCAGTCCTGTTTTACAACAGTGGCACCATGCAGTGTTTGTCCTTTTGTGACTGAGATATCTCACTTAGCATGTAATGTTCTCCAGGGTCACCCATTTTGAATAATATTGCATAAGTTCCTTGTTTTTCAATGCAGCATAGTATGCCATTGTGTGAATATACCACAGCTTCTCTATCCATTCGTTTGTTGATGAGCACTTAGGTTGTTTCCAACTCCTTGATATTGTGAACAAAGCCACGATAAACATGGGTGTGCATATATCTGCTTGGGTGTCAATTATGGTCTCTTTACGGTATATTCCCAGTAGTGAAATTGCTGGGCTAAATTGTATCTCTATTTGTAACTTTTTGAGAAAGCATCACACAGCTTTCCACAGTGGTTGCACCATTTTATACTCCCACCAACAGTGAATAAGGGTTC
This sequence comes from Elephantulus edwardii, assembly GCF_000299155.1. Taxonomy (NCBI): domain Eukaryota; kingdom Metazoa; phylum Chordata; class Mammalia; order Macroscelidea; family Macroscelididae; genus Elephantulus; species Elephantulus edwardii. The sequence goes on along the minus strand of NW_006399996.1, from coordinate 1,246,922 downwards.
CAGTTTCTCCACAACCTCACCAGCATTTGTTGCTTGTTGTTCTGTTAAATTTTGCTATTCTTACTGGGTTGAGATGGTATCTCATAGTTGTTTTACTCCTGTTTGTTTTTGTGAGTAGCGACACTATTTAATCAATACTTTTGGGGGCTTAATTTAGGTTCAGCTTTCTAAATCAATATTCCACAAATGTCTTTTAAAGTATTAATGTGTGAGCAGTTATGATCACCAACTAACATAAAAGAGAGGTGTGTATCCCCTGCTGACCCTTCAAACAACAATAGACAGGCCTATAATGGGGGCAGGGAGCTCTGATAGCCTAGTGGTAAAGAGTTGTGCTGTCAGCCCAAAGGCAGGCTGTTCAAATCCACAGGCTACTCTGCAGGAGAAAGAGGGGCAATCTCCAGCCACGCGATTTACAGTCTCTGAACAGCCACCGGAGGGTCAGCTATGAGACAGTTTTGATTTGATGGCACCTAACAACAACATAAGGAGAAATATATTACCAGAGAGGTGCTTACTCCATAGACTAAAGCTCTCTGCAGTCAAGTTGGAACTGACTCAGAGCTGACCCTCTGTTGGGGTCAAGCCTATAAATTGCATGGGACAAGATAGTCCTTAGAAAAACTGACCCTATGGGGTCAAAAGGGCAGTACTTGCCTGAGCTGAAAGCCAAGAAGGCTAGAAGGGATAGAATGTTGTTGTTGTGTTGTTAAGTGCCATCGAGTTGCAGGCAACTCATAGCAACCCTATGAAGGAGAGTCCTCGATGCTTGGGTGCCTTTCATCCTCTCTCCAGGTTCATAGGGTTTCTGGAAGCAAGCTACTATGGAAGTGGATGCCACTCCTCCTTCCAACAAGGGATAGAATAGAGGGATTAATAAAAATGAGACTCACAGGGAGAAATGGAAAAGAGTGTGAAGAAGACCCAAGTGCTTGCTGCAGAAGGTCAAGGACTGTAGTCTTCAATACGGACTGAAGCTCAGCATCAGGAAGACAAAGATTCTCACCACTTGGTCGTTTGACAGCACCATGATAGATGGAGAAGAGATTGAGGTTGTTAATAATTATAGTTTGCTTGCTACACAATCAACACTCTTAACACCAGCAGTCAGGAAATCAAAAGACTAATTGCACTGGGAAAATCTGCGGTCAGAGACCTTTCCAAAGTACTGAGGAGCAACAATGTCAGTCTAGAGACTAAAGTGTGCCTAACCTAGGCCATGGTCTTCACAATTACTTGCTATACATCAGAGAGCTGGATAATGACTAAGGATGACGGAAGAAGAATTGATGCCTTCAAATTGTGGTGCTGGAGGAGTCTTGAACATACCATGGATCACCAAGAAAACAAACAGGTCTCTCTTGGAGAGAGTGAAACCAAGTTTCACCTTGGAGGCAAGGATTTTGAAGTTTCATCCCATATACTTTGGGCATGTGGCCAGGAGAGACTGGTCCTTGGAGAAGAACATCATTCTCAGAAGGGTTGTGAGACAGTGCAGGAGAGGAAGACCCCAGATGAGATGGCTTAATACAGTGACTGGGGCAGTGGGGGGTGGTGTGTCAGAATTAGTGAGACTGGCTCAGGACAGGGAGGGGTTCAGAGCTGCTGTACATAAGGTTGCTATGGGTCACAGGCAACTCAACAGCACATAACACTACCACCACCACCACCACCACTGTATAATTAATGTTACAAAAGGAAATTAGTATGAATGGTTACTTGAAAAATGAATTTGCTTTGTAAACTTTCACTTCCATAATTTTTTTTAAATAAAATGAACATAAAAGCCAGTGACCTTGTCAAGGTTTCCACAGATACATGATCCACAAATGCTACAGCCCCTGTTAAGGTCACTGTGTCACCGAGGATTTTTTTGCCTGCCTACTTACTGAAATATTTTATTGCTGTTGCATCTCATCGGGTGTTCGGAATAAAAAGATGTTCTGATTAAGGCCTTCTTTTTAAGAATTTTTTAAAAAAAATTATAATACTAGTTTATTTACAAAATTGTAATACATTGTTTTTCCAGACTAGATTCCTCCAATTTCCCTCACCCTCTCCCCATCAAATTGTACAACCCCATGGTTAATTCCCCCTCCCACACATATTCTCATCCCCCTGGCTCCACCCTCCCCTACTTGGATCTTCATACTCACTCTACAACAAAGGTTTTATACAATATTTGTCCTGTGTGACTGAGTTAGTTCACTTAGCATAATGCTCTCCAGTCCCTCTCAAGTTAAGTAGTAATTTACAAAATCATTGCTCCTGTGTGCTGCATCATATTCCATTGTATGAATATACCATATTTTCTCAATCCATTCTATTGTGGTTGGAAATCTGAGCTGTTTCCATGTTCTTATGATGGTGAATAATGCTGCTATGAACATTGGTGTACAAGTCTCTGTTTGTGCCTCAGTTCACATTTTATCAGGGTATTATTAAGGCCTTCTTAACAAAGCTAGTGTATTCTTTTTCCTAGTCAAACTCACGTCATATTTATGTAGAATTTAGATCCACAAGTTATAATTACATGTCTCTTCATGGATAAAAATCTTTGCGATGTCTGCCCTGGATGTACTCACCAAGTTGTGCCAAGAAATCTAGAGAACAACCAATTGGCCAACTGACTAGAAGAGACCTATATTTGTTCCCATTCCAAAGAAGGGTGACCCAACAGAGTGTAGAAACTATAGAACAATATCATTGATTTCACATGCAAACAAGATTCTACTGAAGATTATCCAAAAACAACTGGAACAGCATATCAGCAGAGAACCACCAGAAGTCCAGGCTGGGTTTAGAAGGGGTCGTGGTACTAGGGATATTGTAGCTGATGTTAGATGGATCTTAGCTGAAAGCAGGGAAAACCAGAGGAATGTCTATCTGTGTTTCACTGATTATGCAAAGGCATTTGACTGTGTGGATCATAACAAACTGTGGCTAAAGAAGAAGAATGTGAACCCAAGAACACTTGTTTGTGCTGATGCGAAACCTATACTTGGACCAAGAGGCAGTCATCAGAAGACAGCAAGGAAACACTGCATGGTTCAAAACTGGGAAGAGTATATGCAAGAGATGTGTCCTATCTCTATACCTTTTCAACCTGTATGCAGAATAGATTATCTGGGAGGCTGGGCTCTATGAAGAGAAGTGTGGTGTCAGGATTGGTGGAAGGTCTATCAAAAATCTGTGTTATGCAGATGACACAACCCTGCTTGCTGAAATTGAGGAGGACCTGAAGCGCTCACTGCAGAGGGCCAAGGACGGCAGCCTTCAGTATGGATTGAGGCTCAATGTCAAGAAGACAAAGATTCTTACCACTGGACCAATTGGCAGCATCAAGATAGATGGTGAAGAGATTGAGATTGTTCAGAGTTTTGGTTTGCTTGGCTCCACAGTCAACACTCTTGGCACCAGCAGCCAGGAAATGAAAAGATGTATTACGATGGGGAAGTCTGCTGTTAGGGACCTCTCCAAAGTGCTGAGGAGCAATGGTGTCACTCTGGAGATTAAGGTGCGTCTGATACAGGCCATGCAATAACTTTGCAATCACTTGTTATGCGTCAGAGAGTTGGACAATGACTAGGGAGGTTAGAAGGAAAATTGATGCCTTTGAGCTAGAGTGCTGGAGAAGAGTATTGAGGGTACCATGGACTGCTAAAAAAACAAACAGGTCCATCCTGGAGAGGGTTAAACTGGGCTACTCCTTGGAGGCAAGGATTCTGATGCTTCGTCTAACATACTTTGGAACCAGTCCTTGGAGAGAGACATCATGCTTGGGAGGGAAGAGGGATAGTGTAGGAGGGGAAGACCCTCTATGAGGTGGATTGATTCAGTGACTGGTGTAATCGGGGTGGGTGTGTCGGAGACAGTGTGATTGGCATGGGACAGAGCAAGGTTTAGGGCTGTTATACATAGGGTTGCTATGAGTCGCAAGCTTCTTGATGGCACATAACAACAACAAACTTCCAGCACCCTTCCGCAGGCCCCTCAATTTATAGCCAAACAATAGAGATCAAAGTACTAAGGAGGTATACTCTTTATATACATATATATGTGTACATGTCTATCTGTGTTTCATTGACTATGCAAAGGCATTTGACTGTGTGGATAACAACAAACTGTGGCTAAAGGAGAAGAATGTGAACCCAAGAAAACTTGTTTGTGCTTATGTGAAATCTATACTTGGACCAGGAGGCAGTCATCAGAACAGAGCAAGGAAACACTGCATGGTTTAAAACCAGGAAAGGTGTATGCTACATCATGTTGCATCCTATCTTCATACCTTTTTAATCTATATGTGGAACAGATCATCCAGAAGGCTGGGGTTTATGAGGAGAGATGTGACATTAGTATTAGAGAAAGACTCATCAGCAATCTGTGTTAAGCAGATGACATAACCTTGCTTGCAGAAATGAAGGAGGACCTGAGGACCCTCAATATGGATTATCAATTTGGATATAAAGGCCTTCAATATGGATAAAAGCTCAACATCAAGAAAACAAAGATCCTTACCACTGGGCCAATTTGGAGCATCATGATAGACAGTGAAGAGATTGAGATTGTTAACTTTTTCAACTTGCTTGTTTCCACAAGAAATACTTTTGGTACCAGCAGCCAGAAAATCGAAAGATGAATTCCATTGGGAAAATCTGCTGTCAGGGACTTCTCAAGAGTACTGAAGGGCAATGATGTCAGTCTAGAGATTAAGGTGTACCTGATCCAGGCCATGATCTTCACAGTTACTTGCTATGCATCACAGAGCTGGAAAATAAGGATTATAGAAGAAGAATCAATGGCTTTGAGTTGTGCTGGAGAAGAGTATTGAATATACCATGAATTGTTAAAAAAACAAACAGGTCTGTCCTGGACAGGGTGGAATGATTCAGCTCCTTGAAGGCAAGGATTCAGAAGCTTCTTCTTCTGACATACTTTTGGCATGTTGCAAGCAGGGACCAGTCCTTGGAGAAAGACATCATGGTTGGGAGAATGGAGGAACAACATAGGAGAGGAAGACCCTGGATGAGATGGATTGACTTGGTGACCGGGGTAATAATGAAAGTGGGTGTGTCAGAGACAATGATAGAGCAAGTTTCAGAGCTGTTATATGTTGGGTCACTATGAGTTGGAGTAGATTCAACCAACGGCACGTAACAACTACTATATATATATATAAAATTTTAAATTATAAATTTTGGTTTTTGCTCCTCTCTCTGTCAGATCTTTGTTAAATAACCAAGACTGATTCTATCCACATGTATATGGTATGGTTTCTTTTAATAACATTTTTATTTTATACTGGTTTACTTAAAAAGTTGCAATATATTGTTTTTTACACTGGATCTTTCCAATTTCCTTTACCGACCCCTACCTCCACCCATAAGTTGTAGGACCCTATGATTAACCATCCCCCTTACCCATCCTCACCCCTCTGCTCCTTTCACCCTGCTCCCTCCTGGATATTCATACACATTCTAATATCTATTATATAGGATTTGTCCTTATGGGACTGAGTTAGTTTATTTAACACTCTCCAGTCCCTCCCATGTTAAGTAGTGATTTGCAAAATCATTACTCCTGCATGCTGTGTGGTATACCATCATGTAAATGTACCATAATTTTTCAATCCATTAGATTGTGGTTGGATATGTGGGCTGTTTCCAAGTGCTTGCGATGGTGAATAGCGCTGCTATGAACATTGGTGTACAAGTCTCCATTTGTGCCTTAGTTCTCATTTTCTCTGGGTATATTGAAAGCATATGGATTGAAAAGGTATTGAGATAGGACACATCCCTGGCATACACGCTTCCCAATTTTGAACCAAGCAGTGTTTCCTTGCTCTGTTCTGACGACTACGTCCTGGTCTAGGTATGGGTTTTACTAAGCACAATCAAATGTTCTGCGATTCCCATTCTTCTCAGAGTTAGCCACAGTTTGTTGTGATCCACACAGTCAAATGCCTTTGCATAGTCAATAAAACACAGATCCTCTGGTACTCTACTTTCAGCCACAATCCATCTAACATTAGCTATAATATCCCTAGTATCACAGACTCTTCTAAACCCAGGCTGCATATCTGGCAGTTCTCTGTTGATGTGCTTTTCCAGTCATTTTTTGATAATTTTCAGCAGAATCTTGCTTGTATGTGATATTAATGATATTTTTCCATTAATTTCTATACTTTCTTGGGTCACCTTTCATTGAATGGAACCAAATATAGATCTCACGGCCAGGTAGTTGTCCCCTAGATTTCTTTGCACAACTTGGTGAGTGCATCCATGGCAGAATCTGTTGAAATAAGTAAATTGGTATGCTGTCAATTCTTGGGGCCTTGTTTTTTGCCAGTTTTTTCAGAGTAGCTTGAATTTCTTCATCACCTCAGATGTTGTTTCATGAATTTTTTTGCTGTGACTCTGTATACTCCTTCCATCTTCTTTTATTGCTTTGTAGATCATTTAATACTTTTCAATCTATATGCAGAACAGATGATCCGGGAGACTTGACTCTATGAGGAGGAATGTGACATCAGGATTGGAGGAAGACCCATCAACAACCTGTGTTATGCAGATGACACAATCTTGCTTGCTGAAACTGAGGAGGACCTGAAGTGCTTGCTACAGAAAGTCAAGGGCTGCAGCCTTCAATATGGATTGAAGCTCAACATCCAGAAAACAAAGATTCTCACCACTGTCCTGATTGGTAGCATTATGACAGATGGTGAAGAGATTGAGATTGTTAACAGTTTTAGACTGCTTGGCTCCACAATCAGTACTCTTGGTACCAGTAGCCAGGAAATCAAAAGATGAATTGCATTAGGAAAATCTACTGTCATGAACTTCTCCAGAGTACTGAAGAGTAATGATGTCACTCTGGAGACTAAGGTGTGCCTCATCAAGGCCATAGTCTTCTCAATTACTTGCTATGCATCAGAAAGCTGGACAATGGCTGGGGATGATTGAAAGAGAATTGATACCTTTGAACTGTGGTGCTCAAGAAGAGTATTGAATATACAATGGTCTGCCAGGAGAACAGATTCATCCTAAAGAGGGTGAAACTAGGCTGCTCCTTGAAGCAAGGGTTCTGAGGCTTTGTCTGATATAGTTTGGACATGTTACAAAGGGGAACTAGTTCTTGGAGAGGGGCATTATGCTTGGAAGGGTGGAGGGAGAGTGTAAGACAGCTGTGAACGTTTGAAATTTGAATATGTAGTGTGTGTGACTGAGGTGTCAAATGCGATAATGGTTACCCATGGTGGACGGTGTTGGGTGGAGCTCCCCAATTCAAACAAACTTGGAAGCAGGAGTGACATCCACTTCCATAATAGCTTACCTCCATAGGAAACCCTATGAACCTGGAGAAAGGATGAAAGTCATGCAAGTGTTGAGGACTTTCGTTCATAGGGTTGCTATGAGTCGCCTACAACTCGATGACACTTAACAACAACAACAACAGTGTGTGTAAGAGTAAATTGTGAATTAGTGGGGCTTAATGATGGGACAGTTTATTAACAATTGAAGATATTTGTACTTATTTTCTTCTTTATGAAAACTTTCCTCCAAATTTAAAGCTGGAAGGTCACTGGAATTTAGAAAAGAATTATAACCACATGGCTTTTTAGATTTTTGGTATATGCATTAAGAATTGTCTACAGGTAGTTTATGATGTCTCTGCACTAGCCCTTAAAACAACCAATAAAATACAAACCATGAAATAACAAAAAGGAAAAAAAAGGGAAGAAGACTCTCGAGGAGATGGATTGATTCAGTGACTGGGGTAATGAAGGCAGGTGTGTCAGAGACAATAAGTTTGGCACAGGATAAAGCAGGTTTCAGGGCTATTGTTCATGTGGTTGCTGAGTCGCAAGTGACTCAATGGCACATAACCACCACCACCACAACAATATTAAAAGCAGTGGAATGGTGGGTCATAAGGAATTTCTATGTTTAGCTTTCTGAATAAATGCCAAACTGCCTTTCAGAGTGGTTGTACCATTGCATAATCCCACCAACAATAATAAGAGTTCCTTCATCTGACATACTTTGGACATGTAAGGAGAGACAGGTCTTTAGAGAGGGACATCATGCTGGGTAGAGTAGAGGGACAGCGCAGGAGGGGAAGACCCTCTATGAGGTGGATTGATTCAGTGACTGGGGTACTCAGGATGGGTGTGTCAGAGGCAATGAGATTGGCACAGGATAGAGCAGGGTTTAGGGCTGTTGTACATAGGGTCACTATGAGTCGCAAACGACTCGACGGCACATAACAACAACAACATCTCGCCACATCCTCTCCAACATTTGTTACTTGCTGTCCTGTTAACTTTTGCCACTGCTACTGGGATGAGATGGTATCTCGTTGTGGTTTTGATTTGCATCTCTCTTATTTCCAGTGATTTTAAGCATTTCTTTGGCCATTCGAGTATCTTCCTCTGTGAAAGAGCTTCCCATGTATTTTGCCCATTTTGTAATTGTGTTACTAGTCTTTTTCTTGTAGAGGCACTGTAGGATTCTGTATACTTTTGATATGAGACACTTGTCTGAAATGGTATTGTCAAATGTTTTTTCTAAGTCAGTAGACTTTCTGACTCTGTTGGGAAAAGTTTTTGATGCACACAGGGATTTAATCTTTAGAAGGTCCCATTCATCAATTTTGTCCTCTCCAGATTGTTCATTTCTGGCTGTATTTGGCAGTTTCTTTATACCATTGACTATGCTGTGTAAGCTTGCTTCCAGTTTGTCTCTGATGAACTTTATGATTTTGAGCTTTACTCCCAGGTCTCTGATCCACCTTGAGGTGATTTTTGTGTATGAGGTGATATATGGATCCTGTTTCAGCTTTCTGCAGGTAGCAGTCCAGTTTTGCGAGCACCATTTGCTGAAGAGGTTGTCATTTCCCCATTTGATAGGTTTTATTTCCTTGTTAAATATCTGTTGACCATACATAGGTGGGTCTATTTCAGAGTTTTCAGTTCTGTTCTGTTGGTCTATGTGCCTGTCATTGTACCAGTATCATGCTGTTTTGGTTACTACTGTTGTGTAATAATAGGTTTTAAAGCTAGGAAGTACTATACTTCTGACTTCATTTTTGTTTTTCAGAAATGCTTTGCTTACTCAGGGGTCTCTTTCCTCTTCAAATAAACTCAACAATTTCTCTTTTGATCTCCTTGAAAAATGAATTTGGTATCTGGATTGGGATTGCGTTGAACATGTAGATTGCTTTTGGTAGGATTGTCATTTTTACAATATTGAGTCTTCCTGTCCATGGATGGACAGGGCACATTTTTCCATTTATTTAGTTCTTTTTGGTTTCTTAGCTTTTTATATTAGTGGTCTAATAATTGTCCTTTTGTGACTGTCTTATGTCACTAGGCCTCATTTTTTTAGTTTCATCAATGCTATACAGTGCTTCACAAATTCTTGATAATTTTTCAGTGATAGATAGTAATGGATGTAACAGTTTTCTTTAGCCTTTCATCCTTTGATGGGCACCGGAGTTATCTCTAACTCTTTGCTGTGATAAATAGTCCTTCAGTAAATGTGAGGGTGAGTACATCAATTTTCACTGCTGTTTCTTTGTTATTGTTGTTGTATACTGTGGAGTCAGAAGTGACCCATAGCTGAAAATCCTCTGGCGGTTTATCAGAGACAGTTAACCAAACGGGAGGAGTTTGATTGTCCTTCTCCTGAGGAACAGCTGGTGGCCTTGATCCACATGCAGTTTCTTGCCACCAGAGCTCCCTCTTGTTCCCTTAGGATATATACCTGGTACCGAGATTGGTAGATCAAACGGCACTTCTTCTTCTTTTTTTCCTATAATTTATTTTAATGAAAGTTTGCAGAGACTTTGGATTTCCATTAATTCATTGTTGTGTCCTTTCCTCCCTGCTCACCCCTCCCCCCAGTTCACTTTTCTCTTTGAAAAGTAAAAAAAAAATTCTTCCATTGTTATACAATCACCCACCCCCACCCCCAACCCCCCAGTCCACTCCACTATGCAGCCTTCCTTCTGGATTCTTGTCATGACAGTAATACTTAATTATACATTCCTCCTAAACAGTTTTCTCCCTCATCTGTTTCAGTGCAGTATATATTATTTATCCCCTCTTAGTTTCCCCCTGATATCAGTCCCACTTTACAACAGTGGCACTATGCAGTATTTGTCCTTTTGTGACTGATATTTCACTCAACATAGTGTCCTTCAGGGTTATCCATTTTGAATAATGTTGCATGAGTTCCTTGTTTTTCAATGCAGTGTAGTATTCAATTGTGTGAATATACCAGAGCTTCTCTATCCATTTGTTGATAGGCACTTGGGTTATTTCCAACTCTTTGCTATTGTGAACAAAGCTGCGATAAACATAGATGTGCATATATCTGCTTGAGTGGAAATTCCGGTTTCTTTAGGGTATATTCCCAGTAGTGGAATTGCTGGATCAAATGGTATTTCTATTTCCAACTTTTTGAGAAAGCGCCATACTGACTTCCATAGTGCTTGCACCATTTTACACTCTCATCAACAGTGAATAAGTGTTCCAGTTTCTTGGCAACCTTGCCAGCATTTGTTGTTTGCTGTTCTTTTAAATTTTACTATTGTTACTGGGGTGAGATGATATCTCATAATTGTTTTGATTTGTATCTCTTTTAGTGCTAGGGATTTTGAACATTTCTTCATGTGTTTGTTTGCCATCTAAATATCTTCTTTGGTGAAGTGTCTATTAATATCCTGTGTGCATTTTTCAATTGGGTTGTTTACTGTTATCTTGTTGTGGTGCTTGAAAATCCAGACACAATTTAATATTTAAGAAGGGATTAGAGGACTCAACTCCTCAAAAAGGAGAAGAGCCCAGATTGCCTTTAGCCCTTCATATTTGTTAGCCTTCTCAAAGATAAAGTAAAGACAACCAACTTTGTTTTTCAGTTGCTAAGCAAGCACCAATTGATATATTTCAACAAACAGATGCTGCCCTGGATGTGCTCACCAATTTGTACCAAGAAATCTGAAGGACAGCCACTTGGCCACCTGACTGGAAGAGATAGATATTTGTTCCCATTCCAAAGAAAGGTGATCCAACACAGTGTGGCAATTATCAAACAATATCATTAATATCACATGCAAGAGAGATTCTGAAGAGTATCCAAAAACAATTGGACCAACACGTCAAGAGAGAACTGCCAAATGTGCAGACTGGGTTTAGAAGAGGTCGTGGTACTAGGGATATTATAGTTAATGTTAGGTGCATTTTGTCTGAAAGCAGGGAGTACCAGAGGAATGACTGTCTGTGTTTCATTGACTATGCAAAGATGTTTGACTGCGTGGACAACAACAAATTGTGGCTAATTTTGAGAAGAAAGAAAATCCCAGAACACTTGATTGTGCTTATGTGAAAGCTATACTTGGATTAGGAGGCAATTGGATCAGAACTGAGCAAGGGAACATTGCATGCCTCAAAATTGGGAAGGGTGTACACCAGGGATGTGTCCTAACTCCACACCTTTTCAATCTCTATGCAGAACAGATTATCCAGGAGCCTGGACTCTATGAGGAGAAAGGTGACATCAGAATTGGAACAAGACTCAACAACAATCTGCATTATTCAGATGATACAACTCTGTTTGCTGAAACTGAAGATGACCTAAAGCACTTGCTGTGGAAGGTCAAGGACTGCAGCCTTCAATATGGATTGAAGCTCAATATCAAGAAAACTAAGATTCTCACCACTGGGCAGACTGACAGCATTGTGACTGAAGAGATTGAGATGGTAAACAGTTTTAGTTTGCTTGGCTCCACAGTCAACACCCTCGACACCAGCAGCCAGGAAATTAGAAGATGTATTATGTTGGGAACGTCTGCTATCAGAGACCTCTTCCACGTACTGAAGAGCAATGATGTCAGTCTGGTGACCAAGGTGACCCTGATACAAGCCATGGTCTTTGCAAGTAATTTTTATGCATCAGAGAGCTGGACAATGACTAAGAATAATAGAAGGACAATTGATACCTTTGAGCTGTGGTGTTGGAGAAGAGTATTGCATATATCATGGACTGCTAAGAGAACAAACAGATCTGTCCTGGATAGGGTTAAACCAGGCTGCTCCTTGGAGGCAAGGATTCTGAAGATTTGTCTGACATACTTTGGACATGTTGCAAGGAGGGAGCAGTCCTTGGAGAGGGATGTCTTGCTCGAGAGGGTAGAGAGACAGTGTAGGAGAGGAAGACCCTCAATGAGATTAATTGATTCAGTGACCGGGGTAATGGGGATAGGTGTGTCGGAGACAATAAGATGGGCACAGATTAGATCAGGGTTTAGGACTGTTGTACATAGTGTTACTGCTAGTTGCAGGTGACTCGACGGCACATAACAACAACAAGAAGAAGCAAGCACCACAGTTCTGAAGACTTGTTTGTCACTCCACTCTATCTGGGAGTAAACCATATCCAGGAACATTGTGTCCAGAGATATTTACTTGGTCACATTAGCAATGCCTCAGGTTGTGAGCTTCTGTTTATCATGTGCAAGTGGTCTGCATCTTCACATAATCATGGTGCAAGTCTAAATCTCAGCACACAAGTCCCTCTTCATAGCGGTCTCCAACGTGTCCCCCTTTTTGTTTGTGTTCTAACTGCAGATTCACTAGGGTAATCAAAGGTTGGACTTTATCTATATGCCTGGATGCTCACAGGAGAAGCTTTCAGACTACACATAAAACAACCAAACAATTAAAATGATCAAAACAGCAAGCAAAGAACCACCATAATGATTCAAACAGTAAAAAGGATACAGAAATTGCCATTGATTTAGGACATCATTCATATTTATATCAGAAGGAATAAAAGCCTGAGAAATAGAACTTAATAGAACTTAAGTATCATTGTGAGTAAAAGCTCCCATCACAGGAGCCTTTATTTGATCCTTGCTTAGTGGCATTATAATACAAAGTGACACTGCAATCACTGCACACAGAGACAGGCACATATTCTGGACTAGACTGTCACTGCTGATGCTGTAGCTTCTCTTGAGCCTTGATAGAATTCTTCAACTGACCCCAAGTAGTAACTTCAGCTTTGTGTGTACTCATACTTTGTTTCCTCTGTCTCTTCTCTTTTAAAGTCAGCCTCATTATTTCTAGTATTCTTTACTTTCAGCCAGGATCCATCTGACATCAGCAATGGTATCTTTGGTGCCATGGCCTTGTCTAAATTTTGCTTGAACTTCTGGTAGTTCTCTCTCTCTAGGTATTGTTATACTTGTTTTTGGAGAATTATCTTCAGCAGGATTTTACGATTTTACTTACATGTGGTATCAGTGATGTTGTTATGTGCCATTGAGTCACATGTGACTCATAGAGAACCTATGATACTAATGATACTGTTTGATAATTTCCACACTCCATTGGATCACCTTTCTAGGGAATGGGAACAAATATGGACCTCTTCCAGTCTGTTGGCCAGACATCTGTCCTCCAAATTTCTTGGCATAGACTGGCATGGAGCACATCTAGGGATGCATCTATTGATTGAAATAAGTCAATTGTTGCATTGATTCCTTATTTTTTGCCAATTCCTTCACTTTCTCATTTATCACCCTTGGCTCCTGCTCATATAGTACTTCCTGAAATTTTTTCAGTGCCAGTCTCCGTGGTACAGTGACTCTGTGTATTCCCTCCATTTTCTTTTGATGGTTTCTTCTGATGGACATTCATATATTGCCCATAGCATCCTTCAGTATTGCAACTCACAGCTTAAATTGTTCAGTTATCTCAGCTTGAAAAACACAGAGAAAGTCCTTCCCTTTTTATCCTTCAATTCCAGCTCTCTGCACATTCCATTATAATACTTTGTTTTCTCAAGCTGCCCTTTGAAATCTTCTGTCCAGTTCTTTCACTTCATCATGCTTCCCCTTTATTTTGGCTTCTCAATGTTCTAGTGCAATTTTTACTCTTCTGTTTTTGTATTGTCCTTTTGCTTTCCTCATGGATGGATGACAGAGGAAGAATTGATGCCTTTGAGCTGTGGGGTTGGAGAAGAACACTGAACATCCTGGGAAGGGCCAAAAGAACAAATATGTCTTGGAGAAGATGTAGCCAGAGTACTTTTTTGGAGGCAAAGATGATGAAGCTTTATCTCATATATTTAAGGCATGTTGCTAGGAAGGGCTATTACTTGGAGAGGGACATGATGCTTAGAAAGGTAGAGGGTCAACAAAGGAGAGGAAGACCCTTGACCAGGTAGATTGACACTGACTGTCACGATGGGCTCTAATATGTCAGGAAGTGTGTTGATGGCACAGGATAGGACAGGTTTCAAATCTATTGTTCAAAAGGTCTCTATGGCTTGTATTCAACTAGATGGCACCTAGCAATAACAACAACAACAACAACAGCAACAACATTACTTCTTGCACTGTAGGTTCCAGTTGCCCTCTGGGGAACCAGCCAATATCTAGATGAAATGTCTCCAGGAGAAGTTTGGAGACATGATAAGGTTTCACACATCTAGATAGCAAAGGGTTTCTCCATCACTTGTAGAAGTATAAGCATACCCTCTTCCCAGGTAAGCAAAGACACAGCTCCATCCCCATTGCTTGTGTCAGGAGATTCCCACACTACCTGTGGAAGAGCCTCCTTACTTTTTTCATTTTTCTATTCCAGTGCCTTTCTGCATTAGAATCTTCTGCAGATAAATTTTAAAAAGTTAAAGTATAAAGAACTAGAATAAGTTGTGCTTCAGGTCCCACAGTCCTTCCTATTCCCACTTTTTATTTAAATAACATGCATTTTAAAGTCTGATAAGCCAGTTCTATAATTGCCTAACCTTGTGGATTATAAGGAATTCCTGTTTTATGTTCAATGGCCCAAAATTTCATGAATTCTTGTAAAGCCTGGCTTGTATATGCTGATCCATTATCTTTTTATTTTGGAGTTCCTTAAACAGAGAAGCTTTGCAAACAATGTTCTGTTAATGAGCTGCTGTTTCACCTGCTTGACATGTGGCCACCATCATTTTAGAATAAGTATCGATAGTTACAGGTACAAACAAAGGTTTTCAAATGGAGCATAATAAGTGACATCCATTTGGCATATTTAATTAGCTTTTAACCTCCTCAGATTACCCTCAGTAGGTAAAATGGCCAAAGGGATTTTTTTTTTACATTGAGGGCAAGATTGAATAATTTTACTTTGCTGTTTTGTAATTAAAAATTGTTTATGTAAGCTAGAAGAATTCTGATGAATTTTTTGCTGAAAAGCGGAAGAAATAAAGTTACCAACTACATCATTTCCTTGTGCCATGATGTTATTTTTATGTGCCGCCGAGTCACCTGTGACTCATAGTGACCCCATGTACAACAGCCCTAAACCCTAATCTAGCCTGTGCCAATCTTATTGTCTCTGACACATCTGGCCCATTACCCCAATCACTGAATCAATCCATCTCATTAAGGGTCTTGTTCTCTTGCACTGTCCCTCCATGCTCCCAAGCATCACATCCCTCTCCAAGAAATGGTTCCTCCTTGCAACATGCCCAAAGTATGTCAGACAAAACTTCAGAATCCTTGCCTCCAAGGAGCAGCCTGGTCTCACCCTCTCCAGGTTTGTTCTCCTAGCAGTCCATGATATGTTCGATACTCTTCTCCAGCATGGAAGCTCAAAGGCATCAATTCTCCTTCTCTCATCCCTAGTCATTGTCCAGCTTTCGGATGTATAGCAAGTGATTGCAAAGACCATGGCCTGAATCAGGCACACCTTAGTCTCCAGACTAACATCGTTACTCTTCAGTACTTTGGAGAGGTCTCTGACAGCTGACTTTCCCAGTGCAATTCATCTCTTGATTTCCTGGCTGCTGGTACCAAGAGTGTTGATTGTAGAGCCAAGTAACTTAAAGTTGTTAACAACCTTAATCTATTATGATGCTGCCAATCAGCCCAGTGGTGAGAATCTTTGTTTTCTTGATGTTGAGCTTCAATTCATATTGAAGGCTGCAGTCTTTGACTTACTGCAGTAAATGCTTCAGATCCTCTCAGTTTCAGCAAGCAGGGTTGTGTCATCTGAATAACACAGTTTTTTGATAAGTTCTCCTCCAATCCTGATGTCACATTTCTCCTCATAGAACTTAGTCTCCCGGATAATCTGTTCTGCATATAGATTGAAAAGGTATGGAGATAGGATATATCCCTGGCATACATTCTTCTCAATTTTGAACCATGTAATGTTTCCTTGCCCTTGTTTCTGCCTCTTGTTCCAAGTATAGGTTTCTCATAAGCATGATCAAGTGTTCTGGGATTCCCATTCTTCTCAGAGTCAGCTACAGCTTGTTGTGATCCACACAGTCAAACACCTTTGCATAGTCAATGAAACACAGATAGTCATTCCTCTGGTACTAGCTACAATATCCCTAGTGCCATGGCCTCTTCTAAACCCAGCCTGCACTTACATGTTGTTGTTATTATGTGCCGTCGAGTCGCTTGCGACTTGTAGTGACCCTATGTACAAGAGCCCTAAACCTGCTCTATCCTGTGCCAACCTCACTATCTCCAACACACCTACTCCCATTACCCCAATCACTGAATCAATCTATCTCATCGAAGGTCTTCCTCTCTTGTGCCGTCCCTCCACCTCCCAAACATGATGTCCCTCTCCAAGGACTAGTCCCTCCTTGGAATATGCCTGAAGTATGTCAGATGAAGCTTCAGAATATTTGCTTCCAAGAAGCAGCCAGGTTTCACCCTCTCCAGGATGAACCTATTTGTTCTCCTACCTGTCCATAGTATATTCTCCAGCACCACAGCTCAAAGGCATCACTTCTCTTCTTTCTGATGCATAGCACGAAATTGCAAAGACTATGGCCTGGATCAGGTACACCTTAGTCTTCAGCCTAATGTCGTTGCTCTTCAGTACTCTGGAGAGGTCCCTGACAGTTGACTTTCCCAGTGCAATTCGTCTCTTGATTTCCTGGCTGCTGGTACCAAGAGTGTTGATTGTGGACCCAAGCAACTTAAAGCTGTTAACAATCTCAATCTCTTTACTATCTACTATGATGCTGCCAATCAGCCCAGTGGTGAGAATCTTTGTTTTCTTGATGTTGAGTTTCAATTCATATTGAAGGCTTAAGAGTGGGCTTGATCTTTGAACTCTCACTTATTTTTACTACATATTCTGAATTACTATTACTACTGCTACTATTATTTAATTTAGCTTTTTCTGTTAGAACTAGGAGTGCCAGTAATTCAGATCCTGAGTTGACAGACTAGTGGTGCAAAGAACTTTAATTTGGCCCCACGATAGAGGCTTTTCCTAAGGAAGAAGCATGTTTGAAATATGTATCAGCTTGAGGGATGGGATGATCTGTAGTGTGTGTAGATCAAATAAAAGTTGTTTTTTGAAAGCATTCTTTTTATTGGAAGTGTAGTGTTGTTTTACATGACCAGCAAATGTTCCTAAGGACAATTACCATGACACACAATTTTCTCAGCATGGGAAATCTGTTATTAATTATATTTTAAAATGATAAAATCAGGATCTTTACCTACTGTGTACTTTGCAACAGTCCTTGGTGTATTGTTTTAACAATCATAGCAGAAAAAAAGTTATAAACTTTTAGCTTCTTGATTAGATAAATACATCTATTTGATAAAAGCAATTCGACCCTTGTATTTTTCTTGACCTGTAATTCTGGTAGGAAAGTGAGGTGTGGCTAAAACATGTAAAGATAAAGGTGGGATAATGTCTGTTCTGGAAGCTTGAAGAGCATGAAAGCCAAAATCCTATGAAGACAATGTTACAATAATCATCATGTTACCCTTGTTTGTTCCTCCAGTCTGAGATCACTTTTTACTTTCATTTTCTCAGCTAAAGATGAATTTATTTTTCAAGTTTCTCTTCAGGTGCTGCTTCGAAGATCCTGCTCACAGTGTTAGGATACTCTGAAAAGGGGAGCAAAACTGCCACTGAAGGAAAACTCAGGCACAATTTAATCTCTAAGAGGGAGTCAACATTTGTCCTTTTGTGACTGAGATACTTCACTCAGCACAATGTCCTCCAGGGTCACCCACTTTGAATAATATTGCATGAGTTCCTTGTTTTTCAATGTAGCATAGTCTTCCATTGTGTGAATATATCAGAGCTTCTCTATCCATTCATTTGTTGAAGGGCACATAGGTTGCCCCCAACTACTTGTTATTGTGAACAAAGCCATGATAAACATGAGTGTGCAAATGCTGCATGGTGCCACTATTGTAAAGCAGGACTGACCTAAAGGTTGGGGGAAGACTGAGAAGAATGGGTTCAGTAGTGTATACTACATTGAAACAGATGAGGGAGAAAACTGTTTAAAAGGGATATGCGATTAGGTATTTTTGTCATGACAGGAGTCCAGAGTGAAGGCTGCATAATGGAGTGGACCTGGGAGGAGGGTTTGTAAAACAATGAAAGAAATTTTCTTTTACTTTTCCAAGAGAGTAGTGTACTGGGGGCGGAGGGAGGATTGGGAGGGTAGAAAAGTGCAACAATGAATCAATGGAAATTCAAAGTCTCTGTAAGTTTTCATTGAAATTAATAATATTTTTTAAAAAATTTATTTTATTTTTTCTTTTGTGTGTGTACCGTCAAATCAGTTCTGACTAGTACAGGAGGAGATTGTCCCTCCTTCTCCAGCAGAGCATCTGGTGGATTCAAACTGCTCACCTCTGGGATTGCAGTGCAGCTTCTTTCCACTAGGCCACCAGAGCTCGCCAATAATATTTTTTTTTTAAAAGTTGCAAATAGGCAAGCTCTGGTGGCCTAGTGGCAAGAAGCTGCATTGCATTCCAAGAGGTGCACGGTTCGAATCCACCAGATGCTCTGCTGGAGAAGGAGGAACAATTTTCTCCTGTACCAGTCAGATCTGATTTGACGGTACACACACAAAAGTTGCAAATAGAGATACCATTTGACCCAGCAATTCCACTTCTGGGAATATACCCCA
>NW_006399996.1:1225478-1227713 GCF_000299155.1 Elephantulus edwardii | reverse complement strand
TGTATACTGCATTGAAACAGATGAGGGAGAGAACAGTTTAAAAGCGATGTATGATAGGGTATTCTGGTTATCACAGGAATCCAAAATTAAGGTTGCATAGTGGAGTGCTTTTGGGGCGGGGGATTGTATACCAATGAAGGAGTTTAATTTTTGCTTTTTGAAGAGAGGAACGAACCTGGGGGCGGTGGGGGAGCGGTTTAGAGAAAAAAGTGCAACAGTGGATGAATGGAAATCCAAAATCTCCGTAAATGTTCATTAAAATTAATAAAATAAAATTTAAAAAAAAGAAAAAAAGAGAAAAAAAAGGAGTCAGCACCACAACAAGATAAACAACCCAAATGAAAAATGTGCACAGGCTATGAACAGACACTTCACCAAAGAAGATATTCAGATAGTGAACAAACACAGAAGAAATACTCAAAATCCCTAGCTCTGGGAGAGATGCAAATCAAAACAACTAAGAGATATCGTCTCACCCCAGTCAGAATAGCAAAATTTAGCAGAGTAGCAAATGACAAATGCTGGCGAGGTTGCGGAGAAACTGGAACTCTTGGTGGGAGTGTAAAATGGGGCAACCGCTATGGAAGGCAGTATGGCACTTTCTCAAAAAGTTGCAGATAGAAATACCATTTGACCCAATAATTCCACTACTGGGAATAAACCCTAAATAAACCATGCTACCCAAGCAGCTATATGTACATCTATGTTTATTGCTGCTTTGTTCACAATAGCAAAGAGATGGAAACAACCCAAGTGCCCATCAACAAACGAATGGATAGAGAAGCTGTGGTATATTCACAACAATGCAATTTTATGCAGCACTGAAAAGCATTGTGTTGTTGTTAGGTGCCGTCCATTCGTAGACGACTCATAGTGACCCTATGAACGAAAGGCCTGAGCACTGTTCGTATGTAGAGTTTCTAGAGGCAAGCCATTTCAGAAGTGGATGCCACTCCTGCTTCCAGGCTTGTTTTAATCGGAACCTCCAGCAAACACTGTCCACTATGGGTAACCGTTACCACGTTTGGCACATCAGTGTCCCAGTGTTCAGTATCACAGCAACCACAAGTTACCTTTGTACAGCAATGCACAGACCAGTGCTATACCACCTAGAAGAATGTTTGACAGGAAAACAATCTGAACCTGGCCTGAGGGCCACAGATTAAAATCACCCACCTTCGGCTTGGTAGCATAACTTTCAGTCCACTAGGCCAAGGTAGCTCTCTCTATGTCGTCGTTGTTATTGTTGTTAGGTGCCATCAAGTCATAGACAACTCATAGTGACCCTATTAACAAAAGGCCTGAGCACTGTTTCTACATAGAGTTTCCAGAGGCAAGCCATTTCGGAAGTAGATGCTGCTCCTGCTTCCTGGAAAAACAATGAGCTCATTAAATATTATATAAAAATGTGTGACCCTGGAGGACATTATAGTGAGTGGAACATCTCAGTCACAAAAAGACAAATACTGCATAATGCCACTGTTATAAAACAGGATTGACATGGGGATTGGGGGAAACTAAGAAAAGGGGATAAATAATGTATACTGCATTGAAATAGATGAGGGACAGAACTTTATAAAAGGAATATATGATTAGGTATTATTGGCATGAGAAGAGTCTAGAATAAGAGTTACATAGTAAAGTGGACTAGGGGTGGGAGGGACTGTATTACAATGAAAGAATTTTTTTTTCCAAAAAGAAAAGTGAACTGGGAGGGGGCAGGGAATAAAATGTGCAACAATGAATGAACGGACATCCAGATTCTCTATAAAGTTTCATTAAAATATCAATTAAAAAAACAACAAAACACTAGAGGGTCAGATAAGAGTTGATTCAGATTCAACAGCAGTGAATTGTTGTGTTTTTTCCATTCATTCGTTGTTGCACTTTTCTCCCCGCCCATCCCACATCCACCCGCAGTTCGCTCTTCTTGAAAAGCAAAAGAAAAACTCCTTCAATGGTATACAATCTCCCCCCACACCCCCCATCCCCACCCTGAGTATACTCCACTCTGCAACCCTCATTCTGAACTCTTATGATAATCATAATGCCCTAAAATATATTGCTTTTAAACTGTTCTCTCCCTCATCGGCTTCAATATATACATAATTCATGCAGTTTTTCCTCATTCTTACCCTAACCCTGATGCCAGTCCCATTCTACAGCAGTAGCACTATGCAGTGTTTGTCCTTTTGTGACTGAGATATATTACTCAGCATAATGTCCTCCAGGGTC
>NW_006399996.1:1215900-1220651 GCF_000299155.1 Elephantulus edwardii | reverse complement strand
CTTAGGTTGTTTCCAACTCCTTGCTATTGTGAACAAAGCTGCAGTAAACATAGGAGTGCATATATCTGCTTGGATGTCAGTTATGGTCTCTTTGGGGTATATTCCAAGTAATGGTATTGCTGGGTCAAAATGGTATCTCTATTTGCAACTTTTTTAGAAAGTTCCATACCGCCTTCCACAGGGGTTGTACCATTTTACACTCCCACCAATGGTGAATAAGGGTTCCAGTTTCTCCACAGCCTCGCCAGCATTTGTTGTTTGCTGCTCTGTTAAATTTTGCTGTTCTGACTAGGGTGAGATGATATCTCGTAGTTGTTTTGATTTGCATCTCTCTTAGAGCTAGGGATTTTGAACATTTCTTCATGTGCTTGTTAGCCATCTGAATGTCTTCTTTGGTGAAGAGTACAATGTACTTTATAGATGGTACATAACAAGATGGGCTCTCCAAGCCCTTTCCCTTTCTCAGGGGGATTGGATGGAAACTGTGTCAAGGATGTGAGATTCTCAGTGTGTGGGAGGATCAAGTTGGGGCAAGGACTACTCAGCAGCTGAGGGTCTCTCTCTCTTTTAGTGCTATTGTTATTGCTATTGCTGGGGCTGGTGGTCCAAGGGGCTCGTATTCTTTGGAGGCCATGTGAACCTCCAGGCTGATCACCCGGTTGCTGTAGCCAAATTCATTGCCATACCAGGAAATGAGTTTAACAAAGTGGTTGTTCAGGGCAATGTCAGCCCCAGCATCAAAGACGGAAGAGTGGGTGTCTCTGTTAAAATCACAGAGACAAGTTGGTCTTCAGTATATCTCAGGATGTCCTTGAGCCGCCCTTCTGATACCTGCTTTACTACTTTCTTGATGTCATCCATATTTGGCAGCTTTCTCTAGATGGCAGGTCATGTCCACAACTGACACATTGGGGGTGGAGACACAGACAATCATGACAGAAAGTTTCCCATATAGTTCAGGGATGACCTTTCCCTCAGCTTTGGCAGCACCAGTAGATGCAGTGATGATGTTCTGAGCAGCTCCAGGGCCATCATGCCACGGCTTTCCAAAGGGGCCATCCACAGTCTTTTGTGTGGCAGTGATGACATGGACTATGGTCATGATGAGTCCCTTTACAATGCTGAAGTTGTCATGGATGACCTTGGCCAGGGGAGGTGCAGGAGGCATTGCTGACAACTTTGAGAGAGTCATCATACTTTTCATGGGTCACGCCCATCACAAACATGGGGGCATCGGCAGAAGGAGCAGAGATGATTACCTGTTTAGCATCACTCTTCAAGTGATCCCTGACCTTCTCCAAGGTTATGAAGACACCAGTGGACTCCACAACATACTCAGTACCAACATCACCCCACTTGATATTGGCGGGATCTTGTTTCTAGAAGATAGTGATGGCTTTCCCATTGATGACCAGCTTCCCATTCTCAGCCTTGGCAGCGCTGTTGAACTTGCTATGGGTTCAATCATATTGGAACATATAGACCATATAGTTGAGGTCAATGAAGGGACAATTGATGGCGACAACATCCATTTTGTTAGAGTTAAAAGCAGTCCTGGTGACCAGGTGCCCAATGTGGCCTAAATCTGTTTACTCTGACCTTCACCATTGTGTCTCAGGGATGCATCTGAGGCTGCACAAGAAAAGAAGGCAATCTGGATCAACGAGGAGCAGAGAGTCTCAATGGGGCTTCTTTTGATGGTTTTCCTTTTCACAATGGAGTCCACTGAAATAAAAATTTATTCTTGAGGAAAAAAAAGAAGAAGAAGAAGGAAAAAAAGCAGACAGGGGACTCAACTCCTCAAGAAGGAAAGGAGCTCAGGTTGCCCTTCTTTTTGTTGTTGTTGTTGTTGTGTGCCATTGAGTCAACTCTGCCTCACAGCAACCCTGCAACAGCTCTGAATCTGGCTCCATTGTGAGCTAATTTCATTGTCTCTGACACATCTGCCCTCATTACCCCGATCACTGAGTCAATCCATCTCATCCAGGGTCTTCCTTTCCTGTGCTATCCCTCCACCCTCCCAAGCATGATGTCGCTCTCCAAGGACTGGTCCCTCCTGGCCATGTGCTCGAAGTATATTAGATGGGGCTTCAAAGTCCTTATCTCTAAGGAACAACCTGGTTTTACCCTCTCCAGAACTAACCTGTTTGTTCTCCTAGCAGTCCATGGTATGTTCAATACTCTTCTGCAGCACCACAGTTCAAAGGCATCAATTCTCTCATCCTTAGTCATTATCCAGTTCTCTGATGCATAGCAAGTATTGTGAGAACCATGGTCTGGATCAGGTGCACCTTAGTCTCTAAAGTGACATCTTAGAACTCTGAGGAGGCCCTTGACAGCAGATTTTCCCAATGCAATTAATTTTTTGATCAGCCCTTCATATTTATTAACTTTCTGAAAGAGCAAGTGAAGAAAAACCAGCTTTGTTTTTTGGTTCCTTACCAAGCATCACAGTTCTGAAGACTTGTCTGTTATATCCAGGAGCAAGCACTACAGTTCCCAAGCCTTGTATATCACTCCACCTGTCCAAGAACATTCCGTCCAGAGACATTTACTTGGTCACAGTAACAGTTGCTCAGTTTGCTGAGTTTCTGCTTCTCATGTGTAAGTGGTCTGCCATCTTCACATTATCGTTTTGTTAAGTCTAAATGTCAGCACACAAGTCTCTCTCCACGGTGGTGTTTTATTGTGCTGTAGATTAGAGTTTCCAGTCAGAGCCTATCAACCCCATAGCCAGTGGGCTTTCAGAGCATGGGAGCATGGGAGGAGATTGGCCATCTTTCTTTTATGGAGCAGCAGCGGGTGGTTTCGAACCACTTGCCTTTCTTTGTATTGGCAGCACAATTCCTTACCATTAGGCCACCAGAACTCCTGTGTTCATGGTTGTATTAGTTATATTTGAAATTCTGTGTAAACCATAACTTAGGACACTCACATTTGCCTCAAAATTTTTTTTTGTTAATGATTTTTATCTGATGGCCTAATGGTAAGAGAACTGCCAGAAGTCCAGGCTGGGTTTAGAAGGGGTTGTGGTACTAGGGATATTATAGCTAATGTTAGATGGATCTTGGCTGAAAGCAGGGAGAACCAGAGGAATGTCTATCTGTGCTTCATTGATTATGCAAAGGTGTTTGTGTGGATCATAAAAACTGTGGCTGACACTGAGAAGAATGGGAATCCAAGAACACTTGATTGTGCTAACGCGAAACTTATACTTGAACCAAGAGACAGTCATCAGAACAGAGCAAGGAAACACTGCATGGTTTAAAAACTGGGAAGGGTGTATGCCAGGGATGCGTCCTGTCTCCATACCTTTTCAACCTGTATGCAGAACAGATCATTTAGGAGGCTGTGCTCTATGAGGAAATATGTAGCATCAGGATTAGTGGAAGATCTATCAACAATCTGTGTTATGCAGATGGCACAACCATTCTTGCTGAAACTGAGGAGGACCTGAAATGCTTGCTGCAGAGGGTCAAGGACTGCAGCCTCCAATATGGATTGAGGCTCAATGTCAGTAAGACAAAGATTCTCACCACTGGACCAATTGGCAGCATTAGGATGGATGGTGAAGAGATTGAGATTGTTCACAGCTTCAGTTTGCTCGGCTCCACGGTTAACACTCTTGGCGGCAGCAGCAGCCAGGAAATTAAAAGATGTATTGCGCCTTACTGTGTTGGTGTCTGGCTGTGGTCGGCTGCTGCGGGGGTTACTTGCCGGCCCGACCGCGACCAGCTGGGCTTGGTCCCCAGCACGCGAGTACCGGAAAGTGGTGGAGATCCAAGAAGGGAAGACGACTATAGTTGCAGGCTTCGTCACAGAGACTCCCAAGGAGAGTCCACATCCCCCTAACCCCTCTGGCCAGTGCCCCATCTGTCGTTGGAACCTGAAGCACAAGTATAACTATGAGGATGTCCTGTTCCTGAGCCAGTTCATCCGTCCTCATGGAGGCATGCTGCCCCGAACAGTCACAGGCCTGTGCCAGGAGGAGCACCGCAAGATTGAGGAGTGCATCAAGATGGCCCACCGCGCAGGTCTGTTACCCAATCACAGGCCGAAGCTTCCTGAAGGGTTTGCTCCCAAGAGCAAACCCCAGCTCAACCGATACCTGTCCGGTTGGTCTCCCAAATCCGTCAAGCCCATCTACAATAAAGGCCACCGCTGGAACAAAGTGCGCATGGCTGTGGGGTCCCCCCGGCTGAAGGACAACGTCTCCTATTCGAGAAAGCCTTTGGTGCTGTATCACTGACTGAGAGCGGGGCTCCCTGAAAACTGGCCAGGGCCCTGCAGCACTCCACTGTGGGGGGGGGGGGAACAGCCCTCCGCCTCAGCTGTCCTTCCAGCACATCCAGCAAGGTGACCCCTCCCCACCAGCACTGCCAGCGTGAGGGCGACACATCCCCTCTGCCTGCCCAGCAGCATTGCTGGGAGATGGGGCTGGCTGGGCCATGGACCTGTGGGCGGCTGCTGACGTCTCATAACTAGCTTACATGGCCCTTGGGTAGGGGACATTTTACCTGTGGAACATCATAAACCAGGCTCATCTTTGTATCTAAAAAAAAAAAAGATGTATTGCGATGGAAAAGTCTGCTGTTAGGGACCTCTCCAAAGTACTGAAGAGCAACGTTGTGTCTCTGGAGACTATGGTGCGCCTGATACAGGCCATGGTCTTTGCAATCACTTGTTATGCGTCAGAGAGCTGGACAATGACTAAGGAGGATAGAAGGAGAATTGATGCTTTTGAGCTTTGG
>NW_006399996.1:1213084-1215375 GCF_000299155.1 Elephantulus edwardii | reverse complement strand
GTGAAACATTCTTCTAGTTCGTGTAACCCTGGTTTGTTCACTTGTTGTGCAGACATAACTCATGGTTGCTGTGAAACCAAACACTGTGACACTGAGGAGTCAAATGCGAGAATGGTTACCCATGGTGGACAGTGTTTGGTGGAGCTCCCTGATTAAAACAAGCTTGGAAGCAGGAGAGGCATCCACTTCCATAATAACTTGCCTCTGGGAACCCTATGAACCTGGAGAAAGGACAAAAGTTATACAGGTGTCCAGGACTTTCATTCATAGTGTTGCTGAGTTTGCCTACAACTCGACAGCATTTAACAATAACAACAATAATGGTAAGAAACTGCACTGCAATCCTGAAGACACATGGTTTGAATCCACCAGCTGCTCCATGGGAGAAGGATGGGCACTCTCCTTCTGTGCAGTTAACTGCTTCTGAAAACCTCCCAGAGGGTCAGCTATGGGTCAGTTTCCACTTGATGGTTCACAACAACAACAAGGATCTTTATTATTTTCATTGTTATGTCCAAGTCTTGATCCATCTGGAGCTAGATGCTGAAAAGCCAAACAGACTCTTTTATGTAGCTAAATTCTTGTGTAGAAAATTTTTTCTTCTTTGACTCATGCCTCAGAGTTGTGCCTTAAACTGCTTCCCAGAACAGCAACTGCTATTGTCTATTATGTTTTACACTACATGTAAATGTTTATGCTTTATGTAAATGTTGCTGTCCATGTGTCTCTGAGCCCTTGAAATGTCTCAGCAGCAAAATGCTATTCTTGTATTTCTGGCCTTTGAAGTGTTTTTAACAGTAGACTGCTGTAGCTAGTAGCCCGCACCTGGAGTGAAAAAATAATACAAAAAGCCTCTTAGCAAGAACCAGGAAGGGCGTCCTGCCTCGGTGCTGGGAACCTTCCGCTGTGCAGCGAATAAAGGAGTTAATCTATAATTCTGCAGTGTATGTCTCTTGATTCATTGGGCATAAGATTGTGAATAACTGATATCTAAACATAAATTCAATGATTTATTTTATAAACTTTCATGTATTTTTAAAGACTTGCATGTTTAGAGTAGTTTTAGATTTCTAGAAAAGTTGATAGTACAAAGAGTTTGCTACCAACATTTTTTTACATTTTTAATTATTATTAATCTTCATGAAAATTTACAGAGACGTTGGATTTCCATTCATTCATTGTGGCACTTTTGCACTCAGTTCAAGTTTTAAGCAGGGTTCTCTCAGGGGTCACTGGTGGTAACCTGGTCCTTTCATATGCTGACAAAGGAGGAGTGGAATCTCTCATGAAATCTGCGTGGACTAATGTAAGATATGCTTCCACTAGAGAAGTGCTTTTCTCTTGTAGCATGTGCGCAGTTGTGGTTACTTTGTGGTTTTTGTGTAATATTCTTCTGCATAGAGAGCTCTGGTGGCCTAGTGGTAAGAAGCTGTGTTTCAATCCTGAAGGCACATGGTTCAAATCCACCAGCAGCTTCTTGGCAGAAGGATGAACCATCTCCCTCTGATACTATTAACTACCTCTGAAAACCTGCTGGAGGGTCAGCTATGGGTTGGTTCCTACTCAACAGCATACAATAACAACCTAATTCTGCACAGTCAAGGAAGTGACTGATTATAGGCTTCTGAAAGTTTTAGCTCTCAGACTTTGAGGACATTATGTAGATGCAGAATTTATGTAGATTGTTTTGGAGGAGATATTTATAACTAATGGTCAACTCCAAAATGAGGTATTTATCTTTCACTACTCCACAAATTGCTGTCTGTCAGACACTCCTCTAAGTCTAAACATTTAGATTAAGACAGACTAGGAAGAAGGATTGGCCATCCACTTCTGAAATGGCAGGCCTCTGAAAACCCTATGTACAACACAACACACGTAGACGAACAGAAAGGGCAACCTAGATAGAACTATCAAGCATGGAAATACAAAGAAAGAGGAACAGTTGTAAGCAGACACTAGTAACTGGAACGTGGAATGTGAGAACCATGAATGTAGGAAAATTAGAAATTGTTAAGAAAGAAATGGAATGCATAAATATTGACATAGTAGGCATTGGCGAGATGAGATGGACTGGCATGGGGCTTTTCGAGTCAGATGATCATATGATATATTATTCTGGAGACGAAAAGGTGAGGAAAAATGGCGTTGCTTTCATAGTCAAAAAAGAAATTTCTAGGTCCATCTTGAAGTACAACATTGTGAGTAATAGGATTATATCCATATGCTTACAAGAAAGTCCAGTGAACACTACTATCATCCAGATATATGCACCAACAACCAGAGCCAAA
>NW_006399996.1:1199000-1210766 GCF_000299155.1 Elephantulus edwardii | reverse complement strand
TAGAGCAGGGTTTAGGGCTGTTGTACATAGGGTTGCTATGAGTCGCAAGCGACTCGACGGCACATAACAACAACAACAACAACAACAACAACAGCATGATATATGGTATATATTTAAGATATCTAGTTCCAAAGGCACAAGTATGGGTTTCTTTCCATTCCATACCTCCTGTTTCCTGCCCATAAGCATCCATCTCCATGTTTACCTCCTGCCTCCATTCCCAGGCCAATCACTGCTCCTGGTCCCTGGGTACCTCATGCCTCAATTTGACAGAAGGAATCAGACCAGAATGGATTAGGGGGGGGTATTACTGTCTTCTCTGCTTTGCCAAGTATCCCAACTACTGCTGATTTTTCTTGGACACATTGTTTACTCTAACCCAGTCACACTCAGGCTGAATCTCAACATTTCACTCAAAAATGTCAGCCTCCTTGAGGGCTTGGTGGTAACCTTCAGACCTATCCTTCAGATTACTGTAGCCCTGGCCAGAATCTCTCTGACCCAACTGAGTAATGCCACCCAGGACCAGACATCATGGTGGGAAGAAGCCAGGGAGTGCAGATGTCCTGGAGGATCTCAAATGTGTACAGCAGAGGGTTTTTTCTTCTTTTGCTTTTTTAATAATTTTATTTTCATTTTAGTCATTGTTGCACATTTTCTTCCTCCTTCCCCTCCCCCTCCTTCAACCCACACCCCAGTGTACTCCTTGTTACAGATTGTTGTCATATAATGCATAGCCATATATTTCTTTTGGACAGTTCTTCCCCTTATCTGCTCTATTGCACTGTTCATTATCCATCCTCTTTTCCAATTCTCTCTCCAACTCTCCTTATATCTGTCTTATTTTATAACAGTGGTGTTACACAGTGTTTGCCCTTTTGTGACTGAGATATTTCATTCAGCATAATGTCTTCCAGGCTTCTCCATGTTATGTAAAGTTTTATGAGTCCATTGTTTTTCAGTGCTGCATAATATTCCATTGTGTGTACCATAATTTTTGTATCCATTCATTTGTTGATGGGCAATTGGGTTGCTCCTATCTTTTTGCTTTTGTGAATGATGCAGCAATCAACATGGGTGTGCATACATTTGTTTGATTTATGTCTCTAGTTTCTTTAGGGTATATTCCCAGTAATGGAACTGCTGGCTCAAATGATATTCCTCTCTCTCTCTCTCTCTGTGTGTGTGTGTGTGTGTGTGTGTGTGTACACGAAAGAATTTATTACAGAAATCAATATTTTGAGGAGTCCTGTTCCCAGACAGCGACCACAGTGACCACCCTTCCTGCAGGTGCTGTCAGAAGGGTAAAGGCTCTAAGGGCAGATTGAGCCCCAGATCCAGGGGTCTTAGTTCAATTTCCTCCTGTAGCACTGAGTTTAATGTATAAAGCAGTGATTCTCAGCTCCTTGCACTTCTGTGCCACATCCTGGGCAGCCAACATGTCAGCATATGGTGAAGATTCATCTTGGTCAGCCTTCACCTTCATACCACCAGTCACACGGCAGATGGTTTCTTGTCAGAGAGATTGGTGACGTGGACAAAAGTGTCACTGAAGGATGCAAAAATGCGGCAGACACCAAAGACATTCTCTCCTTCAGCCACCTGCAGTCCAAGGCTGATGACCCACTCTTCCTTCTTTTCCTTCCCATTATGAGGTGCCATGTCTGCGCATTGTCTCCAGACTCCACCACTGGAACTCTCAAATGATCTCTATTTCCAACTTTTTGAGAAAGTTCCAGACAGTCTTCTGTAGTGCCATACCATTTTACATTGCCACCAGAAGTGGATAAAAGTTTCAGTCTCTCCACAACCTTGTTAGCATTTGTTGTTTGCTGGCATGTTGAACTTTGCTATAGTTGCTGGGGTTACAGCAGAGATTTTTAGGTCAAGTAAGCCTACTCGATGGCATGTAACAACAACAACAGTGTAGAGAGAGATCAGTTAGCCTAGTGGACAGAAAGTGATGCTACCAAGCCAAAGGTGGGTGACTCTAATCCGCGGCCCTCAGGCCTGTCTTTAATCGTCTTGGTCAAATATTCTTCTAGTATAGCCCTGGTGTGTCCACTTGCCATACAGAGGTAACTTGTGGTTGCTGTGAAGCTGAACACTGTGACACTGATGTGTCAAATGTGATAATCGTGACCCATGGTGGACATGTTTGATGGATTAAAACAAGTTTGGAAGCAGGAGTGGCATCCACTTCTGAAATAGTTTGCTCCGGAAACCCTATGAACTTAGAGAAAGGATGAAAGTTATACAGGAGGTGTCCAGGCCTTTCTTTCATAAGGTCGCTATGAGTTGCCTGCGACTCAATGGCACTTAACAACACCCACCTTAGGGTGCCTGTTGGGGAAAAAAATCTCTGTGTGGACACTGGGAGAAGTGGATGGGGACATTCTGGAGGCACCAGAGAGTATGTAAACTGAAGAGGCTGATTCAGGCCACTGAGGCAGTGCGTGCTTCTCCTTGTCTTTCCACAGGATGTCTTTCCCATAGAGCACATGCACTTTTGGACACTGTTTCCTCTCTCTGCCAAGAATCCTCCTTGTTCCTGCATAGCTTAGTCCCTTTCCTCTCCAAAGCCTTCCTCTACTTCTCTGCTACCCTCAAGGCATCTTAAGTCATGAGTGGGCTGACTCCTAAGAATTCATCGCCATCTAGTCCCTTTTGGGCATGTAATTTTACCTGCTTCTGTCTCAAGCTATCATTGCATCTCTCTTCCCTTGATCCACAGCCAGCAGTCCCCTGCAAAGGGGCTGATCCTAGCTATCTAAGATGCACCTGCTGTCTTTAATTGTTAGTGTTCAATATCTCAAACCTATTCTTGAGAAGATTTTTAAATGCAGGTGGGATAAACTCAAAGTTAAACTTTGGGTCTTGAGGACTTGTTTTCATTTTCTGCAGCTTCAATTTGGACTTGCACAAGAGTAATTGATGGTGTGTTCCACAGTCAGTACCTAACTTGGTTTTGACTGCTAATATTGAACTTCTCCCATGAATCTTTCCACAGAGATGTAGTCAGTCTGATTCCTGCCCATCAGGTGAAGTCTATATGTGTAACTGCTGTCTGTGTTTCTTAAAAAGGGTATTTGCCAAGAAGAAATCATTGAATGTACAAAATTGAATTATTCATTCTCCAGCATCATTTTTGTCCTCAAGTCTATAGTTTCCAACTACTATTCCTTCTGCTTTGTTTCCAACTTATGTATTCCAGTCACTAATTATAATTATTGCATCTTGACTACATGTTTGGTCAATTTCAGATTATAAAGTTTGGTAGAATTAATTTTCTCATCTTTGGCTTTAGCAGTTGGTGTATATTTTTGAATAACAGTTGCATTAACAGGTCTTCCTTGTATATGTTTGGATAATATTCTATCACTCACACCATTGAACTTCAGGACAGATCCTGGAATGATCTTTTAGACAATCAACTTCTTGTTAAGTGTTGTCGAGTCAAATAGACCCTATGAACAACAGACCTGAACCCTTTCCTTTATCATCCTCACTTGCTGCAGTCACTGTGCCAATCAATCTTGTTGAGGGTCTTCCTCTCTTTTGCCTCCCCTCCACCTTTCCAAGCATGATGACTCTTTCTAAGGAGAGCCTCTCCTAACGATGCGCCCAAGTGTAGTAACCAAAATGCTCCTTGGAGGCAAATGGCAACTAGGTGAGAATCAGCAGGGCAGACTGTCTGATAGGGAAGTCCCAGAAACAAAACCTTGGAGGCAAACACAATCTCTCTGTACATTGGTTCCTGGTGCTGTTTATCCTCCCCTCCAAAGAGCGGTTGACTGACAGCTGGAGGAAGTGAGAGGATAGAATTTCAAAGCTGTGCAGGGCAGATTAGGGGTGTCATGGGGGAGAAGCAAGAATACTAGCTAAGAGGGAGCTAAAGGAGATAGGTGGGGAGAAAAATAGGGGAAAAGAGGTGGAGAAAAGCATGTTATCACTTCTGTATGGAGCCCTGGTGACTTAGTCTCACAGACTTTAGGCATGTTGTTAGGAGAGGCTATTCCTTGAAGAGGGACATCATACTTGGAAAGATGAAGGGCCTGTGAAAGAGAGGAAGCACCTCACCAAGACGGATTGACACAGTGACCGCAGCAATGGGCTCAAGTATGATGGAGATGATGAGGATGGCACAGGATGGCACAGAGTTCAGTTCAGTTGTTCATATGAT
Organism: Elephantulus edwardii; assembly: GCF_000299155.1. Lineage (NCBI taxonomy): Eukaryota > Metazoa > Chordata > Mammalia > Macroscelidea > Macroscelididae > Elephantulus > Elephantulus edwardii. The sequence continues at coordinate 1,206,583 of NW_006399996.1, read as the reverse complement.
AGCTGTAATACTCAACTTGACAGCACTAACACACACTCAATATGTATGTGTGTATTTATCTATCTGTCTATCATGTATCTATTATATCTATCTATCTATCTATCTATCTATCTATCTATCTATCTATCTATCTATCTATCATGTATCTATTATATCTATCTATCTATCTATCTATCTATCTATCTATCTATCTATCTATCTATCTATCTATCATCTATCTCTCGTGGCCTAGTTGGTAGAAAACTGTGCTGCAATTCCAAAGGCATGCAATTCAAATCCACCAGCTGTTCTGCGGGAGAAGGGTGGCAATCTCCTCCCATGTGGTTAACTGCCTCTGAAAACCCGCCAGAGGATTGGTCAGGTATGGTTTGGGTCCAACTTGATGGTACACAACAACAACGACAACAATTGGTGGCCAAGTGGTAGGAAGTTGCCCTGAAATCCCAAAGGCACACAGTTTGAATCCACCAGCTGCTCTGTGGGAGGATAGTCAATGTCCTCCACTCAATTAGCTGCCTCTAAACACCCACCAGAGGGCCAGCAAAGGTCAGTTCTGACTCGATGGTACACAATAACAACAACAACACCACACACACACGCACACACACACACACACACACACACACACACACACACACACACTGTTGCTGTTGTGTACTGTCAAGTCCTAACCAACTCATACCTGACCTACTGGTGTGTTTTTAGAGGCACTTAATTGCACAGGAGATTGCCCGCAGAGTAGCTGGTAACCTTGAGCAGTCTGCTTTCAGGATTGCAGTGTAGCTTCTTGCCACTTGGCCACCAAGTATTTATATGACTAGGTCTATGGGTCAGACTTAGGAGAACACAATCTGAAAAAACCAATGATCACAAGGTCAGCAGACAGGGCTGCTGGCTTTGGAGGTCGAGGAGTACAAGGTTAGCAAGTACATTAGGCTGCTAGAGGTGTCAGGTCAGAGGCAGGAAAGGCAAAAAATTCAAGGGCTTTGCCAAAGAGATCATGTTCAATACGCACCACACCCTTATAGCAGTTGAATTGACCATAGTATTACATAACTGGCGATAATCCAGCCTCATTAAAGTCATAGAGATTGGGACTTACAGCCTAGAGCTTAGTGACATTTAAACTGAGTCGCAAGGCCACAATGACAAACAATATTTTTTTTTCATGGGTGGAGTGAAATTCTTCCCCCCACCACAGTCATTCATTGCTGCACTTTTCTCCCTGCCCACCCCTCCCCCCAATTCACTCTTCTCCTTGACAAGTGAAACTCTTTCATTGTTATGCAATCCCTCCCCCCAAGTCCACTCCACTGTGCACCCTTCATTCTGGACTTCTGTCATGAAAATATATAGTTCTCTCCCTCATCTGTTTCAATGCAATATACATCATTCCTTCCCTCCTTCTCTGTCTTCTCTCAACCCCAATGTCAGTCCTGTTTTACAATAGTGGTCGTATGCAATATTTGTCCTTTTGTGATTGGGATATTTCACTCAGCATAATGTCCTCCAGGGTCACCCATTTTGCATAATATTTCATGAGTTCATTGTTTTTCAATGCAGCATAGTATTCCATTGTGTGAATATACCAGAGCATCTCTATCCATTCATTTGTTGATGGGCACTTGGGTTGTTTCTAGCTCTTTGCTATTGTGAATAAAACTGCAATAAACATGGGTGTGCATATATCTGCTTGGGTGGCAGTTATGGTTTCTTCAGGGTAAATTCCCAGTAGTGGAATTGCTGGGTCAAGTGGTACTTCTATTTGCAACTTTTTGAGAATGTGCCATACAGCCTTCCATAGTGGTTGCACCATTTCACACTCCCACCAATAGTGAATAAGGGTTCCAGTTTCTCCACAACCTCACCAGAATTTGTTGCTTGCTGCTCTGTTAAATTTTGCTGTTTTAACTGGGGTGAGATGATATCTCATAGTTGTTTTGATTTGTATCTCTCTTAGAGCTAGGGATTTGAACATTTCTTCATGTGTTTGTTAGCCATCTGGATGTCTTCTTTTTGAAGTGTTCTGTTCATATCCTGTGCCCATTTTACAATTGGGTTATTTACCTTTATCTTGTGGTATTCGAGTATTTTATAAATTCTAAATATAAGTCCCTTGTCTGACATGTCATTACCAAATATTTTTCCCCAATCTGTGGCTTCCCTTTATACCCTGTTGGAGAAGTTTTTTGGATGTGCATAGGGATTTGATTCTTAGAAGGTCCCATTCATCTATTTTATCCTCTCCTGGTTGTAGATTTTCCAGGATGCTTGGAAGACTGTTTATGTTGTGGATTAAGACTTCTAGAGTTCTTCCAAGCTTTTCTTTAGTATCCAACTTGGCAAAGAGGAGGTAGAATTATCTTTCTATGCAGATGATATGCTAGTATACTTAGAAAACCCTAAAGGCTAAGCAAGAAAACTACTGGAGCCCTATTACCAAGAGAAGATAAAGTAGACGAATGGGATCTTCTAAGAATCAAATCCCTATGCACATCCAAAAACTTCTCCAACAGGGTAAAAAGGGAAGCCATCGACTGGGTAAAAGTATTTGTTAATAACATATCAGATAAGGGACATATATCCAGAATTTATAAAATACTTGAGCACCACAACAAGATAAAGGTAAATAATCCAATAGAAAAATGGGCACAGGATATGAACAGGCACTTCACTGAAGAAGACATTCAGATGGCTAACAAGCACATGAAGAAATGTTCAAAATCCCTAGCTCTAAGAGAAATGCAAATTAAGACAACTATGAGATATCATCTCACCCCAGTCAAAGTAGCAAAATTTAACAGAACAGCAAGCAACAAATTCTGGTGAGGTTGGGGAGAAACTGGAACCCTTATTCACTGTTGGTGGGAGTGTAAAATGGTGCAACCACTGTGGAAGGCAGTATGGCACTTTCTCAAAAAGTTCCAAATAGAGATACCATTTTGACCCAGCAATTCCACTACTGGAAATATACCACAAAGAGACCATAAATGCCACCCAAGCAGATATATGCATTCCCATGTTTATTGCAGCTTTGTTCATAATAGCAAGGAGTTGGAAACAACCTAAGTGCCCATCAACAAACGAATGGATAGAGAAGCTCTGGTATATTCACACAATGGAATACTATGCTGCATTGAAAAACAAGGAACTCATGCAATATTATTCAAAATGGGTGACCCTGGAGAACATTATGCTGAGTGAAGTATCTCAGTCACAAAAGGACAAATAGTGCATGGTGCCACTGTTGTAAAACAGAACTGACCTTGGGGTTGGGGAGAGACTGAGAAAGATGGGTTTAATAATGTATATTGCATTGAAACAGATGAGGGAGAAAACTGTTTAAAAGGGATATGTGATTAGGTATTTTTGTCATGACAGGAGTCTAGAGCAAAGGCTACATGGTGGAGTGGACCTGGGGGAGGGTTTGTAAAACAATGAAAGAATTTTTCTTTTACTTTTCCAAGAGGGTGGTATACTAGGGGGGAGGGTTGGGAGGGGAGAAAAGTGCAACAATGAATGAATGGAAATCCAAAGTCTGTAAATTTTTACTGAAATTAATAATAAATTTAAATTAAAAAAAAGAAAACTACTGGACATAGTTGACCAATTCAGCAAAGTGGCAGGATAAATGATCAATATACAAAAATCAATTATATTTCTCTATAGTGACAAAGAGAATACAGAACTAGAGCTGAGAAAAACAAAACCCTTCACTATAGCTAATCACAAAATTAAATACTTATGAGTAAACCTGACCAGAAGCCCAAAGATCTATTCAAAGCAAATTACAAAACATTACTACAAGAAACAAAAAGAGACCTGGAGAGGTGGAAGAATATCCCTTGTTCATGGATAGGAAAACTCAATATTGTGAAAATGACAATACTACCAAAGGCAATTTACATTTTCAAAGCAATCCCAATACAAATACCAATTCTATTCTTCAACGAGATGGGAAAGGCAGTCTCCAATTTCATTTGGAATGGAAAGAGGCCCAGAATAAGCAAAGCACTCCTTAAACAGAGAAACAAGGTAGGAGGCATCTCATGCCCCGATTTCAAATCCTACTACCCTGCTGTGGTGGTCAGGACAGCGTGGTACTGGTACAATGGCAGACACAAAGTTCAGTGGAATAGAATTGAGAACCCAGAAATCAGCCCATCTACCTATGGTCAACAGATTTTTGACAAGGAGATGAAATCAGTTAACTGGTGAAACAACAGCCTTTTTAACAAATGGTGCTGGCAAAATTGGAAAACTATCTGCAGAAAAATCAAGCAAGATCCACACCTCATTCCATACACAAGAAAACAATTCCAAGTGGATTATGGATTTAGGATTAAAACAAATGACATACAATATTAACCATCATATATATTACCTTTTTAGATATGTGTGTGCTCCTCTTCCCCATCCCCAAGAAGAGGTGTATTCTCAAGACTCAGTTTTTGGATATCAGTTCTTCCCTTTTTGCTCTTGAAGACCCACCCTGTCTAGGCATTCTCATTGCTTCCCTTCATGTAGCTGACATCGCACTTTCCTATTCAATTTCTCAAGCGTTTCAATTCTGAATTTCCAGCTTCCTCCTGGTCTTTTATTGCTCCTTTTATATCTTATATATGACTTATCTGACTTTTCTATGGGCAGCATCAGTTATTTGTTTCAAAAGTGCTCTTTTTTTCACACCTTCCTGTATCTATCATCAGTAATTCATTCATCCTTCTCATGAGTCACATGCTCAAAAACTTGGCTTTATTTTGAACCTCTGTCTTATTAACATCAAGGGCCTGCTGATTCTTCCTCCATAATATCATTTCCTTTCAGATCTTCTTTGCACTACCACCTGGACAATGGCAATTATCCTGTCTCCAGTCTTTCTCTCCTCTAATCATCTCCTCACAGCTGCCATGCCAGTAACATATTATTGACATTCTAATCCCTCCTATCTTATTAATTCACCTTGCTGTCATTTGTCAGACAGTCTCTATTGTTGTTGTTATTGTTAAGTGCCAAATATGACTCAGTAGCAACCCTCTGAACAAAGATCTGAACTTTGCACTTTCTTTTGCCACCCTCAACATCTCTGACATACCCAAACCCACGATTATAGTCAATAAGTCTTGTTGAGGGTCTTCCCCTCCCTGGCTGACCTTCCATCTTTCCAAGGTCGGAATCCTCCTAACATTCCCAAAGCATGTGAGAGGAAGTTTTGTTATCCTTGCCTCCAAGGAGCACCGTGGTTGCATTTTTTCCAAGTTATATTTGTTTGTCTTTTTGACAGTCCATAGGGTATCCATCACTCTTCTCCCGCATCACAACTCAAAGGCCTTGTTTCTTCTCCTGTTATCCTTATTCATTGTCAAACTTTCAGATGCATAGCAAGCAATTGAAAAATATAATTATTTTAATTAAGTGCACCTTAGATTCAAACTGACGTTATTTGCTCATTGGCTTTTTAGAGAAGTCCTGGAGAGCAAAACATCTTTTGATTTCCTGGCTCCTGGTACCAAGCTATGTTGATTCAAGCAAGATGAAATCATGGATAATTTCTTTTTTTTTTCTATAATTATACTTTATTAATTTTCATAAACATTTACAGAGATTTTGGGCTTCCACTCATTCATTGTTGCACTATTCTCTCTACCCTCCTCCCAGTTTGTTCTTGTCCAAATGCCACAGTGCTTGTCAAAGCCAGTTCTGATTAATCTTCTTTGTCAGTGTATCCTTTGCCATTCCCTATCACTCCTCCCTGAGAGAGACTTCACCCTGAGTCATAAGGAAAAGGGGACGGCGTATTCTCTTAGCTACTTCCTGCTGAAAAGGGACGCTGTGGGTTTCAGGGTGAAGATCTTCTCTCACTACTCTAAAGGGCCCCTTTGGCAGTAGGAAACACATAGACTATTATGGAGATTGATTTTGGAATTCAGATGCACTCTTATTGATTGTGCTTGGCTGTACATGTACATAATCATGGATAATTTCTATCTCTTCTCTATCTCTTTTTTTTTTTGCCTTTTGCACTAGTAGTGAGGATTTTTCTCTTCTTAAGGTTGAGATGCCATCCATCTTGAAGACTGTAGTCTTTGATCTCCTGAAAAAAGCATTTCAAGTCCTCACTTTCAGCAAACAAAGTTGTGTCATCTGCATAACACGAGTGTTGATGAGTCTTCCTCAATCTTGATGCCACCTTCTTCTCCATAAAGTCCAGCTACTTGAGTGATTGGCTCAGCCATTAGATTAGATTAAATAGTTGTAGAGAAAGGATTTAGCACTGATGCACATCTTTCTTGGCTTTAAAACACACAGTGTTCCCTTGCTGTTTGGAAAACAGCTTCTTGGTCTAGGTATAGATTTTGCATAAATAAATGTCTGTAATTCCCTTTCTTCTCAATGTTAGCCATAGTTTGTCACAATCCACACAGTCAAGAAAACATAGATAAACATTCTTGTGGTATTCTCTGCTTTCAGCCAGGCTCTATCTGATATCAGCAGTAATATCTTAGGTGCCAGACTTTTTTAAATCCAACTTGAACTTCTGACAGTTCTTTTTAATGTTCTAGACATTTTTGAATGATATTCATCAATATTTTGCTTGCATGTGATATTAATGACATTGTTTGACAGTTTCTGCAAGTTGGATCACATTTTTTGGGAACTGGAAAAAATATGGATCTCTTTCAGTCATCTGGCTAGGAAGCTATCTGTCAAGCATCTTGGCACAGACTGATGAGCACATTCAGGGCTGCATCTGTTTGTTGAAACAGGTCAGTTGGAATCCAATTGATTCCTGAGGCTTTTTTTTACCAATGTGGTTAGAGTAGCTTGAACTTCATCCCTTTATCATCATTGGTTCTTGATCATGTCCTTACTTTCTCAAATGGTTCTGTGTCAGCCAGTTATTTTTGATACATTGACTCTATGTATTGGTCCCATCTTCTTTTTTTCTTCCTCCTCTACCCCCTTTTTATTTATTTATGTATATATGTATGTATGTATGGATTTATTCTAGCAATTGGAAATGGGAAAGATCCAGCGTGGACCTGAAAAGACAGGGTAATGGTGGGCATAATAGAATGGTGATCAGTTTTATAAAACAGAGTGTATGGGAATTATTGTATGGAACATAATGGCAATGAAGGAAAGTGTGTAGAAAAACCTGTATATAAAAAAAATACTTGTAGGATGCCCACTGTCACCACTTCTATTCACTATTGTATTGCAAATATTTGCTAGGGCACCATAAGAGGAGGATATAAAAGGCATCTAGATTTGCAAAGAGATGGTTAAATTATTGCTATATATAGATGATATGACAGGGTACACAGAGAACCCCAAAGACTCAACAAAAACCTGTTAGAGTTAATTGATTAATAGAGTGGCAGGATATAAAATCAATATTCAAAAATCAGTGGGATTCCTCTATAGTAACAAAGAGAACTCAGAAAGGAAATCAAGAAAGCAATGCAATTTACAATAGTGAACCGCAAACTGAAATACTTGGGAGTAAACCTAACTAGGTATACGAAAGACATGTTGTTGTTGTTGTTATGTGCCGTCGAGTCACTTGCGACTCATAGTGA
>NW_006399996.1:1192889-1195115 GCF_000299155.1 Elephantulus edwardii | reverse complement strand
ATCATGCTTGGGAGGGTGGAGGGATGGCGCAGGAGAGGAAGGCCCTCTATGAGGTGGATTGATTCAGTGACTGGGATAATTGGGATGGGAGTGTTGGAGACAGTGCTATTGGCACAGGACAGAGTGGAGTTTAGGGCTGTTGCACATAGGGTCTCTATGAGTCGCAGAGGACTCGACGGCACATACCAACAACAACAACATGGCCAATCCTACTTCCTAGTCTGTCTTAATCTGAGAGCTCTAATAAATCCTGTCAACCATGGGTAACCCTTATGGTATTTGACACTTCAATGGTGCAGTTTTCAGTATCACAGCAACCCCAAGTTATCTCAATGCAGCAAAGTAACTAACAAGCATTGTACCTGTTAGAATAACATTCTTCCCAAACACAACAAACTCCCAATTTAGTTTGTAACTCTACTAGCAAATCAGTCTTCACACCAGGCCTGTTCACTGGGTCCTGATTGGTTTAAACAAGAGACTTCTAGCCCACAACTGATTGTTAATTAAATACAAAATGACCAATCAGCTTACACCTGATTGTTAATTAAATAAAAGCCAACCAATCAGCTTACATCTGATTGTTAATTAAATAAAAATGAAACCAAAACAACTTACCTTTCAGAATCCATCCAACTGCTTCAGATATATGACAACCAGAGTTCCGTAGAGAATTATCACTGGTAGACAGTCTTTCTAAATGTAATTCTTGGAATAGAAATTTTTTAACAATCTCCAAAGTGATAAAGAGCAATCATACCAGCGTAGAGAATAAAATGTGCCTGATTCAGGTCTTGGCCTTTGCATTTACTTGCTATGCTTCAGAGAGCTGTATAATGACTAAGGATGATAGAATAAGAATCGATGCCTTTGAATTGTCATGTCAAGAGTCTTGAACATACCATGGCCCACCAAGAGAATAAAGAGGTCTGGAGAGAGTGAAACCAGACTGCTCTTGGAAGCAAGGATTTTGCAGCTCTGTCTCATATTTTTTTTTTTTTGTATGTGGCCAGGAGGGATCAGTCCTTGGACGACTTGATGCCCAGAAGGGTGGAGGGACAGCACAGGAGAGGAAGACCCTCTCCTGGATGAGATGGAGTGATACAGTAACTGGGATAATGAGTGTACGTGTCAGAGGAAATGAGACTGGTTCAAGATAGGGTGAGGTTCAGAATCCATTACACAGAGTGGCTAATGAGTTATAGGTGACACAATGGCATGTAACAACAATGATCGTTATCACGTTCTAGAAACAGGTGAGGGTAACAAAGTTCTGGTAGAGGCATTAGTGAGTTGGCTGTAACATTTTCCAGATTCATTATAAGAACAATCAAGAAATTGTTTAACACATAAAATCACAATCTTAGAACGACTGTTGAGGCTACAGTGAACTTATACAAAGACAGTTGGATATTTGTGAGTCCCTCTTTAAAGGGAAAAGTTGGTCAATCAGGCCTCCTGAATTCTTCTGAATTTCATTTTAAATTTTCTCCTTCTCTGGACTGCTCAATCAGGAAACCCTTTCCTGTGTAGGGCAAGGCTCTTTATCCTGCAGTTTGCAAACAGTTACGTTAATAAACTTTCACAAAGATCTTTATATGTTGGCTATGAGTAATCTTTTATCTCATGATGATTTGAAATTACATAACCACTAGATTATAGAACACAGAAACTTTCTATGGTTAATACCTTCTTGTGGTTTAATGGTTAATAGAAGGGGTTTGTTTTAGATCAAAACAATTATGCAAAAAAAGAAAACAAAAACCCAAAGCCAATTATGCTGACCTCCTTTTTCATTGTTGTTGTTGTGAAGTGCTGTTGAGTAATGGACTACTCACAGCAATCCTATGAATGAAAGACCTGAACACTTGTATAACTTTCATCATTTCTCCAAATTCATAGAGTTTCCGGAGGCAAGCTATTTTGGGAGTGGATGCCACTTCTGCTTCCAAGCTTGTATTAATTGGGGAGCTCCACCAAACACTGTCCACCATCGGTACCTTATTCATTGTTGCTGTTGTTGTTATGTTCCATCGAGTCGTTTGCGACTCATAGTGACCCTATGCACAACAGCCCTAAACCCTGCTCTATCCTGCACCAACCGCACTGCCCCTGACACACCCATCCCAATTACCCCAGTCACCGAATCAATCCATCTTATAGAGGGTCTTCCCCCCCTGTGTTGTCCCTCCACCCTCCCAAGCATGATGTCCCTCTCCAAGGACC
>NW_006399996.1:1174705-1191169 GCF_000299155.1 Elephantulus edwardii | reverse complement strand
GTGTTCAAGGCCTCAAACCTGTTCCTGAGATGGTTCTGAAATTCAGGTGAGATGAAATCAAAGTCATATTTTGGCTCCTGTGGATTCGGTTTAATTTTCCTCAGCTTCAGCTTGAATTTGCATATGAGTAATTGGTGGTCTGTTCAGAACTTAAAGCTTTGGTCACTTGTAGTGGAATATTTTGCACCACTAACAAGATAGGTTCCTAAGACGTTAGCTTCCTTCAGTTTAGCCTTTAGTACAAAAGCTACTGAGAGGGAAACGAACCAGAAAACAAGGCAAGGCCAATTCATGGTTTAAGTCTACATCAGTGTTGTTTTCTATCAGCAGAGCATGTACTGCATCTTCAGGCGTGGAGAGTAACTGTTTGCTATTGGCTCTAACTGAAGCCTTCTAATAGTTTACTGGGTTCTCATGATCTCTATTCTTAAGAATGAAAACACTATAAGCATTTCTGTGTCGTCTATTTAAGCCAAGAGAAGCACTTCCCGAAAGAAGAGTAGGAGCAGATGGAGAGGAAAATGTGACTTGAGGATATTTTGAAAAGAACCAGGAAACAGAAGTCTGTTGTAGGGGGAAAACTAGCATCTACTCTAGGTATTGGCCTTTTTTATTTGATTAACAGTTGGGCCTTTGTGATTAAGAGTCAATTGTTGGGGGCTAGAAGATTCATGTTCAAAGCAATTAGAACCTAGAAGTTGGGCTTCTGTGATTAACAGATTGTGGATTACTTGGATCTACAATCCAACATCTATGGTACCAGCAGTTAGGAAACCTGGCGATGAATTGTACTGGAAAAGTCTTAAGTCAGGGATATTTCCAAATTATTGAGGAGTAATTATGTCAGTTTGAGGATTAAGGTGAACCTGATTCAGGCCATGGTCTTTTCAATCAGTTGCTATGAGTCTGAGAGCTGGACAATGAGCAAGGATGACGGAAAATAATTGATGCCTTTGAACTGTGGTGTTGGAGAAGAGTACTAAGCATTCCATGGACTTTTAAAAGCACAAACAATTATTCCTTGGAGAAAGTGCAGCCCAAGTGCTCTTTGGAGACAAAGATGATAAAGCTTCATCTCAGCTTCAGTCTGAGCTAAATTGTGAGCTATTGAGTACAGTTCAGATGGATGCATATTTTCCCAATTTAAATTCTTTTTTTCCCCACTAATACTTCTAATCCAGGTAAAAGGTCCTTTAAAAACATACACTTAAACACAAGCTAATCTTTAATAACAGCTACTAGGCCTGGTGCTCTTCAAACAGTTTTGAGACTCTTTCTATGTACACATAGGTATGTTCTCCCTTCCTGCTTATGTGTATGTATCTTTCCTCAATTGATATTTTCAGAGAAACTTTTGGAAATGTATGAATTAATTCCCAGATTAAGCTCCAGACCTCATCTGGTAACTTTTTTCCTGTTTATCAGTTTGAAGACTAAAGTGTGCCTGATTTAGGCCCGGTCTTTCCAATCACTTGCTAAGTATCTGAGAGCTGAACAGTGAATAAGAATGACAGAAGAAGAATTGATGGCTTTCAGTTGTGGTGTTGGAGAAGAGTACTTAACACTCCACTGACTGCCAAAAGAACAGGTATGTCTTGGAAAAGGTGCAACCAGAGTCCTCCTTGGAGTTAAGGATGGTGAAGCTTCATCTCTCATTCATCAGATATGTTGCTAGGAGAGGCTTTTTGTTGGATTGGGATATCAAGTTTGGAAAGGTGGAACAATAAAAGAGAGGAAGATCTGCAATGAGGTGAATTGACATAGTGACTGCAGCAGTGGGCTCAAGTGTATCAGATATGGCCAGGATGGCACAGGATAGGACAGGATTCAGATCTGTTGTTCATAGTGTCACTAGAAGTTGTACTTATCAACACCTATTAACTCTTCCAGATAGCTAAATTGGCTTCTGTGTCCCTCCACTCGGCCTCTGCCATCTACTTAGCTGCTTCTCCTGAATTAGACAGTAAGTGTAACAGATAATACAATTCTTCTCTCTTATCCTCTTGTTGTTTTCTAGTTTTATAACACTGTTATCTGAGAAGATGCCTTTTAATACTTTAATAATTTTGAATTAATCAAGGTTTGCTAATCACACTTTCTTCAGTCAAAGGAAAAACTATAAGCAGGAATGGATGAGATGATATACATACAATTCATGAAAAGGAGGGAGGAGTGGAAGAAGGAAGGGAAAGAATAATATAAATTGTCTCTAAAACATGAAGGCGGCGATTTTTGTTATGTGCCATGGCGTTTCCTGCAATTCATAGCAACCCTATGTACAACAGCTCTGAAGCCTGCTGAGCCAGTCTCACTGATTCCAACACACCAATCCCATTGCCCCAGTTATCATGTCAATCCATCTCATCTAGAGTCTTCATCTCCTGCGGTGTCCCTCCACCCTTCCAAACATGATGTCCTTCTTGAGGGACTAGTCCTACTTGACCACATGACCCAAATATATGAGACATATCTTAAAAAACTTTGCCTCCAGAGAGAAATTTGATTTCATCCTCTCCAAACAGACCTATTTGTTCTCCAGGAGGCTCATGGTATGTTCAATACTGTTTTCCAGCACCACAACTCAAAGGCATCATCAATTCTTCTTCTGCCATCCTTAGTCATTGTCCAGCTCCCTGATGTATAGCATGTAATTGTGAAGACCATGGTCTGAATCAGGTACACTTTAGTCTCTAGACTGACATCATCGAAGAAATATCCAAATAGAAATTAGGGGCACCTGTAGGAATCAGACTGAATTTACAAGAAGTGCTAAAGGAAGCTCTTAGTGAGGACCAACAATGACAGACAGCTGTCTGAAATTAACACACATTACATCATTCAGAAACCAAGCCAGACACAGAAGTAAGTGAAGTAAAATTTACGTGACTGAATTAGAGAACAGAAGTATCAGTCTACAAATGAGAATTATAAAGCAGGAAGAATGAGTCAACTGTGCAATACAGAGCTTCCTAAAGAATAGGAAATCAAGTTAGATTGGAATGTTTGCAATATATGAATAAAACAGTATTTTATTGATTAAGAAATTTATTATACCCAAAGTGAAAGAGCTGAATAGATGATTTCAAAGGCAGTTGAGGAAGATAAAGCAAAACATTATAATGGATTGTACAGAGAGCTTCAGTTGGAGAATAAAAAGGGAAGAACTTTCTCTGCATTTCTCAAGCGGAAAGACCTGAAAAACAAATTTAAGCCTTCTGTCGCAATATTGAAAGATGCTATGGGCAATATATTGAATGACCCAAAAAATGTCAAAAGAAGATGGAGGGAATACACAGAATCACTGAAAAATTTCAGGAAGTACCATATGAACAGGAGCCCATAGTAATGAAGGAAAAAGTAGAAGCTGCATTGAAGGCATTGGCATAAAATAAGGCCTCAGGAATAGATGGGATACCAATTGACTTGTTTCAATTAACAGATGCAGCCTTGGATGCACTCACCAGTCTGTGCCAGGGAATTTGAAGGACAGCTGTCTGGCAAATGGTTTGGAAGAGGTCCATATTTGTTCATATTCCAAAAAAAGGTGATCCAATTGAATGTGAAATTATCAAACAATATCATTGATATTATATGCAAGCAAAATAGTGCTGAAGATCATTCAAAAACGGCTGGAAAAGTACATAGATAAGGAACTGCCAGAAGTTCAAGCAGGATTTAGAAGAGGTCGTGGCACCAGGAACATCATTGCTGATGTCAGATGGATCCTGGCTTAAAGTAAAAAATACCAGAAGGATGTATACTTGTGTTTTATTGACTGTGTAAAGATGTTTGACTGTGTGGATTATGACAGATTGTGGTTGACATTGAGAAGAATGGGAATCACAGAGCAATTGATTGCGCTCATGCAGAACCTATACCTGCATCAGGAGGCTGTTGTATGAAAGGCTCAGGAGAGAGCTCTGCATAATTTGGAATTGGGAAGGGAGTGCATCAGGGTTGTATTCTTTCTCCATACATATTCAAACTGTATGCTGAGCAAATATCCGAGAAGCTGAACTCTATGAGGAGGAGTGTGGCATCAGGATTGGAGGGAGACTCATCAATAAACTGTGTTATGCTGATGACACAACCTTGTTTTCTGAAAGTGAGAAGGACTTGAAGAACTTGTTGCAGAAGATCAAGGAATTCAGCCTTTGGTATGAATTGCATCTCAATGTTAGGAAAATAAAGATTCTTACTATTGGATTGACAGGCAGTGTCATGATGTATGGAGAGGAGATTGAAACTGTCAACAGCTTCATCTTGCTTGGATCTACAATTAACACCCTTGGTAGGAGCTGTCAGGAAATAAGGAAATGCATTTCACTGAGAGAATCTGCAGTTATTAAACTTTCCAGATTATTGTGGAGTGATTATGTCAGTTTGAGGTCTAAGGCATGTCTGATTCAGAGCATAGTCTTGGCCATGGATGGCCAAGAGAATGAACAGATATGTCTTGGACAGAGTGCAGCCTGAATGCTCTTTGGAGGCAAAAAAGATGAGGTTTTGCCTCACATACTCTGGACATGTTGCTAGGAGGGGCTTTTCCTTGGAGAAGAACGTGATGCTGGGAAGGGTCAAGTGTTGACAAAGGTACAGGAAGACCCTCAACCAGGTACACTGACAACGGTGACTGCTGCAATGGGCTCTTGTGTGTCAAGAAATGTGAGGATGGTGCAGGATAGAAGAGGGCTCAGATCTTTTGTTCATAGGGCCGCTATGAATAGTGCTTGACTCAATAGCACCTAACAACAACAACTACAACAACACCTTAACTTGAAATCATAAAGACTTGTTATAATATTGCCTTAGCATAATCATTGACTTACAGCAACTCTATAGACAACAGATGGGTACTATGCCATATCCTGAGCTAGGCTTACAGTTTCCACTATGTGTATCCTTTTACTACAGTCATTGTGTCAAAACATCCTTTTCCTGGTTTTCCTTTTCTTTCACTGACACGCCGTGTTTCCAAGATTGATTTCTTCATCCAAGAACTGGTGCCTCCTAACAACTTGTACGTATGCACGAGACTACCTTTTACCACCTTTATCTCAAGGGGCACCCTGGTTACACTTCCTCCAAGATAGAGTTCTTTGTGATTTTGATAGTCCATGGGTTTTCTGCCCCCAATACTCTTTGTAAATGCCACAATTGAAAACCATCAATTCTTCAGTCTTACTTAGTCATTGTCCAATGTGCACATACATCCCAGAAATACCTTGGATCAGACACATCTTCATCTTTAAACTGACATCCTTGCTCTTTTTATTACTTTAAAGAAATCCTTGACAGTAAATGTGCACAATGCAATAATACCTTGATTTCTTGTCTGCTGCTACAAACGGTGTTGATGTGGGTTCAAGTGAAATGACCTATTTCACAACTTCAGTCTTTTCTCCACATAGCATGATGTTACTGTTTAGTCTGATTGTGAGGATTTTATTTTTATTTATTTAAGTTTAGGTTGAAGTGTGATCCAAAGTTAGGGGTAGAGTCTAGGGACTTCTTCAATAAGTGTTTCAGGTTCTCTTCACTTTCTACAAGCAAGGTTATGTCAGTTTTGTAAAGTCATTGTAGATGAGTCTTCTTCCAATTCTCATGCCATATGCTTCTTTGTTCTCCATGGAATGAGTTGTTCAGCATCCATATTTAAAGGGTATGGTGAAAGGATACAACCCCAAAAATTTGGTACCTGATTTTAAGCAACCCTTTATTTATTTTTAATTTTTTTTAGAAAGTCTTTTCATGAACACAGTTACTTAATTTTTATGAGGGTCCAGTTACCTATTTTATTTTCTGTTCTTTGTGCATTGTTATTGTGCTTGATAATCTGTCATTTTAAAATTTAAGTTTCAAGGTTTTGCTCCAAGAACTTTATTATTTTAGATTTAGCATTTAGATATTTTAAACATTTTAAATTAGTTTTGCATGTTGTGAAGTGTGGATTTTGTTTATTTTTCTGGGTTTAGAAAGCCCATTGAAGAGATTGCTTCTTTCTTATTGTCAAAGATTTGACTTGTGATTTAGTGTTGTAATTCTCTTTAACTGCTTCTGAAGGCCACTTTCCATTTGATTAATCCCAGTAGATGAGGCAAATAATACTAAGATTTTTCACAGACATCTAGTCATCTAAAATGGACAGATGAATCATTCTGCCTATATAAACAAGCTAGATGGATAATATAGAAGGGTGGTTGGGTTTCTACTCTTTAAGAATTCAGTGTCTTCAGTCCCAGTGTTCTTAGTGTGAAAAACCTGAGAACATATGCTTACATAAGCAAAGTGCTGTTCACTCAGTAAACCCCAAAAAGCACATGGATAATGCTGGCCATATATCGCCTTCATGGCATTTCTTTGGGAATCTGCAGGAACCTACCTTTTCCCTTCCTCCAATAAGACCATTTAAGTGTGTGTTAAACAACTACAGAATACTAAATTAAAAAGTTTTCCCAAAACCAACCAAAAAAATCAACTGAACATAGATATTTGGATTTAGTTCTAGATGTCAGTCCTATTAGAATTTGTCTAATTATTGTAGCTACACAATATGAATTGAAGTCAGGACATATGAGACATTCTACTTTGTTATTTTTCTTAAAAATTGCTCTGAAAAAAATTGCTCTGACATCTTTCTTGTCTTTCCATATTAAGTTGAGGGTTAGTTTTCTATTATTGTAAAGAATGTTTCTGAAATTGTGTGAATTTTAAAAGTAATATATGATACCTAAGTTTTGAATAAATAAATCTAGCTTGAATGAAGTGCAACCACAATATTCTTTAGGAATGAGGATGGGGACACTTTGTCTCTCATATGTCAGGGCATATTTTGAGGAAGTGCCAATCTTGAGAAATGCTTGGGAACATCAAAGGTCAACAAAATAGAGGAAGACCTTCTATGAAATAGAGTGACACACTGACTGCAACAGTGGGCTCAAACACAGCAGCAATGGAGCAAATGGCCCCAGACTGATAGGATTGTGTGCATAGAGTCATTAAACATGAGATGGATTGATTCTGTGATTGGGTAGGAGGGAATGAGTGTGTCAGAGACAGTGAGGTTGGCACAGGATAGAGCAGGGTTTAGGGCTCTGGTATATAGGGTTGCTATGAGTTGCAAGGGACTTGATGGCACATAACAACAACTATGACTATATACTTAGGTACCTTTTGACCCCATGGAAAAAAATTATCTAACATTCAAAAACTACCAATAATAGGAAGAAGAAATTTTTTCAAAGAATGAAATGTTTCTCATCTTAGTGGATTTTAAAGAACACTCTCCACATATGTGATGTTCTAGTTGTATGTCTTTTGGCATAATTGTTACACATTTGGCATGGATGGCACACAGGTCTGTGGTTTGGTGTTTGTTTGTTTGTTTGTTTGTTTGTTTGTTTTAGGTCTGTGTCTTCAAAGAGGCCAACCAGATAGATAGTCCTCACTTGCCTCCTGCAAAGCACCAATGGCTACGCTCTGACAGCGCAAGTCTGTTTTGAAGTCTTGAGTAATTTCTCGCACCAGACGCTGGAAGGGAAGTTTTCGAATCAGGAGTTGAGTGGACTTCTGATAATTTCACGCACTGTCACAGAACCAGGCCCTTAACTGCGATTTCTTCAACCCTCCAGTACAGGGCACATTCTTGCTAGCGGCTTTTGCCTCCTGCTGCTTCCTGGGTGCTTTGCCACTAGTGATTTGAGGGCAGACTATGTGTACGAGCCATGGTCTAAAGAATTCTTCTCTAACTCCTCCTTTGTCAGCTGCCGATCTGCGGCGCCTGCTTCAGAGAGCGACGGCTGCGAACACAATTGCCAAGTCAGAGGCTACTTGATGATGCCTAACAACTACACAGTTGTAATTGAATTGGTGCCTCTGTGAAAAATGGGGTGAAGTTCCAGCTGTCGAGCCAGTTCTGCCCCATAGTTGCTCCATGCGCTGCAGAATACAACTGCAGCCCATAGAATTTTCTTGGCTGTGACAATCTTCAGATCATAGCAATTCCTACTGAGGCATCTCTGGTGGATTTGAACCACTAACCTTTTTGTTAGTGACCAATTGCTTAACCATTTGGATTAGACGAGAAACCTAGAGATTGAACAAGTGGGAAGACTATGTTACTCAAATGTAAGACGTTGTTGTGAACTGTGAGGTCAGAACCGACCCATAATGAGCCTCAAGCTGTCCTCAGAGGCAATTAACTGCACAGGAGGGAGGAGATTGTCCATCTTTCTTCTATGGAGCGGCGGGGGGATTAGAACTGCTTACCCTTGTGTTGGCAGTGCAATTCCTTACCGAGAAGCCATCAGAGTTCCATAAATTGTAAACTCCCTAATATATTTTAAACAGAAATTCAAACTCTTAAGGATATTAGTAAATCACAGGCAGAAGTGAAGTTTTCCAAGGGATTGAGGTCAATGGGGAAGATAAAAGAGAATTTCTAATTTGGGAGAGGAAGAAAGGAAGGTATATCAGTTAAAAGCATGATCTTCATGGGGGCTTGCTAATAGATGGCAATGACATAACACTGTGGACAAGGGTGTAAAAGTAGGAAGTGGAACCACTCAAATTCCCAGAGTTCCAAGAAGTTGAGAAATAAAGGAACAATATGGAGCAGCATCAGAGAAAAGCTAGATTTCATCCTCTGATTTCCGTTGCCATTGAGTTGATTCTGCCCTATGACCCGTGTGTGTCAGAGCAGAACTGTGCCCACGGGATTTTCAATTTATGATTTTTCAGTAGTAGTTCCGCTGGCCTCTCCTCCAAGGTGCCTCTGGGAGAAGTCGATCCTCCAACCTTTTGGTTTTTCTCACCTCGGACCTTGAGATTTCACACTATTGTTGTCTGGTGCTGTTGAGTAGGTTGTAACTCAGTACAACAGAAGGCAGCTCTGTTGGTCCTGTGCCAGCCTCACAGTCTCTGTTGAGCATAAGCTCCTTGCTGCAGTCACTGTGTCAGTCTATCCTGTTGACCTTCTTCCTCTTTCACCTGACCTTTTACTTTTCACCCGTGATGTGCTTCCCCAGGGACTGTTTCCCCTTGATAACGTGTCCAAAGTGTGTGAAATGAAGTCTGCATTTCCTTTAAGACAAATTTATTTGTATGTTTGGGTGCCCATGGTATATTCAATATCCTCTGGCAATACCATAAGTCAGGGAATCAATTTTTCTCCTGTCTCCTTTATTATCCAATGTCTACTTGCATGTTAAGCAATTAGTCTTTTGAATAACATATTTACTCTAAAGCACTTTAAAAGAGGTCCTTGGCAGCATATTTATTTTCTTTGTTATTATGATTCTAACAAAGGTTTACAGAGAGGTTGGATTTTCATGCATTCATTCATTCATTCTTGCACATTTTCCTTCATTCTTCTCACTATCTCCATCCCTGATACACTTTGTAATGTACTTCTTGTTCCAAATTGTTGATATGTATAGTGTTGAATCAGACATTTCCCTCTGAATGTTTTCCCCCTCATCTGCTCCAATGCAGTGTTCATTATTCTTTCTTTCTTCCTTCCTTCCTTCCTTCCTTCCTTCCTTCCTTCCTTCCTTCCTCTCTCTCTCTCTCTCTCTCTCTCTCTCTCTCTCTCTCTCTCTCTCTCTCTCTCTTCCATGCATCCTTTATTTTATCACCAACCACTGCTGCATCCAAGCAACAGTACACAGACTGGCAACCAACCACAATCAAAGTGTACAATGACCCAAGGCATACAGTACATTTGAAACTTTGAAATTGGAAAAGAATTCTAAATACAGGCAGTCCTTAGGTTATGAACCTCTGGCTTCAGTACAGCCCATTGGGAATCAATCTTCTACTGATTCCAAGATGGTGGTGGTGGAGAAAGCAGTGTGAGGAGCTGAAGGAGCAGCAAGCTGCATAGAAATGGGTCACTAGAGAGCCCATCATGCCACAGGGTCACTAGAGAGCCCATCATGCCACACAGAGACCGATGTGGCGTGACATGAACAGTAGGAATTTGAGTTAGAACTTTTATTAAAATAGTTTGGGAACTACAGGAGCATCGAACCACACTGTGGGCCCCTGCTGAAGCCAGAAGCCACCAACTGAGCTGCTGTGGGGCCCATCTATCAGGAGAAAGAAGATTAGTGGGAAACTGACTGAGTTTTCTTAAGCCTCACTAGGAGAGTGGTTCTGTTGGAATCTGACTGAGTCTTCTTGTGCCCCTGCCAACTGCCCAGGATTGGGTGGGCCAGTAGGAATTTAACTGAGTTTTCTTAGGCACTGCTGACTGCCTGAGAAAGCACCCAGGAATGAACAGACAGCTGGGAACTTGGCTGAGTTCTCTTGGGCCGTGCTTACTGGCCAGGATCTGGCGAACTGGTGGGGATTTAACTGAGTTTTCTTGGACACTGCTGACTACCCAGGAGAGTGCCTGAGAGTGAGTGGGCTGGTAGGAACTTGAGTGAGCTTTCGTGGACACTGCAGACTGGCCAGAGGCGAGTGGGTCAGTGGGGATTTGACTGCGTTTTCTTGAGTCCTACTGGACCCAGGGCCCTGCTGGGGCAAGGGCTGCTGGGCGAGGGCACCAGGGTAAGGGCTACTGGGCAGGGACCACTTAGCGAGAGCTGCTGGGTGAGAGACAGAGAGCTTGAATTTGAGTAGGGACCCCACTCATGAGTACACCCAGAGAGCTAAGGTCTGAGTGAGGTTCCCGCAAGTGGCTGACCCGCCCCTGTCGTCACTCCCTCCACCCCCTGTGCCTGCCCTGTCCCCCATTCTGCTCCACACCTGTGCCTACACATCCAGTCAATCAACTTGCCTTTAATTCGGAGCACCTTGATCTGACTTAGCTACAAGAGGCTGCTCTCACAGGCCCTGAGCTGAACTTCCCCTTGAGTCAGAAGTTCAGAGAAAAAACAGGTGGGGTAGCTACCCAACTGATTTCTAGAGCATTGTTTTCAGATCAAGAACCCATCAATGCCTTGAAGAAAGCAAGCTATCTCACACACTACACAAGTGCAAACCAATATGTCACCCAAGGTGACACAGTATCAATGGATTTTCTGAAGCTAGAAAGTCTGATGGAACTTTCTCACACAGAATTTAAAAGAATAATGATTGAATATTACCAATAGATGAAAGACAAACTTGAAGAATTACAGGACACTGTAAGCAAAAACCAGGAGAAGCTTAAAAAAAAATCCAAAACAATGCAGATAAAACAAACGAGGCATTAGCCACACTGGAAAAACAAGAAACCATGATCCAAAATATGAGGTCCAATGTTTCAGATACTGTCAACATGATGGAGGGACACATGGGTAGAGCTGAAGAGGTGGAACACAGAACCAGTGAAATAGAAGATAGAATTATCACCACTGATGTGCTAGAGCAAAAAGCAAAATCTAAAAGGAAGGAAAAAGAAGAAAACCTAAGAATACTGTGGGACACCATCAAGAGAAATAACATGCACATCATTGAAATTCCAGAACAGAAAGAAGCAAGTAAAGGCACCAAAAAAGCTGTGGAACAATTACTAGAGATAATGAAGAATGAGAGAATATATATTCAAGAAGCTGAGCAAACACCATATAGAATAGACCCCAAAAGAAAAACACCAAGGCATATCATAGTTAAATTTTCCAGAACCAAAGATAAAGAGAGAATTCTGAAAGCAGAAAAACAAAGAGAAACAAAGAGTAACCTATAAGGGAGAGCATATAAGATTAAATGCCGATACCTCAGCAGAAACCATGTGAGCAAGAAGACAATGGAAGGACATATATTAAACACTCAAAGAACACAATGGTCAACCAAGAATACTGTATGTAGCAAAATTATTCATCAAATATGAAGGATAGATCAAGATATTCCCAGAGAAACAGAACCTAAGGGAGTTTATAAAAATTCTGGAGGGGGCTAAAGAAAAAAAAATGCAACAGTGAATGAATGAAAATCCAAAATCTCTTAAATGTTCATTAAAATTAATAAAATAAAATTTAAAAAAATTTCCCTTTCCTGCATTGCAGGAAACTCTGAGAGATGTCCTTCTTACAAAGGTGCCACAGAAAGCAGCGTGGACCAAAGTAACTAGCAACAACACCATAAAGAGCTCAACAAAATGATAGCAATAAAACCCTGCCTTTCAAGAATCACACTGAATGTGAATGGTTTGAATGTACCACTGAAGGAAATCAATCCCTGTATTGAAAGCCAATTATATTTTATATTTATACTTTAAAGCCATTATTTTAAAATTGGAGATACACACAGTAATTTGTAATAACAAACAGGTGCTACTTTGAGATGTGCATCAAATATTATCATTATTACTATATAACTAGGATAATGATGTTTTTGTGTAATCTGGAAGCATTTCTTTATTGTTGTTGTGTTTTTTTTAATGCATAGAGAGGTACACACTAATGCACAGAGATAAATATCTGAAAATCTGATGTTAGACATGAGCTGAATCTAACCATTCTGATTTATGGACAAATTTGACTTAGAGAGGAACTTAGGAATGGAGCTCATTTGTAAACCAGGGACTGCCTATAAAACCAAAGGACCCTTCCTTGTAAAACCCAAATCTCCAACAAATAAAAGTAATGTAGCAATTTAAGCATCTGACATTTCTGATGATTGTTCAGCACTCCAGTGTCAAAAATCCCCAAAGAATTCTAAGGGAGTTCTGGTGGCTTAGTGTCAAGAAGCTGCACTGCAATCCCAGAGGCATGCAGTTTGAATCCACCAGATGCTCTCCTGGAGAAGGAGGGGCAATCTCCTTTCTGTACCAGTCAGATCCGACTTGATGATACGCACACACACAAAATAATTAAAACAAAACCAAACCCCCAAGATCTCCTAAATGGAAAAAAAGACTCCCTAAGTGAAACTTTAATTACATAAATTCTTTCAAAGCATAAACTGGGAATTTTGTCTACTCTTTTCTTATTCTTCCTCCCACCCCCTCATGCCAATCTTATTCTTTAAAAGTGGTGTTATGAAGTATCTGTCCTTTTGCGACTGAGATATTTCACTCAGCAAAATGTCTTCCAGCCTCTCCCAACTTGTGTAGTGTTTTATGAATTCATTGCTTACTGTGGTACATTCACACAATGGAATATTATGCGGTATTGAAAAAAATTTTTGTAAGACAGCAGATTTCTCGACTGTTATTTCTGTATGTGTTGATTATGACTCCAAGTCTATTTTACAATAGACTTCTAACTCATCTACACTTGACTCACTCATTCTTTGCTGTCAGTCAGAACTAACCCATAGCTGACCCTTAAGTGAGAGGAGTTGCCCATCTGTCTCCCATAAAGCTGCATGGGATTTGAGCCATCATAGAGGCCTTACTGTAGGATTAGCAGCACAACTCCCTACAGACTAAACCACCAACACATGACCAACTGATTCTCCTCTACACTGGTGCTCTCCTCTACAGCTGGTGCTCTCCTTCTTCTATGTAGAGCTCTGGTGTGCCCACAGAATGCCAAACACACAGACAGCTAAGAGACTTGTTTCTGACTCACCTTGTACTTTGTTGTCCTCAAGCTGAGACTTATGCTTACCACGAGTAATTGTGAAGCCTTTCAAAACTCTTTATGATAGTTGTATTTGTTATTGTGATGATGTAATTTATTAAGAAACTGATGCAATATAAGCATAAACAGAAAGATACTGGTTTTATTTAAAATGAAGCTGGATATTATTTCACTTTACAGACAGGAATCACTGAAACAATCAGTGTAAGATTAGCAATTTAAGAGGAGGCAAGACAACTCTAAATATTTTGAGGGAGATTGTAAAAATCTAGACAGATGTTACTCTTTACAAGCACTTATAGATTATTGCTCTGCTTAAAAGAAGTACTTATTTATGTGGTGTGGTTTGTATAGGAAAAACTGAAAGGAGTTCTTATGATTGACTTTACAAAGAAACACATTTGTCCTTATATAAAAATATTTTAACATTGAGTGGCTATACATTTAAATATTGTTTCATTTAAAAAAAGTTTAAGGACAATGGAATAAATTGAGAGCTCTGAAATAAATGTATGGACACCTAGAGTCAATTGACTTCTGTCAAGACTTGTAAGACTACTAACTGTGAGAAGAGTGTCATTAAAAATAACATTAAGGGTTCTACGTGCACTAAAGTAAAACAAAACCCATGTCTTAGATTTCAATATCAAGAAAACAAAAATGATCGCAACTGGACTAATAGACATAATGATAAACGGAGAAAAGATTGATGTTGTCAACAATTTCATTTTACATGATTCACAGTCCATGGAAGCAGCAGTCAAGATATCAGATGATGTGCGTAAAGGGTAAATATACTGCTAAAGTCTCTTTTAAGTGCTAAAGAGCCCTGAGGAACAATAGCAAAGTTCAACAGGGCCACAAAAAACAAATGCTAGGGAAGTTGTGGAAAGACTGGAACTTATTCACTGCATTGGGGTGTACAATGTTACAACTACTATGGAAGGCAGTCTGATGCTTTCTCAAAAATTTGGAAATAGCAATTCTGCTATTGGGAATACACCCTAAAGAAACCAGAGTCATGACTCAAACAGATGTACGCACAGCTGTGTTTATTGCTGTGTTATTCACAATAGCAAAGATATGGAAGCAACTCAAGTGCCCGTCAACAACCAAATGGATACAAAAACTAGAGTACGTTCACACAATGAATTATTATGCAGCACTGAAAAACAAGGAACTTGTAAAACATTACACAACATGAGGCAGCCTGGAGAACATTATGCTGAGTGGAAGATCTCAGTCACAAAACGACAAACACTGTATAACACTGCTGTTCTAAAATAGGACAGATATGGGGGAGTTAGGGAGATAAGGGGAAAAGAGTGGATAGATAAAGAACACTGCATTAGAACAGATAAAAGGAAGAATTGCCTGAAAGGAGTATATGATTAGGCATTATACTTATGACAACAATTTGGAACAAGGAATATGTTTTAGGGTGGATTGGGGGAGGGGGATAGGAGAAGGGAAGAATAAAATGTTCAACAATGAAAAAAATATTAAAAATGAAAAAATATATTGTACAATACAAAAAATAAGAGATCAAAGGACCTGTTGCAATGGGGACATATATTGCCAAAACCTCTTTAAAGTGCTAAAGAATAAGTGTTTCAGTTAAAGACTAGGGTGCACCTGACCCAAAACATGTATTTTCAATCATCTTATGAAAGGTAGACAATGGATAACAAAGATCAATGAAGAACTGATGTCTTTGAATTGTGGTGTTGGCAAATAATATTGACCATTTCATGGATTGTCGTAAAGATTTATGTAACAAAACACCAGTTGGATATTTTTACATGTTCTATTTGTTGTTGTTGTTATTGTTATGTGCCATCAAATTGGGAACCTGCTCTAGTGATTGACCGTCTTTCTCCAGTAGAGCAGCTGGTGAATTTAAACCACGTGCCTTTGGGTTGACAGCACACTTTCTTAGCCACTAGGCTAGGTCCCTGGATTTTAACCACTACCACAATTATTTACAAATTGCCCCACCACCCTTAACAGAAGGCCTGTATCATTTTTTTCTTCCAATTATAATAAACTATTTTGATTGATTGACTATGTCAAAAGGAGAGGAGTCTTCAAGCAAATTTCTACTGATTCAAGGCTTTCTGTTTACAATAACACCAGCAAAGTGGCAAGCTGAGTGGTCAGTAGGATTGCCTGGCAAGAGTGAATAGAATGGAACCCCAGAGAAGGAAGCAGGGACGGGTTTGCAACTGGGTGGTCAAGAGGTTAAGTGCTTGAAAGGTTGATGGTTGACCCTACCCATTGGTTACACATCACAAAAACTGCCTACTATCTGCTTTTGAAAACACTATGGAGCAATTCTCTGTACTCTGACATGGTGGCAACCAGCAACAACGGCAATTGTCCCTGAGGAGGAAGATGAAGAGGAGGAAAGCAGACGATTAGAAAGTGGGTAAGAAGGAATCCTGAAGAGGAAAGTACCAATGGGGTGCATGGCAGGGGTTCAGAAGTGGGTGCTGAATCAAGAGGCATTCCAACCTCCCCTTCTTGGCTGGAAAACTGACTTCATTCTACTTCGACTCTCCCCGGTTCTTTCTTCTCAACACAAATCCCTGCAAACTTGCCAAGGTTGTTAAATAACTTTATATTGAAAGCACTCCCATGCTTCAAGCCACCCCTTCTGATCTCCATTTATTATCTTATCTACTTATCCACCAAAACCATTTTTATTAGTTTTATAAAAGGTAATTGATTTCACATGCAAGCAAGATTCTACTGAAGATTATCCAAAAACGACTAGAACAGTACATCAGCAGAGAACTGCCAGACGTCCAGGCTGGGTTTAGAAGGGGTCGTGGTACTAGGGATATTGTAGTTGATGTTAGATGGATCTTAGCTGAAAGCAGAGAATACCAGAAGAATGTCTGTGTTTCATTGATTATGCAAAGGCATTTTATTTATTTATTTATTATTA
>NW_006399996.1:1140444-1173890 GCF_000299155.1 Elephantulus edwardii | reverse complement strand
TGGGGCTTCGTCTGACATACTTTGGACATATTGCAAGGAGAGACAGGTCTTTGGAGAGGGACATCATGCTGGGTAGAGTAGAGGGACCGCGCAGGAGGGGAAGACCCTCTATGAGGTGGATTGATTCAGTGACTGGGGTAATCGGGATGGGTGTGTCAGAGGTAATGTTATTGGCACAGGATAGAGTGGGGTTTAGGGCTGTTGTACATAGGGTCGCTATGAGTCGCAATCGACTCGACGGCACATAACAACAACAACAACAATGAATGATTGTATGAAACACAATGTGAATGAAGAATAGTGAGAAACACAATGTAAACAAACTTTGCAGGCAAACCAATATAAAATAAAGAAATTGGTTATTTAACAATTTAAAAAAGTCCCCCAAACTATAAAAAAAAAAAATCCCAACAAAACAAACCCATGTTGGGGCGAATGGTTGCATTCAGCCCCATTGCCTGGGCCAGGTATGCCGAGTTTTGGAGGTAGGCACAGAACTGACAGGAGGGAGTGTTGTCATGTGCACTGAGAATCTGGAGTACAGAGAAGGTGTCTGAATGAGACACCCTAGGGGGTTGGCACCTGTGGGTGCGTGGTGGGGACTTGGCTTAAGCCATGTCTTCTCCAGGGCTGGGCCTTGGGTTCTATTAATTGCTGGCTTCCCTCTAGGTCCCTCTGAAGTTAGGGGAAGATGGGCAGGTTCATGATCCATGTGGCCACTTGGGACTAGCTCTTGGTGGGCTCCAAGGAACAGGTGCATCTGAGCTTGGTTGGTGAGCACCAGGAGGCCAACATGGAGAAGCAGCTGCAGCCAGTGTGGGGCAAGGTCGGTGAGGGCTGGACCCTGGAGGCCACCAGGTGGTGAAGGAACATTTCTTGGAAGTTTGGAAAAAGGGGCCTTAACTTAACAGTCTGAAATAGTTGGATAGTTTTCCTTTACTCAATTCATTCAGCGGCTCTTTGAAGGAACTCAACACCACTTCCTGAGTTAAACAGTCCTGTTGGGTTCTCTTTCTGGACACTAGAAAACCAAATTTCTAGGAATGAGGCCACCAGGTGGTGGAGGAGGAGGACCTCAGCCTTGAGGGTGCCTGAGAAACCAGACCAGGGAGTGAAATGGGGGGCCTGGTGGGAAAAGGCAACCACAGACGGGGTGGCAGAAAGTATGCCATTTCCTCACTTAACTGGAAGATATAGAGATGAGGTGTCTGCTGGGGCCACAGGGGTTTGGACTCAAGGAACTGGGGAATAGAGGTCCGCTGATAGATAGGTTGCTCTTCCCCCTATTTAAAAAAAAAAGTCTGCATACAATTATTCATATACGTTGTGTTTCATTCGTTTTGTGCAATCCTTCATATTCCTTGCATTTTACAAAGTTACTATTGATCTATGCTTATTATCATCCCATCTTTCAAGTCTGCATTCAACCTTTCCTCTTGCCTCACCTCCTATCTTCCCATTAACCTGCTATCCCTGTGATTTCCTCTTTTTCTGCCTCCCCTTTCTCCTATCCCTTCCCCTTTTGAGCTTTATTTCTTGCTCAGTTATCTTCCTATTTTCACAATAGTGGTCTTTTGCAGTATCTGTGAAGCTGTTTCACTGAGCATAGAGCTCTGTAGGCTCTCCCACGTTATGTGGTCTTTCTCTTTCAAGGGTTGTGATCACGGATCTGCTATCTGAGTATCCCCAGACCTGCCTCTGAATTGCATCCTGTTGGGCAGGAGTTTGAAGTCAGTGTCCTGCTGCACCTGCAGCGCCTCCTGCTGGTGAAGCTGTTCCAGCACAAAAGCCTGGTGAACTTGGACTGGTTCTGCAAGTGGTTTATGGTGCAGGGCCCAGGCATCAAAGGCAAAGCCTATTTCCCAGGTGAATTGACAAGGTGGCTGCAATGGGCTCTGGTGTGTCAGGAAGTGTGAGGATGGCACAGGACAGATCAGAGTTCAGATCTTTCATCCATAGGGTCGCTATGAGTTATGCTAGACTCGATGGCATCTGACAATAGTGTGGTTCAGGGTGAGGGGATTAGTTGTTTGGCTGAAGGCACTGGTGAGGGGGAATGAGTGAGGGTGGCACTTGGAGGGACAGAGAGAGAATGGATCAGTGGTATGTTCTGAGAGAGATTGAGGAGTGGGGGCATAACAGAAAAATAATGGATCAGAGGGATGCTAAGAGGGAAGGAGGAAAGAGAGAAGGGGGATCAGAAAGGCAAAAGGGGATGTGGCCAAGGAAGGTGGTTGGGCGGGAGTGAGGGGCCAGCAAGGATGTGTCAAGGAAGGACTCTGCTCTCTGATCCTGTTGCCCCAGCACACACCTTAAGAGAGGAGTCCCCAGAACCTGTTTAAGAGACACTGAGAGCGGGTGCTCCAGGGAAGAAAGGAAGTGTCTCTCAAACAGGTTCGGGGGGGGGGTGTCCTCTCTTAAGCAATTCCACTACTGCTAATATATCCCAAAGAAACCATAACCACCACCCAAGTATATATACATATATATATTCTCCCCCCATGTTTATCGTGGCTTTGCTCACAGCAGAAAAGAGTTGGAAACAGCCTAAGTGCCACATCCATATTTGCCTTTTAGATGTCTCTAAACATTGTTAAATAGCCCCCGCTTTTGCCTTTTTGCTTTTTGTTTTGAATGAGGGAAATCGACTGTGGTTGAGAACCATCTCCTTCATTAAGTCACTCTCGACATTAAGGGTGAGTTAAGGCTGCTATAGGAAAACAACAAAAGAAAAACAACATTCCAGAGAAAATTGGAGTGTTTTTTTTTTATATAAAAGAGAAAGATTTTGCACTACATTTGACTAAAGCCTGTGGAAGAGGGGTTAAAGAAAATTAGAAACTTCATTAATAAATTCCAAGAGCCAGGACATGGAACGAATTTCTGCCTTCTGGGCTGCACTTAGAAGAGAGATTCAACCTCCAACCAGGAGAGAACAAAATAGATGAATGGGACCTTCTAAGAATCAAATCCCTATACACATCAAAATCTTTTTCAACAGAGTAAAAAGGAAAGCCACAGATGGGGAAAATATTTGTAATGGCGTATTTGATAAGGGACTCATATTTAATATATATCGAATACTCCAGAACCTCAGTAAGAAAAAGGTAAACAACTCAATCACAAAATGAACACAGGATATGCATAAATACTTCACCAAAGAAGACATTCATATGGCAAACAAACACATGAAGAAATGCTCAAAATTGCTAGGTATCAGAGAGAGGCAAATAAAAAAAATTATGAGTTATCATCTCACCCCAGTAATAGTAGCAAAGTAGAACAGAGCAACAAATAATAAATGCTGGGGAGGTTGTGAAGAAATTGGAACCCCTATTCACTCACTTTGGAAGGAGGAGTGGCATCCACTTCCATAATAGCTTGCCTCCGGAAACCCTATAAACCTGGAGAGAGGATGAAAGGCACCCAAGCATTGAGGACTCTCCTTCATAGGGTCTCTATGAGTCGCCTGTGACTCAATGGCACTTAACAACAACATCACCATTCACTCACTGCTGGTGGGAGTGTAAAATGGTGCAACCACTAGGGAAGGTGGTTTGGCACTTTCTCAAAAAGCTGGAAATAGGAATATCATTTGACCCAACAATTCCACTACTAGGAATTACACTAAAGAAACCATATCACCATCCAAACAGATAGATGCACACCGATGGTTATTGCTGAGGCAACCCAAGTGCCCATCAACAAATGAATAAATAGAAAAGCTACGATATATGCATACAATGGAATACTACACAGCACTGAAAAACAATTAACTTGTATAAGATTAGACAACATAGGAGACCCTGGAGCACATCATTTTGAGGGAAATATCACAGTCACAAAAGGACTAATATTGCCTATCACAACTGTTATAAAGCAGGCCTGACATGGGAGGGGTTGGGAGGAGAATAGGATAGAGTGGATAGACAATAACCATTGCATTGGAACAGTTCAAAGTAAGGACCGTCTAAAAGGGATACATGATTAGGTGTTCTATGTACGACAATAGCCCGTAATAAGAGGTATATCATTGCAAAGAGGACTGGGCCGTGGTGGGGATGGGGAGAGGTAGGTAATTGTGCAACAATGAATGAGTATTTTTTTAAAAAACATGAAAGTGCAACAATGAATGAATGGAAATCCAAAGTCTCTGTAAATTTTCATTAAAATTAATAAAAAAATAAAAATAAAAAAAATTTTAAAAAGTGAACTGGGGAGGGGTCTGGAAGGGGGTAAAATGTGCAGCAATACATGAATGATAATCTAACTTCTCTGTAAACGTCCATTAAAATCACAATTAATGTACATCAAGTTTATAATTAATGTTGATCAGGTACTCTTCTGATAATCTAAATAAAAATTGATGCTGTCTCTCCGAGATATATCTCTACTTATGTGTAAGGGTAGAAGATAAGATTTCTCTTTTTAAAATGTATGATCTGTAATATGAGTGATATTGTTATCCAAATAGTAAAAGATACTTCTAATGTTATTTTTTTGGTAAAATCCTGAATTATCCTGTATTTATGTATTTTTTTTCTCATTTCCTATTCATTATATGACTCTACTGAGGAAAAGATTCACAACTAGGTGGTGTGCAATGTTACTGCGCTGAATACCTTCTTTTATATATTATAAGAATTATAACATTAAAAAATCACAATTAAAACATTCTTTATCTAAAAGAAAGAAAAAAGAATGATTCAGACACAAAACTGATTCCCGTCAAGTCTAATCCTACTCGTAGCGGATCCTCCAGTGGTTTTCTGAAGCTGTCAGTGACACTCTAGGAGCCACTGGAGGATTTCAACTGCCAGAGAGACCCCACCTTTGGTCAGCAGTGCAGCTCCCAGTGGATATTTGTATTTAAATAAAATACTTGAATGAGTCTCTAGAGGAACCACCCTGGCAAGTAAGAGAAAAATAGATCTGAAACTGACCTACCCTTTCCCTCACCATCCAGGCTGATCTCTGTGTGAAGCTGAGTTCTCCCTGCTGGGTGGGTCAAGCCCAATGTTACCCTTTCCAAGCAGCAGTATGTAGCAGCTCCTCTGGTCGTGCTGAAGCTTGAGTCTGATGCCTATAGTCATACAGGTTAGAGACCCAGGCATCCTTGCCCAAGTGACCCATCAGACGCACAAACCCGCCTCCCTTCCCAGTCTCTTTTCTGCTCTAGCTCCAGCCACCTGGCCATGAATGTCCCCCACCCACTCCTGCTCTTCCTGCCCTTGTATGCCCACATGGTTTCGATTCTGGCCAAGGTCTGGGTCCAGAGCTCTGATTTCCAGCTGCATCACTTACAGTCATACCTGCTGAAGGAGCATCTGCTGACTGATGTGATTTCTGTGGCCACCAGGAGGAGCCTGCCCAGCCTGCATTCTATCTACAAGGTACTTCAGCATGCCTGGCATCCTGCACTTCACTAACTTGCATTTTTCACTCTTCACCTTAGCCTAACTTTGTAGCATAATGAGTTGACAAAAATATCATTTTAGATGTGGACACACACACACACACACACACACACACACACTCTCTCTCTCTCTACTGTGTTAACATTCAGGGTCCATGCCTCCTAAGAGGTGCAACAAATAGAGAATAGGTTTTACTAAAAAAATTTCTAGGTAAGTAGTGAAAGGTGGGGGTATTCCAGTTAGAAGGCATAGATATGAGGGGAAATGGGAATATAGATAATGGTAGATACTGCATATAATTTAATTCTAACTCACAAATTAGGTGAGGACGAAAGAGACATACAATCAGAAGGGAGGTGAGAAACGAAGGGAAAGCAAGCTGTCTTGTGTGGCAATAGAGAAGGAGCAAGAGGTCTGTTCTGACCATATAAACTTTCAGGATTGCTGACAGGAGCGTGGAGAGGGACCCATCTTATCTCAGGCCATCGCCAGTGCTGTGTCTGGCACTAAAAGCACATTTCTGTTTGTGTTCAAACACACATCTTAAGGGGGGAGTTTGGATATCATCTTTGAGTGGGGCCCTGCAGATTATTTAACACATAGATCTAATCCCACAGGGAACCGATATGGCTGCTGGCAATGTAAACAATGTTCGTATTTACATCTACAATTCCTGAACAAGTTGAACCACTGTAGGCACTGGAAACTTGCTATGGTCAAAACGGAACTCTTAAAAAAAAAAGACTTTATTTACAATTTATTTATTCATAAAATTATTTTTGCCATGACATAAAACTATTATTTTTCACATTAATCCATAATGCTCTCAGAAATATTAAATGACAGCATAAATTTGTAAGGAACTCTGGTAGCTTGTTGTTATGTGCCATCGAGTTGCTTGCAACTCATAGCGACCCTATGTACAACAGCTCTATACCCTGCTCTATCCTGTGCCAATTTTATTGTCTCCGACACACTTACGCCTATTATCCCAGTCCCTAAATCAATCCATCTCATCGAGGGTCTTCCTCTCTTGCGATGTCCCTCCACCCTCCCAAGCATGATGTCCCTCTCTAAGTACTGGTCCCTCCTTGTAACATGTCCAAAGTAGGTTAAAGCTTCAGAATCCTTGCCTCTAAGGAGCAGCCTGGTCTCACCTTCTCTAGGACAAACCTGTTTGTTCTCCTAGTTGTCCATTGTCCACAGATATTCAATACTCTTCTCCAGCACCACAGCTTAAAGGCATCAATTCTCCTTTTATCATCCCTAGACATTGTTCAGCTTTCTGATGTAGAACGAATAATTGCATACACCATGGCCTGGACCAGGCACACCTTAGTCTCCAAACTGACATCATTGCTCATTGAAGAGATCTCTGACAGCAGATTTTGTCAATACAATTCTTCTTTTAATTTCCTGACTGCTGATTCCAAGAGTGTTGATTGTAGAGCCTAGCAAACTGAAGCTATTAACAATCACAATCTTTTCATTGTCTATCATAATACTGTAAATTGGCCCAGTGGTGAGAATCTTTGTTTTCTTGATGTTGAGCGTCAATCCATATTGAAGGCTGTAGTACTTGATCTTCTGCAGCAAGTGCTTCAGGTCCTTCTCTGTTTTAGCAAGCAGGGTTGTGTCATCTACATACACAGATTGTTGTTGAGTCTTCCTCAAATCCTGATGCCACATTTCTCCTCATATTGCCCAGCCTGCTGGATAATCTGTTCTGCAGATTGAAGAGGTTTGGGATAGGACACATCCCTGATGTACACTATTCCCAATTTTGAACCATGCATGGTTTCCTTGCTCTATTCTGACCACTGCCTCCTGGTCCAAGTATAGATTTCGTATAAGCACTATCAAGTGTTCTGGGATTCCCATTCTTCTCAGAGTCAGCCACAGTTTGTTGTAGTCCGCACAGTCAAACGCCTTTGCATAGTCAATGATACACAGATAGACATTCCTCTGGTACTCTCTGCTATCAGCCTTAGCTATAATATCCCTAGTGCCATGACCTCTTCTTAACCCAGCTTACACATCTGCCAGCTTTCTGTTGATGTGCTGTTCCGGTCATTTTTGGATAATCTTCAGCAGAATCATGCTTGCATGTGATATTAATGATATTGTTTGATAATTTCTGACTTCTGTTGGGTCACCTTTCTTTAGAATTGGAACAAATACAGATCTCTTCCAGTCAGTTGGACAGGTGGTTGTCCTCCAGGCTTCTTGGCACAGCTTGGTGAGCATACACATCTGTTTGTTGAAATATGTCATTTGGTATGCTGTTAATTCTTGGGGCCTTCTGTTTTGCCACTTCATTCAGAGCAGCTTGAACTTCTTCTTTAATCACCACAGACTCATTGCAAAGAATTGCATTGGAGGCACAGAGGTAAACGGTTCGAGTCCTGTTCTCCTAATTGTATGCTGTTTGCTTTCTTCAGGTTGTTTTCTTTATGTCACTGTCTGATAGTAACTCAATATGACAGCGTACATCTGCTTCCTAAGGTTCCCTAGGACTGTTGTCGTTCTTATGTACTATTGATTAGGAACTGACCCATAGCAGACCCTCCAGTGGATTGTTGTTGTTGTATACTGTCGAGTTGGAACCAACCCATAGCTGACCCTCTGGAGTATTTTCAGAGGCAGCTAATCATGCAGGAGGTGATTGCCTATCCTCCTATGGAGCAGCTGGTGGCCTTGAACTGTGTGCCTTCAAGATTGCAGTGCAGCTTCTTGGCACAAGGTCACCAGAGCTTCCCCCTCCAGTGAGTAGGGGAAAATACTACAAGGGTGTTAGCTAAAACAACAATCTTGGATACAGAGAGGTTTTGCCCCTCTATCCTTCTGCTCTTAGTACAGATATCTTGTTTCTCTAGAACCTGTAACTCTGGACAAATCATGCCATACTTTGCCACCTTCAAATAAGAGGTACAATCAGGTAGTTAATCTAAACACATTTTTATTTATGTATTGCTCAAATGTTAGGGTACAAAATGTGAAACCAGGCTCTGGCTGTGTGCTGAGGTTTGCGCTTATGGTGCAGATCTGGGCCAGGAAGCAGTCCTCAAAACAGAGCAGAGAAACACTACATGGTTCAAAATCAGGAAGGGAGTGTATCAGGGATGCATTCTGTCTTCATACCTTTTCAATCTATATGCAGAGACTGGGCTTTATGAAGAAGAATGTGGCAACCTGCATTATGCTTGCTGAAAGTAAAGAGGCCTTGGAAGTCCTGCTGAAGAAGATCAAGACCTATAACCTTCAATATGTATTGCATCTCAACATCAAGAAAACAAAAACCCTTACCACTAGGCCATTTGTCAACATCATGATAAATGTAAAAATAACTGAAACTGTTAACAATTTCATCTTAGTTGGATCCACAATCAATATCATTGATACAAGAAGTCAAGAAACTCTGCTATTTAAGATCTCTCCAAAGTTCAAAGGAACAGTGAAGTCAATTCGAAAACTAAGGTGCATCTGATGCAATCCATGATCATTTCTATGACCTGCTGTGGATCTGAAAGTTGGACAATAAATAAAGATGCCTTTGAACTGTGGTATTGGAGAATAGTATTGAATATCCCATGTATAACTCAAAGAACAAACAAATATGTATTAGCAGAAGGGCACCCAGTGTGCTCCTTAGAGGCAAGTATAGTGAAACTTCATCTCACATGTTTTGGGCATGTTGTTAGGAAGTGCCAGTGCTTGGAGGACATTATGCTGGAAAGGTGAAGGGTCAGTGTAAGAGAGGAAGACACTCAATGAATGGATTGACATAGGACTGCAGCAATGGGCTAAAGCACAGTGGAAACTGTGGATAGCACAAGATCAGGCACGGTTTTGAGTTGTGCACAGATAAAGTCATTTTAAGTAAGGGTTGATTCAACAGCACCTCACAACAACAACTACTTGAACTCCTAAAACCTTCAACCTTGGGATACCTTGAAACAACCTCTCCCCGTTTATCTTCTTCCACATCTTCTCCAAACTCAGTCTTGGAAGTCCTCCTTTTCATGAAGATCCAATCTCTCCTCTCTTTTTGATCACTGGTTGTTTAATTTGTGCCACCTCCCAGGAATCCCAGGGTCTTATTTGACTGTATCTCCCTTTTCCCATCCACAACCAGCTCCGAATTCCTCATTTTTGTTATGCCATGGAGATCTATGCCCTTGCATGGAATAATCTTATCGCTGAATGGAGTATTTTTGACCTGGTGTGGAAAAGGACGGGCAAAGAAGGATAAGATCTTAAGGTTAAGAAAATATTCTCAAGAGTTGTTTCTCTACCCATTCTTCCTTCCATCTTTGATCCCTCTATGCTGCCTTCTACCTTCCAGTGACCTGCCTCAAGTAAGGTCCTGGCTGAAGTCAACGAAAACAGCATTAGTATGAACTTTAGTATCATACTTCTTGATCCTAATCTCCCTTCCCCAGTTGACGTGGTTGAACATAGCTCCTCTTCTGTAGGGTTTTCTTCAAGTGGTGAGCACTGGTAGTGGAGGCCACTTGGATGTACTGAAGAGAGCCACTGCTTGTTTGACCTATTGCTCTGACTTCCCTCCTGATGTCCTGACCAACGTGGCCTTCTGCATGTGAAATCATCTTTCTACTGCCAAGATGCTCTCAAGTTTTGGGGAATCATCAGCAGGTTATGGTGGGGGAAAAAGTAGAGGTACCCAGTGGACCCTTGTTACAAGAAACAAGAGGGATTGTAGATCTAGAAGGTTCTACACTGACTCTTTGAGATCAATTGTCTTCTTCACTGGGTATAGCTATGTGAAGGAGATAATCTTTTTTACAAGAGTGATGAAGCTGTCAAACATGACCCACAGCTTCACGTCTGGTATGAAGAGATCACTGAGATTGAACTACAGGGGGCCCATGACCAGGGGTAAGGCACAAATCTTCCATGTATGTCAACTCACACTTACCTGTCAACAATGTGTATCTTCTCACCATCCAGCCTTGGGGACCTGATATCTTTCCAGAGCTTTCCCAAAGATAATAACATATTATTCCTGACTTCTCTTGACTTTTTATCTTCCTTTCTTACCCTTTCATACTGTTCTCCATCTTTATGTATTAAAAGCTCCTTCTATAACTTAAAAAAAATCATTGCTCCTGTGTGCTGTGTAGTATTCCATTGTGTGAATGATTTTGTACATTATTATCTTACTTGGGAGGGAGTGGGAATCATTATGCATAGAGTACTAACTCAGTCCTGCAAGGACAAATATTGCATAAAACCATTATTATAGAATGAGTATGAGGATCCAAGGGGGATGAGGGATGATGGAAGCAGAGGGATGAGGAGTGCAAGGGGAGGGGGAAAATAATCATGGGGTTGTACAATTTGATGGTTAGGGGTTGAGGGAAATGGAAAGAATCTGTTCTCATCAGTGTATTTGAATTTTGTAAATAAACTAGCATTTTTTAAAAAAAGCTCCTTCTACAACCCACATATACATCTTTTCTTCTCTATTTCCCTCCTCATTCTTTCATTCCATCTCCCCACAGCTCCAGGGTTATTCTTAAATCCACAAATATTTTTATTAATTCTTTATTTTGTAAAAATATGGATAATACTTTTTATATGTCAACATTTTTCATGTATGCAATTCAGTGAGTTCAATTACATTAATCATGGTGTGTAACCATTACCAGTAACCTTTGCCAAATTTTTTATCTTTATGAATAAAAACTCAGTACTTTCTAAGCATTAATTCTCACCATTTCTCCTTCCCCTTGCCCCTGGTATCAACTGTCAAATGCTGATCTCTGTATATTTGCTTATCCTAGGAACTTCATATTAATGAGATAATAAAATTATTTGTCCTTCTGTTCTTGCCTAACCAATCAATATTTTAATTCTCACCCACTATGTGTAAGCGAGAGACCAGGACCACCATTAAAAAAATCCTTTTCTGCATCTCTAAAGTTCAGTCTCTACATCTCTTATTTTCTGAGATCTGGATCATGTCCCAGTCTCAAAGCCTCTAATACTCTTCTCACCCAGCTTCCCCACCTCCTTAGAGGCCCCAAATAAGCACTGCCATTTGCCACCATGTACCTCTTCACCTGCGCTGGTCAGCATGCTTCTGCCCACCTACGCTAGGTAACCTGTGGTGATCATTCTGCAGGGGCTCCTGGGATGTGAAGGATGGAGGGCTAAATGCCTGGGTCATCAGTCTGGGTTTCTACTTGCAGCTGGACTGGTCCTCCTGGATCCTTACTGGCCAAGCACCATGCAGAAGCCACCATCCATCTCCAAGGAAGTGACAGAGAAAGATATTGTGGACTCGCTGCCCACTCTCCAGCAGGCTCGGATACAAAAGACCTTCACCGAGTTCCTTGGGCAATGCCAGCCTGTCACGGTTGCTGGGTCATTGGGAAGGATTCAGCTTGAAAAGGGGGAAGTATTCTTGTTCTTAGTTGGCCCTGGGGCAGCACAAGAAGGAATATTTCTCAGGCTTTGCTTCCCAGGCTGTGCTGAAGCAGTTCCAGGAGGAGTTGGCTGCTCTGGATAAGGGTATTGAGGTCTGGAATGTGGGCCTGAACCTGCCTTATGAGTATCTTTGGCCCAGTGTTGTGGAGAGCAGTGTGACCATTGAGCAGCCTTGCCCGCCTCTGCCTCCAGAGCTCTTCTGTCCTTAAATGTCTTTTGAGGGCTCCACCCTTTTTGGGCCACATCCCCTGATGAACAGTTCCCAAAGCTAAGTGGTCAGAGTGTCCAGAGCTTAAAATTACACATTTCTCGTGTCAATCCTCGTTAAATATTAGAGCCTGACACCCTCTCATTCATTCTACATTCTCTCCTCCTTTGATCCCTCTCTCCTTTTCTCCTTCTCAAACAATCTACTTTACAAATGAATTTTAAAAACTTGGTTAACTAACAAAGCTGATTATCCGTGGTAAGGGAAGTGGGTTGATCAGGCTTTACTTTGTTTCCATTCTCCTTATTCATATTCCAAGGAAGAAAAGACAGATGTTTCCCTGGAATGGAAATGTGTTCTTGCAGTCAATGCCTCCTTCAAGAATTTCTTTCTCTTTCATTTAGATTTCCATTTTATTGTAGGTTTTATTCACGTTTGTTCCAAAGCATATCACTATAACTGGCCTAGCCCAACTCCTTTGGAATTATTTCTAACAAGTGGCATGACCAAAGAATTTAACTCTAAGCAAACAATATTTCAAATGATGAACTTTTAGATGAGTAGGATAAGGAATAAAGTTGTTAGTTGATGACTGAGACTGTTAATCTTCAACCTTCCAGGAGGCACAGTGTTTCTTTTAATCCAGCAGCTCCAATTATAAATGAGAGCTTTGAAATAATGTAGGCAAAACAAGAGTTCAGTAAAGGAAGATTCTGCAGCTTAAGCCTTCCGTAGTCCCAAGCCTCTGGCAGAACAAGGTAAACATTTCTTTTCCTGCAAACCAAAAGAGATTGCGGTTTTTCAATCTAGGTGAGCTTCCATAGAAAGACGCTCAAGACCTAGTACTATTGTATGCAATCTTGGCTCAGGTTGCATTCATACTGGAACAGTAATTGGCAAGAACAGACTGTAAAAACACAGTCTGGTAGTGCTCGTGGAGTCCTGAGGGAATTAACTTCCACTGAGGCTGAGCGAAACAGTCCTGTTAAAGAAACTAGTGGAATTGGGAAAGCCATTGTAGGAGGAGACAGAAGCGTTCTTCTCCACTTGTTATCCACCCTATGGGCTTTAAAAAAGAAAAACCATATTCATTTAGTTTGAGTTTGGATTTGGTGTTTTGGTTTTTTTTTAAATATATTATGGTTTCACTCACTTGTTCATTTCCACTGAATCAAAACCCAATTCATTTCTCAGTCCATTCATTTGTGGTTGGACATATGGGCTGTTTCCGTGTTCTTGCGATGATGAATAATGCTGCTCCAAACATGGGTGTACAAGTGTCCATTTGTAACTCAATTCTCATTTTCTTGAGGTATGTTCCATGCAGCAGATTCTCCATAACCTCACCGGCATTTGTTGTTTGCTGTTCTGTTAAATTTTGCTCTTCTTACTGGGGTGAGATGGTATATCATAGTTGTAGATTTGTTTGCTCTTGTAGAAATTCATGGAGTATTTAATACTCTTCCCCAATACCACGTTTCAATCTTCGGCTGGACTGGCAGATACACTGTCTGAGATCAGTCAGTTTGTTTTCAGTCTCCCACAGCACATATGTTTGTTTCATGACACTGGTGCTGGCTTGTTTTACATTTTATTCTTGTGGGTATGGCTTCTCTCTCAGTCTACTCAACTTTAGTGACTTGTATATTGCTGTGATACTGGAAGCTTTATTATTGGTGTTTCAAATACTAGGAAAATCACCCAAAGTGGACAGGTTTCAGCAGAGCTGACAGATTAAGAAGCAGGGCTGGCCATCCACTTCTGAAATAACAGGCCTTTGAAAACTCCACAAATATTGGAGGATCATTGTTGGATATAATGCCAGAAGATGAACCCTCTAGTCTCAAGGCACTCTAAAAATTAGAAACAGGTGAGCTCTTGTGGTCTAGTGACAAGAAACTGCACTGCGATCCAAAGGGTGAGCAGTTCGAATCCACCAGATTCTCTGCTGGAGAAAGAGGGACAATCTCCTCCTGTACCAGTCAGACAAAAATAATAAAAATTTTAAAAAAATTAGAAACAGCTGCAAACGTCTACTGGTAACTGGAATATAGAATATCCAAAGTATGAAACTAGGAAACTGGAAGTTGTAAAAAAAGTAATTGGAATGCATAAAGATCGACTTCGTAGTTATTAGTGAACTAAGATGGCCTGGTATTGGCCATTTTGAATCAAATAGTCATATAAGCTGTGATGCCAGGTTTGGCAACTTGAAGATGAATCATGTCACATTCAATATAAAAAAGAACATTTTAAGATGTATTCTGAAGTTACAATGCTGTGAATGATAGGCTTCCAGCCTCACACATAAGAAAAAGACCC
Source organism: Elephantulus edwardii (assembly GCF_000299155.1). NCBI lineage: Eukaryota > Metazoa > Chordata > Mammalia > Macroscelidea > Macroscelididae > Elephantulus > Elephantulus edwardii. The sequence continues at coordinate 1,159,490 of NW_006399996.1, read as the reverse complement.
ATTAATACAACTACAATCAAGTATATGCACCAGTCACTAAAGGCAAAGATTGTTTCTACGAATTTTTGTAGTCTGAAATTGATGGAACATGCAATCAAGGTTCATTAATAAAAATTGGTGACTTAAATGCAAAAGCTGAAAACAAAGGAGATTGGTACTTGAAAAATATGGCCTTGGGGGCAGAAATGAGGCTAGAGATAAAATGATAAGATTTTGCATGATCAATGATTTATTCATTGCTAATACCTTTAAAAAATGTTTTCTTTTTGTTTTATATTGGTTTCATAGAAAATTAATATACATTGTGTTTCATCCCTATGAATTGTGTTTCACACATTCTTTCATTCACATTATGTTTCATACGATCATTCCTATACATTGAGTTTATAAAATTAATCACCATTGATCTACACCATTACCTTGTCTTTTCAGGTTCCCTCTGGATCTTTTCTCATTCCTTCACCCCCTCCTTCTGCTTACCAAACTCTGTGACCTCATGATTTCCCCCTCCACACCAGCAGTCCTCTCACTTTCCACCTCTGAACTTTTTTTAAAAAAATTTTATTTTATTAATTTTAATGAACATTTACAGAGATTTTAGATTTCTATTCATTCATTGTTGCATTTTTCTCCTCCCCCCAGTTCCCTCTTATCTTTGAAAAGTTAAAGAAAAATTTCTTCATTGATATACAATCCCCCTCCCCAAGTACACTCCACTATGCAACCTTTATGCTGGACTCTTGTCATAACCATAATACCCAATGATATTATCGCTTTTAAACTGTTCTCTCCCTCATCTGATTGAATGCAGTGTACATGATATAACCAATTTTCCCCCTTTGAAATTTTATACACATCTTAAACCATACACAAAATTCAACTCAAGGTGCATCAGAGACCTAGGGGGAAAGCCCCAAACTATAAAGTCCATAAGAGACAAAACAGCATCAAACTTGGAAGGCCTAGCCTATGTTACAAATAGGCTGACAAATAGAGGCAGAAATGCACAACCAGAAGAGGATAATATTAATGACTGGGATCCTCTAAAGATTATATCCCTGTGTGTGTGCATAAAAGAACTTTTCCCAACAGAGTTGAAAAGAAAACCTACTGACTGAGGGAAAAACATTTGGCAATGTAATCTCACACAAGGGTCTTATAACAAAAGTTTACAGAATACTACTGGGCCTCCACAAGAAAAGGCTGATAACCCAGTCACAAAATGGGCAGAAGACCTGGAAAGACTTTTCACAATAGAAGGCAGTTGGATGGCCAACAGACACATGAAGAAATGCTAAAAATTACTGGCAATCAGAGAGTTGCAAATCAAAACCCAGTGAGATACTATCTTACCCCAGTATCAGTGGCAAAGTCTAACAAGATGTCAATCAATGAATATTGGGGCGTTGTAAAAGAGATTGGAACTCTTCTACACTGTTGGTTGGATTATAAAATGGTACAACCACTCTGGCAGGCAATTTGGCATTTCCTCAAAGAGTTGAACAGAAATTCCATACAACTCAGCTATTTCCCTGCAAGGAATACACCCCAAGGATAACAGAACTGAGATACAGAGGAAGATTTGTACACCGATGTTCATAGCAGCATTATTCACAATAGCAAGAAAATGGAAACTGCACGAATGTCCATCAACAAAATGAATGGACTGAGAAATTGTAGTCCATTCACAAGATGGAATACTATGCAGCACTCAGAAGCAATGATTTTTAAAAAGTACTGTCTGATACACTTGTTATGCATCAGAGAGTTGGACAATGACTAGGGAGGATGGAAGGAGAATTGATGCCTTTGAGTTGTGGTGCTGGAGTAGAGTATTGAATGTACCCTGGACTGCCAAGAAAACAAACAGATTCATCTTAGAGAGGGCTAAACCAGGCTGCTCCTTGGAGGCAAGGATTCTGTGGCTTCATCTGACGTACTTTGGACATGTTGTAAGGAGGGACAGGTCCTTGGAGAGGGACATCATGCTTGGGAGGGTGGAGGGACGGCGCAAGAGGTGCCACCTCTATGAGGTGGATTGATTCAGTGACTGGGGTAATCGGGATGGGTGTGTCATAGGCAGTGTGATTGGCACCAGTCAGAGCAGGGCTTAGGGCTGTTGTACATAGGGTTGCTATGAGTTGTAAATGACTCAACGGCATATAACCATTACCACCACAACTACCGAGGAGAAACTAAAGAGCATTAGGCTGAGTGAATTTAGTTTCATAAGAAAAACCTACTTAAAATCATTATTGTAAATGGTGTTTGTGGCAACGACCACAGCTCATAGCGACCATATGCACTGAACCTGTGCTCTGAGTCCTGCTCTATTCTGGGAGAATCTTACTGTCTCTGACACACCTCATTACCCAGTTACAATGTCAATCCATCTCATCTGGAGTCTTCATTCCCACACGGTCCCTCCACTCTTGCAAGAGGGATGTATGTCAATATTTATGTGTTTGATTTCTCTCTTATCAATGTCCAATTTTCCTACATTCATGCCTGTCACATTCCACATTCCAATCACTGGTTTCTTTTTTAAAAGAAATAGAGTCCCTCTGTTTGTAACTCATGGTATGAGTTACATTTGGTTCATTGGGTGGTGCTTAACAGAGCTGTGCAACATGGTAAATATTTGTCAAAGTAATAGTGCTAGTATCTTGAGTTCTAGAGCTGGATCTGTCCTATAGGCTGAGGGCCCCACCCCCAGGGCTATCTCTTCATCTTTCCTCTGAAGCATATCAGGTCATTTCTATTTCTCTCTAGGCCATAATAAAGATCTTATTTCAAAACCATGGGATGCCTGCCCACTTTGTTGGCAAAGTACCGAGGCAACCTAAAGAATGGAAGGACATTTGAGAGGACTTTTTATCAGACAAGGATCTAATATGTGAAAGAAATAAATCACCCCTACATTTTAAGAAGAAAAACACACACAACTCTATTGAAAAACAGGCAAGAAGCCTAAATAGACTTTTCATCAAAGATGACATTCAGGCTCCTCCATTGCTTTTTTTCTGCAGAAGACAATCTGTCCCTTTGGAGATAGCTTTCTGAATAAATCTGTCTTGCTTTTTACCTTAAGGGGATAAAAAAAGCATGATACTCAAATGGCCAAGAGACAAATAAAAAGGCATTCAATATCACTGACTATTGTTGTACCATAGGGTCGGAATCAATCCATAGCTGACCCTCCAGTGGGTTTTCATAGACAGTTAATCTCACAGGAGGAGATTGACCATTCTCCCGCACAGCAGCTGGTGAACTCAAACCAGGTGCCTTAGGGATTGTAGCACAGCTTCTTGCCACCAGTGCTCCCTCACTGACTATTACAGAGCGGCAAATCAAAACCACAATGAAATACTACTTAATTCATGCTAGGATAGCGAACAAAACCTAAATGGAACATAACAAATGGTGAGGACATGAAGAACTTAGAACCCACTGCCTGTTGGACAGGTGAATGCTTGCAGCTCTTGTGGAGAACAGTGTGGTGATTCCTAAAAAAAGTAAACACAGAACTACCATCTGATCAGGAAGCTCTGTCGTGTAGTCAATAGGGAGTTGTGCTTTTAACCTAAAAGTGATCTCTGGTGTGTAAATCTATCATGAGTCTGTGGAAGAAAGAAGAGCAATCACTTTTTTTTTTTCTCTTTTTTTCATTTTTTTTTAAGAGCAATCACTTTTAATGCCATTTTCAGCTCAGAAAACTTTCTGGCAGGCCAGTCGGAAGGTCAGTTCTGACTCAACAGCAATGATTTGAGTTGTGATGACCCTATAATCCAGCAATCTCACTCTACGTATAGACCAAATACACTTGAAATCTAATTCAGACAGATACTTGTACTCCGATGTTCATTGCAGCACTAGTCAAAGCACATGAATGGAGAACCAAAATGTAATGCACATGTACAATGGGACACTATGTCCCCACAGAGCAAAGTGAAGTTCTGATACATGCTGCAATGTGGTTGAGCCTTGAGGACGTTATGTTAAGTGACGTAAGTCAACCACAACATAAATACTGCGTGATATATTTACATAAAATAACAAGGGGTGAGAGTGACATGGAGTAGTGAAAGCATTATTTCAGAAGAGTAAGTTCCTGTTTGTGGTGATAGAAAACTTGGCCCAGATCAAGGGTAAATATTGCTATACCTGTTCATGTAACTCACATCACTAAAATGAACTTTTAAGACATGATGAAAAGACATTCATGTACAAGAAAACACCTCACAGAATTTGTTTTCTTTTTTGACTCAGAGTTCTAGGATCATGATTTCATGCAACATCTCAGTCTTTTGGTATAACACTTTTTCTCAGATCTTCTTTTGTATCTTCTAGTTCTCTGGTGGCCTAGTGGTAAGAATCTGTGCTGCATTCCCAATGGCATGCAGTTCAAATCCAACTCCTGCTCCATGGGAGAAGGATGGACAATCTCCTCCCACATGATTTCAGCCTCTGAAATCCTGTTGGAAGGTCAGGTATGGGTCAACTCCAACTTGATGGTACACAACAACAACAATAACAACAATGACAGCTCTAGTCAGTAGGGAATTATGTTGCCAACCCAAAGGTGCTGCTTCTCCAGTGGTTTGAATCCACCAGCTGCTCCATGAGAGAAAGATAGGCAATCTACTCTGGTGTGATTTGTTGTTGTTGTTAGGTGCTGTCAAGTTGAGTCTGACCCATAGCCACCCTTTGAACAATGAATCTGAGCCCTGCCTGTCCTCTGCCATCCTCATCATCACTGCCGCACTAGAGCCCATTGCTGTGCTCACTGTATCAATCTATCTGGTTAAGGGTCTCCCTCTCTTTCATTGAGCATGATGATACTTTCCTGGGAATAGCCTCTCTTAGCAACATACCCAAACTATGTGAGATGAAGCTTTGTCATCTTTGCCTACTAGAGACACCTGGCTGCACCTTTTCTAAGACATATCTGTTTGGATTTTTTGGTAGTCCTTGGGATATTCAGTGCTCTTTTCTAACACCACAGCTCAAAGGCATCTATTTATTGTCCAGCCCTCAGATGCATAACAAGTGATTGGAAAGATCATGACCTGAATCAGAAACACCTTAGTCCTCAAGTTCACATCATTGTTCCTCGATAAGTTGGGAAGGTCCCTGACTACACACTTTCCCAGTGCAATATGTATTTGGATCTCCTGACTGCTGGTACCAAGAGTGTTGAATGTGCATCCAAGTAGGTTGAAGTTGTTACCTTTTCTCCATTTATCATGATGTTGCTTACTGGTCCAGTGGTGAGAGTTTTTGTTTTCTTGATGTTGAGATGTAATCCCTATTGAAGGCTGTAGTCTTTGATCTTCTGTTTTAATTCACGCATTGTTGCACATTTTCTTTCCTCTCCCTTTTGCCCTCCCCCAGTCCACTTTGCAATGTACCTCTTATACCAGATTGCTGTTATAACACTCTATCACCTATTCCTTCCAGATAGGTTTTCTCCTTATCTGTCCTGAGGTAGTGTTACTTATCTACTTTTTCCTATTCTCCCTCCAATCTCTCATGTCAGTCCTATTTTATAACAGTTTATGCCGTTTTTCTCCTTTTTTGACTGAGATATTTTGCTCAGCATTATCTTTTCCAGGCTCACCTAGGAAGTGTAATGTTTTGCAAGTTTACTATTTTTATCCTCTCCCCCAACCCCGGATTCAAATGCTTCTTGTTTTTATTTAAAGAGTCCAGATTAAGCAGTGGTTGAAGGGGCTGCCTCCAAGAGCGTCCCTCTTCTGGGCCCTACAGGCTGGTCAGAACTTGTTTCTCCTCTGCTCTGGAGTGTTGGAATTAGACGGGGGCAGCACAGGCTCCAGTCACCCAGGCCACCCCTCTGTGTTGTGACCCACCCCTCTGTGTTGTGACCCACCCCACTCTGTGTTCTTGTGGCAAGCTGTGTGTTGTGTGAAGTGTAGCTTTGGCTGTTCTGTGCCCCAGGGGCCGGATTGGTTGTGCGTAAGGGCTGTCCCCCCATTCATGTCCAGTCACACACCCGGCCTGTGTGTTGGTTTCTGTGTTGTATGGCACGCCATGGGAAGTGTGCACAACTCACTGATCCCTGTGGTCTGAAGTGGGCTGAGTGCTTTAGGTGGGGCTCCTAAAGAGGTTAAAGGTTATGGGAGTGCTGTAGCAACTTAATTGGGGGGGCTAATGCCCCCAAAGTGCAGGATCTTACTCGCCCCAAAGGACGCACCCAGGGCTCAGCCTGCGCCCATGCAGCACTGTGTTCTGCTCCTGGAAAGCCAAGTTCATCTTCTGCAGCGCTGCAGCTCCACCTCTCGCACTTTGTTTTGGTCCAAGATGGGGTCATCGAAAGTGGAGAAGTCATCACAGTCCCCACTCTGTGTCCGTCAGAGACAGAGACAGACAGAGACAAGGGTCAGAGAGAGAGAAAGAGACAGAAAGTACGCAAGAACGAAAAAAAGAGAGAAAGAAAAAGAAAGGAAGACAGAAACAAACGGCCCTCAAGAAATGAACAAGCCAAGGGAGCTCTGGTGACACGAAACTTCACTGCAATCCCAGGGGTGCATAGTTCAAATCCACGAGATGCTTTGCTGGAGAAGGAGGGACAATCTCCTGTACCTGTCAGATCCAATTTGACGAGAGAGAGAGAGCGAGAGCGAGAGCGAGAGAGAGAATGAGAATGAATAAGTCTTTATTTCCTTGTCTGAGAGGGACGCCAAGTGACCTGGAGCGGAGAAAGTAAGGAAATGGTGTGGGCGCATGCAGTTAGGTGGAGTTCCTTCTTTTAGGGGTCCTGGGGAGGACTAAGGAAAACGGAATTTCTCGGAATTTGGCGTATTAATTGAGTTTGGGCTTTTGTGATCAGGCCCAGAGCCTTATCAGGATGTGGCGTCTTAGATATTCCTGGGCTTCTCAGGAAGTGATTAGGCCTGGCGGGTGGCCAACTGCAATGTTCTTGACATTTTCCCTCCAGTAGAGGGAAGACAGGTCGGGGTGACAGCGTGTGGATCTGCTCCCAGCGCTCCTCCAGGAAGCACAAGTATCTAGCTAGTCAATAGTCACTGGTGCCTTGGATGCCTTTTAGTAGAATCTCCTTCCGCTTCTTGGCCTTGGACCAGACAACCTTCTCTCACGCCTTCGGACCTTCACCATCTTCTTGCTTTACCATGAAGGCCTCATGCTGGCCCAGATCCATGCTGGTCGTGCAGTGGTCCTGAGGGGCTGATTGGAGACCTGTGGCTGCTCCCAGCCAGATCCCTGTGAATGAAGGGACTTCCTCTGCCCCGTACACCAGCATTCTGGCCCCGCCTGAGTTCTGTGACTGTTTTCACCCCTCAGTTCATTGTTTTTCAATGCTGTGCAATATTCCACTGTGTGAATGTACCATCGTTTTTCTGACCAATTACTTGTTAATGGGCACTTGGGTTGCTTCCATCTCTTAGCTATTGTGAATAACACAACAATAGACGTGGGTGTGCATACATCTGTTTGAGTCGTGGTTCTAATATCTTTAGCGTATAGTCCCGGGAGGGGAATTGCTAGATATTTCTATTTCCAACTTTTTGAGAAAGCGCCAGGCCGCCTTCCATAGCGGTTGTACCATTTTACATTCCCACCAGCAGTGAACAAGAGTTTCAATTGAAAAAAGAACCACAAAAAAACCAAACAGATTCATCTAAGAAAATTTAAAATTATTTGAAATTTATTTGTATTTACAACCTTGCAAGAATTTGCTGCTCTGTTGAACTTTGTTATTATTTCTGGGTAAGATGATACCTCATTGTGTTTTGATTTGTGTCTCTCTGGTAGGTAGGGATTTTGAACATTTTTTATGTGAGCTTTGAGAATTTTTTTTTACATAGAGGAATAATTCATAATGAATGTTACAGTCTTTGAGAATAATTAGTAAGTGCTTCAAGACTTATTTTTTTCTTGCAAATAATCTTTTGTTATCCCCATAGTACAGGTTGTTTATGATTCTTTCTCTAATCTTGATGCCATTTCTAAGAGCCCACCTTCTTGAATCAGCATATAAAGTGCATAGGTAAGTGAAAGGGTACCACCCTAATGCACACTGTTCTTGATTTTTTGTTGTTGTTGACTGCCTTCCAATCGAGTATGACTCATAGCAACCCTATGAACAAAAGGCCTGAAGCCCCTCTATAACTATCAACATTTATCAAAGTTCATAGAGTTTCTGGAGGCATGCTGTTTAAGAAGAAGATGCCATTCCTGCTTCCAAATTTCTTGATTTAAAACCATCTAATTTCCCTTTGTGCTGTTTGAAATACTGCTTCTTGGCCTAGATGTAGCATAATTGTCTAGAATTATCATTCTTCACATTATTACCCAAAGTTTCTTCTCATCCACACAGTTGAATGTCTTTGCATAGCAAATAAAACACAAGTAAACATCTTACTTTCACTTTTGTTGCTTTCAGCCCAGTTTCATAATGTCAGCAATGATGTCCCTTGTGTCATAGTCTATTCTGAATCCAGTTCCTTGTTGATGGAACAATAAGATATTTTTAAATCAGCTTCAAGATTTTATTTATGTTTGATAGTAATTATATTGCTCAAAAATGTCTGCATTCTGTTGTATCACCTTTTTGGGATAATGGACACAAATACAAATCTCTTCTGGTCATTGAGCCAGGTTTTCCATATTTCTGGGTATAGGTGAGTGCATATCCAGGATTACATTTATTTGTAGAAACATTTCAACTGGTATTTTGTCAATACTTATACAGTATCTTCAGTGCAACTTTGACATCTTCCTTCAGGACTTGATCAAATGCAAGCTCCAGAAATGTTTGCTTATAGACCAATTCTTTAGTTACAGTGACTTTGTGTATTCCTTCTATCTCCTTTGATGATGCCTACATCATTTAAGGTGGAAAGGTCACTGAAGGAGGGGAAGATCCTCAGCTTGATTGTTCGACATAGTGAATGTAGAAATGAACCCAAGTGTGTCAGAAATTATGAGGATGGCACAGGGTAGAACAGGGTTCAGATCTGTGGTTCATAGGGTCACTGTGAGGCATACTCAACTGGAGGCTACTTAATAACAACAACATCATTAAATAATTTGCCAAGAGGATCTTTCAGTTGAATGATCCTTCATCTTGAACTTTGAATCTCTTTCCTCCTTCTTTTTTTTTTTCTTAGTTCTTTGTGCTTTAGAAATGTCAAGTGTGTTCTTCTCTTTTGGAAACTCTTGATGATGCAAGCATTTCAGCAACTTCCAAGGGAGGAAGACCCTTAGCATTCTAATTCTAAAGCTTCAAGACAGAGATGAATTTGTTTTCTCTTGGGTCAGTTTACTAGCCTTACTCAAGCACTTCCCAGCTTGAAGAAGCTACAGAAGGTGAGACATTCACCCAAGTCCCTGCAAAAATGGTTGTTAAGAATAAACCCCCACAGCAAGCTTGAGACAGGGAAGTGTAGGAGGCTCCTCCTCAACCTAATAACTGGTTATTGCTGTCATTGCTAGAAGCCCAGAAATTATTATCATTTAACTTCCTCTTAAAACTCTCTTAGGAAAATCTACTTGAACTTTTCTCCAAGAAATGTGCAGAAGAGGCACTTGTAACTAACAAATGCTCTGTCCCTGATGGAAGAAAAGCACCCTGGCCTTGTGACTGGAACTCTGGTATGGAGGGAAGCACACAGGCAGGTCGTGCTCTTGTCCTTGATACCATTGGTCTCGGTGGCTTTGTAACAAAACTCATCTTAAAGGACTGGCTGCTCCACACCTCATTTCCATGTTCCTGGGTGGTACAGCAGTTTGACTGTCAAAAGGGCTTTCCTGCTTATTGACATTTATACTCACCACAAGCTGAATGGACACATGCAAATAGGGTGTAGGCATAGGGAGCTCTGGTGGCCCAGTGTTAAGAAACTGTACTGCAATCCCACCAGCTGATCCACAGGAGGATGGGCAATCTCCTTCCATGCAATTTACTGCTCTGAAAACCCACTCGAAAGTCAGCTGTGGGTCGATTCTGACTTGATGGCACACACCCACAACGTAAATGACTCATGACAGTATTAGTCAGTTTTTCCACTCCATCAGCTTTAATTTTGAAGGTTTGGGAAGGGGAAATGGGAATTTCACTATCAGCAAAGAAGAAGCTGCAGAGAATGTAGAATGCAGCCTTTGGGGCCAAATATGCATATGCAACTCAGACTGGGAGGCTCTAAATAAGAGCTTCGACGGTGGAGAAACAAGAGACCAAGAGACCGACATGAGGCTGAGATGATTTGGGACTGCTGGCTCAGGCTCTTGCTCGAGGACTCAGAACTAGATCCCATCGTTGGAACTAAAAGAGCTTTCTAACACTGAACTAAAGCTATGAAGTTGAAGGTCAATGGATCTTTGAGTAAACTGTTTTGACTGAAAAATTGTAACCTGCTAACCTCCCTTAAAAACACCATAACCATGAGTTTTGTGTATTCATTGCAAGGGACTTCTGACCCAGCTACAGACCAGTAAGAGCCCTGGAAGATTTCTTTGATGTTAAAATTAGATGTAGAAGTTGGTTCAGGGGCATAAGGGACAGGTCTTGTCTCAGAGAAAATGGTTTTCTGTTGTGAATATCAAGAAGATAAAGATTCTCACCACTGGGCCTATTGGCCACACCAGGATAGATGGAGAAGATATTGAGGTTGTTAACAGTTACAACTTGCTTGGCTCTACAATCAACATTCTTGCACCAGCAGTTAGGAAATCAAAAGACCAGTTTCACTGGGAAAATCTTCTGTCAGGCACCATCCCAGAGTACTGAAAAGCAAAGATGTCAGTCTAGAGGTGCACCTAATCAAGGCCATGGTCTTCACAACTACTTTCTGTGCCTCAGAGAGCTGGATAATGACTAAGGATGACAGAAAAAAAAATCGAGGCCTTTTAATTATGGTCCTGGAGAGGAGTCTTGAATATATCATGGACCACTAAGAAAATCAATAGATCTGTCTTGGATAAGGTGAAGCCAAGTTACAGCTTGGAGGTTAGGATTTTGAAGCTCTGACTTACATTCTTTGGGCATGTTGCCAGGAGAAGGACATTATGCTCAGAAGGGTGGAGGGACAGTGCAAGAAAGGAAGACCCCAGATGAGATAGATTGATACAGTACCTGGGACAATGGGTGTTGGTGTGTTGGAATAAGTGAGACTGGCTTAGGGTAGGGTTCAGAGCTGCTGTACATAGGGTCGCTATGGGTTGCAGGTGACTCGACGATGGCACAGAACAACAACAACAATTGTGAATGTGTTGGTGGGAACAGGTAGTGGAGGACAGGAGCACTCCTTTTTTTTAGATATTTGAAATACAACTTTATTCTGGTTCTAAATGAAAAGAATGGGAATGACAGTAAAAAACAAGATTTTACTACGGAATATTGTAATTTGACTGTAGCAGTCTTGTATTTGAAACTCAAGAAGGAAACTGCCTTCCAAAACAGCTAAATATGCAGGTCCAAAAAATGAAGGGTTTTTTTAACTGCCACACTCACTCAGAAGCCCATTCATCTCTCCTTCAGCATCCCAAAGATTAGCACATGTTCTGCTTAGCTAGATAATAAAGTGGCAAACACGCGGCACCACTGACATCACAGGACAGTTGCCTATAAAACTAGACTTCTGACGCTGGGCTCCAGCTTCGTTCTCTCATAGATAGTCATCCTCGTCCGGGAGAGCAGTTGTCTGCACAACCTCTAAATCGTGCTCATATTGTGCTGCCAAAGCTGAGTCCATGACAACTTCTGGTGGGGCAAGAGCAGGCATGGCAACAAAGTCCAAGTTAGAGTCTCCAATCAGTTTTCTAGCAAGCCAAAGGAATGGCTTTTCAAAGTTGTAGTTACTTTTGGCAGATATATCGTAGTACTGAAGATTCTTCTTTTGGTGGAAAACGATGGATTTTGCCTTAACTTTCCTGTCCTTAATGTCCACTTTATTGCCACACAACACAATAGGCATGTTTTCACATACTCGAACCAGATCTCTATGCCAGTTAGGCACGTTCTTGTAGATAACTCTCGATGTTACATCAAACATCATAATGGCACACTGGGCTTGGATATAATAGCTATCCCTCAGTCCCCCAAATTTTTCTTGGCCAGCTGTATCCCACACATTGAATTTAATCAGTCCTCTGTTGGTGTGGAACACAAGAGGATGGACCTCCACACCCAAGGTGGCTACATACTTCTTCTCAAATTCACCAGTCAGATGATGTTTCATGAATGTCATTTTGCAAGTACCACCATCACCCACCAACACGAGTTTGAACTGGACTTGGGGTTCTCCTTGGGCGGCCATCGTGATGGTTCTTGCAGAAGCTTCTCTGGGCCCCATCTGACTGAGGGATGGAAAGATGGCAGAAGCAGGAGCACTCCTTTTACACCCTACCAAGATTGAACAATTGAAAAAAACCCACCAAAAACCCAAACAGATTCTTCTAAGAAAATTTAAAATTATTTGAAATTTATTTGCATTTACAACCAAAATAATTAAAAAGAATACTATAGGTACTAACATAATCAATTTCTTCCATACATTCCCTCGTTTAACTGTGGGAGGGGAAGGGAAATATATATATGTATATTTGTTGTTGTTGTTAAGTGCCATCAAGTCAAAGGGAACTCATAGCAGCCCTATGAAGGAGAGTCCTCCACGCTTGGGTGTCTCTCATCCTCTCTCCAGGTTCCTAGGGTTTCCGGAGGCAAGCTATTACAGAAGTGGATGCCACTCCTGCTTCCAAGCTTGTTTTAATCGGGGAGCTCCATCCCACTATCTGTCCGCATTGGGTAACCAGCCATTAATGCATTTGACACATCAGTGTCACAGTGTTCAGCCTCACGGCAACCACAAGTGACCGCTGTACGGCAACTTGTACAGCAGGACTATATGACCTAGAGGAATGTCTGAACAAAAACAAAGACTGCGGCCTTCGAGCCCTTCAGGGTTTAAGCAAGCAGGCATGCCCAAATCCTGGCAAAGTCCTTCTGCCAGACCCACAATTTATCTGGCATGTCCGCTCTGCTGACCCCTACGTGGGGCCCAAAGAACACCAAAATTGCCCTGAGCCCTCAAACTCAAACCTGCCGTGCCTCAAGGAGCCAGAGTCCAGATTCAGCTGACATTAAGGGCAGAAACATTGGGAAGTTAATACACTGAAAAGTATAACCAAAGTTACTAAAAAAACTGAATAATTGTTGCTGTTATGTATCATCTAGTCACCTCTGATTCATAGCCCCCATAGAAACAATGGTTCTGAACCTCTCCTGAGCAAACTTCACCATTTCTGACACACCCGACCCCACTGCCACAGTCAGTGTATCAATGCATCTCCTCCAGGGTCTTTCTATGCCGTGCTATAGAATTCTTTTCCTTTTATCCTTCTAAGCATTATGTCCTTCTTCCAAGGACTAGTCCTTTCAGGTTGTTGTTGTTGTTGTTATGTGCCATCGAGTCGTTTCCGACTCATAGCGACCCTATGCACAACAGCTCTAAACCCTGCTCTATCCAGCGCCAACCGCACCACATCTGACACACCCATCCCGATTACCCCAGTCACTGAATCAATCCATCTCATAGAGGGTCTTCCCCTCCTGCGCTGTCCCTCCACCCTCCCAAGCATGATGTCCCTCTCCAAGGACCCGTCCCTCCTGGCAACATGTCCAAAGTATGTCAGACGAAGCCCCAGAATCTTTGCCTCCAAGGAGTAGCTTGGTTTAATCCTCTCCAGGATGAATCTGTTTGTTTTCCTGGCAGTCCATGGTACATTCAGTACCCTTCTCCAGCACCACAGCTCAAAAGCATCCACTCTCCTTCTGTCCTCCCTAGTCATTGTCCAACTCTCTGATGCATAACAAGCGATTGCAAATACCATGACCTGTATCAGGCGCACCTTAGTCTCCAGAGAGACACTGTTGCTCCTGAGTACCTTTGAGAGGTCCTTAACAGCAGACTTTCCCATCGTGATACGCTTTTTGATTTCCTGACTACTGGTACCAAGAGTGTTGACTGTGGAGCCGAGCAAACTGAAGCTGTGAACACTCTCAATCTCTTCATCATCCATCCTGACGCTGCTAATTGGTCCAGTGGCGAGAATCTTTGTCTTCTTGACATTGAGCCTTAGTCCATACTGAAGGCTGCAGTCCTTGACCCTTCGCAGCAAGTGCATGAGGTCTTCCTCAGTTTCAGCAAGCAAGGTTGTGTCATCTGCATAACGGAGATTGTTAATAGATCTTCCACCAATCCTGATGCCACAATTCTCCTCATAGAGCCCAGCCTCTCGAATAATCTGCTCTGCATACATGTTGAAAAGGTATGGAGACAGGATGCATCCCTGGCATACACCCTTCCCAATTTTGAACCATGCAGTGTTACCCTGCTCTGTTCTGACTACTGCCTCTTGGTCCAAGTATAGGTTTCGTATTAGCACAATTAAATGTTCTGGGATTCCCATTCTTCTCAGAGTCAGCCACAGTTTGTTATGATCCACACAGTCAAATGCCTTTGCATAATCAATGAAACACAGACATTCTTCTGGTATTCCCTGCTTTCAGTACCATGCTCAAGGCCTGTAGGACGGAGCTTCTGAATCCTTGCCTCCAAGGAGCAAACTTCTTCATAAAACTCGTTTCACCTTCTCCAGGAGAGGCATACCAGAACATACTGGGCAGCCCATGATGCTATGTTCAATTCTCTTCTCAAGCACCATACCTTGAGGCATCGATTCTTCTCCTGTCATCCTTATTCCTTCTCCAGCTCTCAGATGCACAGCAAGCTACTGAGACCATGGCCTGCATAAGGTGTACCTTAGTGTCTAGACCGACCTCGTTGCTCTTTAGCACTCTGGAGAGGTCCAGATTTCCAGACAGCAGATTTCCCCAATGCTACTCATCTTTTGATTTCCTAAGCGTGTTGACTGAGGTTGTCATAACACTGCCCACTGGTCCACTGGTGAGGATCTTTGTTTCCTTGATGTTGAGCTGCGATCCATATTGAAGACTGTAGTTCTAGACCTTGTACAACAAACTCTTCAGGTTCTCAGTTTTGGCAAAAAAGGTGGTGTCACCTGCATAATGTGTGTTGTTGATAAGTCTTCCTGCAATCCAGATGCTACATTCTTCTTCATTAGAATTCACCCTCTGGAATGATCTGCTCTGCATACAGATTGAAAAATTATGGAGAAAGGATACATCCCCAAAGCACTCCTTTTTTATTTTGACATGATGACAGCTTCTGAGATGTTGATCTTTTTGTTGCACTTTTTGTTTAGCTATGATTGCTAATATTTAAGTATTTCTAGTATTGGTTCTAGCATCCAGATGTAGGATTTCTAATATTGGTTCTATCTGGTATTTCTTGCTTTGATTTTTAAAATTGTTTAGTGTTTTGCTGGTGAACTCCTTCAGTTCCTCCTATTTTTCTTCCATTTTGTGAAAACACTTGATATGCATTCTTCTGAATTCTCTGTCAGATAATCCTGTCATCTTTTCCTTTTCTGAGAGATCTGCTGACTCTGTGTTTTGGTCTGTTTGCTTGTTTTTTTTCTGTGATGCCTCACTTTATTTTTTGTTGGAGTGTATGTGATGTTCTACTGCTTCTGAGACATTACCACTCGGATGCTATTGATGTTTTTTAAAAAACCTCTCCTACCTTCTGGCATGTGTGTAATGCTTGATGGGATGTCTGAGCAGTAATATGTTCACTGCCTGTACTGTTGTTGGGAGGGAGCTGCTGCTTGGTGATGGTTGACATTTGATGCTGGTCAGATGGAGTTGGAGGAGATGGAGTTGCTCTGATGAAGTAAGTAGATCTTTGATGAGGGTGGTACAAGAGGAAGCCCCAAGGGGCTGGTGAGTTCTGCCTTGTGTTGTCCCTGGAGATGAGAGCCTTTGTGACTCCTTGCATTCATAATGGAAACAAGTCAAGTTGTATCCTGTCGATTTCTGGGACCTTATTTTTTGCCAGTGTCTTCAGTGCAGCTCCACTTCCTCCTTCATTACCATTGGCTTCTGCTCGCTTGGTACTTCCTGAAATTTTTCAGTGTCAGTATGTTCTTTGTGGTACAGTGATTCTGTGTATTCCTTCCATCTTTTTTTTATGTTTCCTGATTCATTCTATATATTCCCCATAGCATCTATCAATGTTATGACACAGAGAGTAAATTTGTTTTCAGTTCTTTCAGCTTGAGAAATGTAGAGTGAATTCTTCCAATGAAGAAACCAATTCCAGCTCTCTGTACATTCCTTTACAGCACTTTACTCTATCTTCTTGAGCTGCCCTTTGAAATCTTCTGTCCAACTCTTCCCCCCCCCCGCCCCCAGCATATTTTCCCTTTATTTTGGCTTCTTAATGCTCTAGTGCCATTTTTAGAATCTCTTCCAACATTCCTTTTGGTTTTTTTTCCCCCTCTGTCTTTGTAATTACCTTTTGCTCTCTTCATCAATGGATGATAGAGAAGAATTGATCGCTTTGAGCTGTGGTGTTGGAAAAGAATGCTGACCATCTCATGGACTGCCAGAACAACAAACAAATATATCTTGGAGAGGGTGAAGCTAGATTGCCCTTTGGAGACAAAGATGATGAGGCTTTGCCTCACATACTTTGGCTATGTTGCTAGGAGGGCTATTCTTGAAGAAGGACAAGATGCTTGGAAAGGCAGAAGGTCAGAGAAGGAGAGGAGGACTCTTGACCAGGTGAACTGACATGGTGACTGCCACAATGGGCTCTAATGTGTCAGTAAGTGTGATGATGTGATGGCTCAGGATAGGACAGGGTTCACATCTGTTGTTCACGGTTGCTTTGGGTTTTATTAAACTCAATGGCACCTAAAAACAACAACAACAACAAATAACATTATTTCTTGCACTGTGGGGTTCACTTGATTTCTGTGGAACCAGCCGGTATCTAGATGAAATGTCTTCAGGGGAGTGTTAGAGACATGGAAAGGTTTCACACATCTAGATGGCAGCCAAATGGTTTCTCCATCACCTGTAAAAATACAAACATACCCTCTTTGCTTTTTGTGTAAGCAAATACACAGGTCCATCCCAGTTGCCTGTGTCAGGAGATTCCCACACCACCTGTGGAAGAGCCTCCTTACTTTTCTCATGTTTTCTATCCCATTACTTTCTGTAACAGTTAAGAATCTTCTGCAGATAAACTTTTAAAAGCTAATGTGTAAAGAGCTAGAAGTTGTGCTTCAGGTCCCACAGTCCTTCCTATTCCCACTTTTTGTTTAAATAAAATGCGCTTTAAAGACTGATAAGCCTGTTCTGTAATTGCCTGACCTTGTTGATTATAAGGAATTCTTGTTTTATGTTCAATGGACCTAATTTCCATGAATTCTTGAAAAGCCTGGCTTGTATATGCTAGCTCATTATCTTTTAAAATTTATTTTGGAGTTCCTAAAACAGAGAAACTTTGCAAACAGTTTTTTGTACATGAGGTGCTGTTTCACCTTCTTGACATGTGGCCACCATCATTTTAGAATAAGTATCAATAGTTAAGGTACAAACAAAGGTTTTCAATGGGAGCATAATGAGTGACATCCATTTGCCATATTTTATTACCTTTTAACT
This sequence comes from Elephantulus edwardii, assembly GCF_000299155.1. NCBI lineage: Eukaryota > Metazoa > Chordata > Mammalia > Macroscelidea > Macroscelididae > Elephantulus > Elephantulus edwardii. Next base: position 1,141,915 of record NW_006399996.1, on the reverse strand, counting down.
GTCTTGGATTACACCCAGTAGGTGAAAAGGGCAATAGGGGGTGGTGTTTTGTGTTTGTTTGTTTGTTTGTTTTTTACATCACAGGCAAGATTGAATAATTTTTTTAGCAGTTTTGTAATTTAAAGTTGTTTATGCAAGCTAGAAGAATTCTGATGAAAAAGTCCTTCTGCTGCTCGGGCTTGCTGAAAAACTGAAGAAATTAACTTACCTAGCTACATCATTTCCTTGTGCTGTAGATCTAGGCCAGTTAGAGTGAGCAGGAATATGGCCAATGGATGAGGGAGCAGTGCGGCTTTGAATGGCTTTTTGCTGTCTTGCAAAGTAAATAATTGTGGTTCAAGACTAGGCTGGATTATCGAGCTCTGTATTGTTTTTACTACATTTACTGCATATGCTTAATCAATAATAATATTAATTTTTAAATTTTTTAAAATTTTCATTTTTTTCTTTTTTCATTAGAGCTGTGACTGCCAGTAGTTCAAATCCTGAGTTGACAGATTGGGGTGGGAAGGGCTTCAGAGTAATGTGGCCACACAATAAAGGCCTTTCCTAGGAAGAAGCATCTTTGAAATAAGTATCACCTTGAGGGATGGGATGATCTGTAGTGTGTGTAGGTCAAATAAAAGTGGTTCTTTGGAACATCTGCAATATTTTATTGGAAGTACAGTATTGTTTTTGCTTGACCAACAAACCCTGCTAAAGACAATTACTGTGACACAATTTTCCAAGCTTGGGAAATGTGCTCTGAATTACATTTTAAAATGATAAAATCAGGATCTTTACCTAATAACTGCGTACTTGGAGTATGTTATTTTAGTAATCATAACAGAAACAATTTGTAAACACTTATCTTCTTGATTAGTTACAAATAACTACTCTATTAAAACAATCTGACCCTTGTTATTTTTCTTGAGAGTGAGGTATGGCTAAAACATATAAAGATAAAGGTGAGATAACGTCTCTTCTGGAAGCTTGAAGAGCATGAAACCTCAAAATCCTATGAAGACAATGTCATCATCATGTGACCTTTCATCATCAGCATCAATAACTCCAGGAAAACACACTAATAGGGGATAGGAAAAGAGTGGCTAGATAAGGAACACTACAGTAGAACTGATGAGAAGAACAAAAGGACTATATGATTAGGCATTATATGTATGACAACAATCTTGTACAAGAGGTGCATTGCAGGTTGCACTGGGAGATGGAGCGCAGGAAGAGAATGAGCAATAATGAATTTTTAAAAATACTTTGACGGTACACTTACACAAAAATAATAAAATAAATTTTAAAAAAAACCACAAAAATACTTAGAAAAACCTTGTTGCTGTTGGTGTTTGGTGTCATTGAGTCCAGTATAACTTAGAGCATCATAGCAACCCTGTGAACAAAAGATCTGAACCCTGTTCTATCCTGCGCCATCCTCACATTTCTTGACACACAAGAGCCCATTGCATAGGCCCCGCCCTCG